>NC_090440.1:91933079-92242912 GCF_031143425.1 Pleurodeles waltl | reverse complement strand
TTTCCGGTGGTTAGCCCACCTCAAGCACAGTGACCAAGTACAGAAAACATGCGAGGCTCGCTGTTTTCTGTCGGATCGTGGACTACTTTTTCTCTATTTTCCTAACGCGATTTCGCTTGGCAGAAGTCGAGCGCTTTACACAGTTAATTTAACTTTTTCGGGTTACGAACATAAAAGCACTTTTGCTGATAGATGAAAAGTCGGGATAGGAGTTCACAACACGATCAGCTCTAACATGAGCAAACGCGAGACCCGTTGCATTGTAAGTGCTTGTTTCTTTTGTTGCTTGACAGATCACCCCGAAGCTTTAAATGCAAAAACTAGTCAAAACTTTGCTAGCACCTTTTCAGAACGTTTTGTGGAGAGTCATCAAATGGGGTCAAAGTTATTAGCAATACAAAAAAAAATTTCCTATGGAACTGCTGACCTAATTATAACTATCAAGTAGCGACAGTCACTGGGTAATATATACCACTCCACACCACCGCAAAAGCCACTTACAATCTGCCAAGTCCTTTGGGAGTGCCGCGAGGCATCAGGAGCAGACTGATAGTATTTGCATCATCCCAAACGCTTCTAAATATTCAGCGAACACTCAAACTCACCAGAGGGATTTCAATACCTCATACAAGAAATCAGTCATGAAGAAGAAGAACCTCTCGACTTAAGCGGATGTAATTTACAAAAGCAGCAATCAGCTGTACCGTTGATTGTATCCTGAGCACCAATTACATATATCAACAGACTCTCAAACGTAACTCCAGCAACAATGCGCTAGGAAACAAAATGTCATACTCTATCTACTCTGTGACGGAGATGCGGTAGACCATGGCAACGTCTTCTATCCTGGTGAATGCTTGAGACCTTGATGGGTAAACTGAGAGACAGATTCACAAGGAACAATGGGTGAACCCTCGTGGTTTGTGTTGTGAATGAGGGTTATTATATTTTAAGTGATTTGTGCGGCACCCAATACCATCACCATATTAGAGATGACGTATGCTCACAATGGATATTTTCTAGTCATGAGACGACGGTCAGTGGTTGTGGTAATCAAAATAGGCCATCCAGGAGATGGATGGAAGGCTCCTCAACAGAAAGTATTAGCATACTTTGTCTTCATATGCTAGGCCTGTTGGAGCTACCTGGAAGATGGTACAACCCTTGGCTTGTTTCAAGGTGTTCTTTAAGAAAAAAATATCTTCTCACTGTGGTCCGTAGAACCAAAACATTTCGAAAAAATAAGTATTAGTATGTCTTACTGAGTTTAGATCCACCAAATAATTGGTGTACTTTCTCTAAAGACTTTGGGCCTGAGTTAGATTTTGGCGCACAGGGTACTCCATCACAACAGAGACGGATAGCTCTTTCGCTAAAATGTAAATACCCATTGCATCCTATGGGAGCTATATTTTGGCGGACGGGCTATCCGTCACTGTTGTGATGAAGTAAACCATCTGCAAAAATCTAAATCTTGCTCTTTGTCTTTATTCAAATAGGAGGAACGCTTCCTTTGGTTTTCACCCCTATTGACTCCCTGCCCTTGAAGATGTCATGAGGTGGTAAAACCTCCTTTTCTAAGCAGCAAAGCTGTTGAATTCCCTCTAACAAAGCAAGGAACTCAATTCACCTAAATCCGTGGGGCAACAAAAGTGACATCACACACCCTTTGACCCTAATGACATCAAAGGAAGTGACATCACATGACCATTGAACCTGAATATTCCCAGGACATGATCTCACTCGAACTTAACCCTGATGATCTTGCTATAACTTACATTGCTGAAATTACATAATAACTTTGTGATTAATGTAAAAGCACAACACAAATGGCATGTGGATACACAAATATTAGGGTGCAGACATGGTGGTGGGGTGTAATGCAATACTTTCCCTACATTGCCCTAATTTCCTGACAAGTCACCCAGGACCTGCAGAACTCATCTGACTTGATCCTCATTTGGAGCCAATAAGTGGATGACCAGGAAGTCAGAGGTTGGGCTTACCTAGATGTCCTACCAAGGGAATATCATAAGCCAGCATTTTAGCACTTGGGGACTACCAACACTTTAGTTGACCCAGGTTACGGACCTTAGCCGCACTATATAGGAGACAATTCTCCCAATAGATGAAATAATTAGCCCTTAGGTCAGCCTCCCCCCGGACCGTAGAAACGTCTGGGGCTTGTTTTCTATGGCCCTGCCCCTTTGCATTCTGGGAGGGACCTGGGCACTGATTAAGGGTCCAGGTCCTTCTGACCCCCAAGAAGGACTGCCATGGACCATCTGGTCATGAGCACCCAGTGAGTCAATCCCACATTTCCTGATGAGAGCTCAGCTGCAACTCCTTGTAGATGGCATGCTCCAGGTCACTCCATAGCGGTCAGTCTTCAGTCATAGCTGGACTCTCAGCTGTTCTCAGAGAACCTAAAACACCGTCTCTCTCCAGGGGAACCAAAACCATGGGATTGTGACTTACCTTGTTGTCAGTTGTCACAACCCTGGTGGACTACATCAGGCACCAACTGCTCAGAAGGCACCAGATTACCTTGCAGTAGTTATACTTGTGTCTCTCAAAGCCCCCACACTCTGCCCATAGATTGTAAGCTATTGTATGTACCTTTTAGTGGTATCGGGCATGTGAACTTTGGATACCATCGCTCTATCACCCAGTAACCCTAGAGTAATCTCTGCACCTTTTCCAAACCTAACTAGGACAATTTTCTCCTCCAGTGCTAGACTGGAACTACCTGGTGCACGCCCACCAGGGGGGTTACTTCTTCTTGTGGCAGATGGCATCTCTCTTTTAGTGCCCTAAATGGAGAGAGTGATAGCATTGGGGCTGGTAAGGCCCATGTGTTTCTTCTCACTAAAAGCCTCCCTTCTAGGGTCAAAAGAGGAAAAGGACTTCTCTGGTAACTCATTTGATGGCCTTAAGAGAACTCCTTGTGGTTTTGTTTGTTCCCCCCCTTCAATTGCTGGTCGGGACCCGGTCGACCGTTCTTGAGGTTTCATCAAGATACCTTCTTGAGCTCTCTGGTAGCTATCCAGGGGAAAGCCTCCTCCCCAAACTGTATGGGCACAGCGAGCCTGGAGTCCAACAGGTGCTGGAGCAACTCTGTATAGCAATTACTTAAAAAAGTGCCCTTTCATCATCAAATTGTACAGCCCATCATAAATATTTAGTGCCCTGCCTATACCCAGCCATCCGCAGCCCTACTGGAAGAATCCACAAAATATACCCTTGACTGGGGGACTGCTTCTGGCTATCTCTGAGCCTTTGACGATACTTCTGAGGGATCACACCAAACTTTGTGATAAGGGCTTCCTTCATGGGGGCATTTTTCATCTGGACAGCTACTCCAAGGACCAATAGGGTATCCCTCCTTGCAATATGCGTGTGCTCTCAAAGACAGGTCTCGGGACTCAGCGCATTATTTGGCAGAACATTTTCCCATATTTTCGAATTGGGCTATGAAGGCATCTTTAGCACCTCTTCCAAAGGTCCAGAAATGGAGGAGCACCACTTGGAGCATCAGGACTCACTCAGTCTGAGTTCAGGTGCGAGTTCAGGCTGGTTGGAGCCTTTTCTGTCCCTGAGGCTCTGATCAAGCGGCCAGCCAGCTAGAACATGGAGTCACTCTGTAACTCTTGGGTTCAAGCAGGAAAGCAGGTCTCAATCAGCAGGGCAGTCCTCTGAGGGCAGAGCACAAGCTTGAGGCAGCAGGACAGCCCTCTTGGTGCAGCAGGGCACCCTCTGAAGTACACAGCGGACCACAGTCAGCAGAGCAGTCCTCTGAGATTCCTTCCCAAGGTCCAGAAGTGAACTGAAGAGTGAGTCTGAGAACCCTATGTTTATACCTGCTGCCCCTTTTAAAGTGGGAGAAAACCTCTCAACAGAAGAGTATGAAATCTCCTGCCCTGGACCCAATCATCCTGTAGGCACAATAGGCTAGTGTGATGTTCTTTGTGTGTGAGGTGAGGCAATGCCTTTGCAGTCCAAGTAGGGCTGTGCACAGCTCCGCCCTCCACCCTGCCTTGTATTGTCCATCCTGCTAATACCCAGTCTCTCTACTGTGTGGCCGCCTGGGAGCAATGCACAAAAGCAAATTACCAACTACACCTAGTCATGTGACCCACAATCAATCAATCAATCAATCAATCACAATATTTATAAAGCGCGCTATGTACCCATCAGGGTTTCGAGGCGCTGAGGGGAGGGGGGGGGGGCGTGGTGCGCTGCTGTTTAGCGGTCGAAGAGCCAGGTCTTGAGGAGCCTTCTGAATGCGAGGAGGTCCTGGGTCTGGCGTAGAGGTGTGGGGAGAGAGTTCCAGGTCTTGACGGCGAGGAAGGAGAAGGATCTGCCGCCGGAGGTCTTGCGCTGGATTCGGGGTACGATGGCGAGGGCGAGGTTGGCGGATCGGAGTTGACGAGTTGGAGTGTAGAAGTTAAGTCTGGTGTTGAGGTAGGAGGGTCCGGTGTTGTGAAGCGCCTTGTGAGCGTGGGTGAGGAGTTTGAAGGTGATCCTCTTGTCTACCGGGAGCCAGTGGAGTTCCTTCAGGTGAGGGGAGATGTGACATCGGCGGGGTATGTCGAGAATCAGTCGGGCGGAGGCATTTTGGATACGTTGGAGTCGTTTGATGTCTTTGGTTGGGATGCCTGTGTAGAGTGCGTTGCCGTAGTCAAGTCTGCTGCTGACGAGGGCCTGGGTCACCGTCTTTCTGGTTTCTGTTGGAATCCACTTGAAGATTCTGCGGAGCATTCGAAGGGTGTTGAAACAGGAGGAGGAGACGGCGCTGACCTGTTTGGACATGGTGAGGGCGGAGTCCAGGATGAAGCCGAGGTTTCTTGCGTGGTTGGCAGGGGTGGGCGGGGGTCCGAGGTCGGAGGGCCACCATGAGTCGTTCCAGGCCGAGGGAGTGCGCCCGAGGATGAGGACTTCCGTCTTGTCGGAGTTGAGTTTCAGGCGACTGTTGTTCATCCAATCGGCGATGGCTTTTAGTCCCTCGTGGAGGTTTGTTTTGGCGGTGAGCGGGTCTTTGGTCAGGGAGAGGACGAGCTGGGTGTCGTCGGCGTAGGAGATGATGCTGAGATGGTGTTGGCGGGCCAGTTTAGCGAGGGGGGCCATGTAGACGTTGAACAACGTAGGGCTGAGGGAGGATCCTTGGGGGACGCCGCAGATGAGGTTGGTGGCTTTGGAGCGGAAAGGGGAGAGACGGACTCTCTGAGTTCTGTCGGAGAGGAAGGATGAGATCCAGTGGAGGGCTTTATCTTGGATGCCGGCTTCCTGGAGGCGGGTCAGTAGGGTGCGGTGGCAGACTGTGTCAAAGGCGGCTGATAGGTCGAGGAGGATGAGGGCTGAGGTTTCGCCATTGTCCATTTGATGTCTGATGTCATCTGTGGCGGTGAGGAGAGCAGTCTCAGTGCTGTGGTTTCGTCTGAATCCGGATTGTGAGGGGTCCAGGATGGAATTGTCTTCGAGGAAGTGGGTGAGCTGAGTGTTGACGATCTTCTCGATGACTTTAGCTGGAAAAGGGAGGAGAGAGATCGGACGGAAGTTTTTGAGATCGTTGGGGTCGGCCTTGGGTTTCTTGAGGACGGGTTGTATTTCTGCGTGTTTCCAGCTGTCCCGGAAAGTTGCGGAAGTGAGGGAGAGGTTGATGATCTTGCGGAGTTCGGGGGAGATGGTGGCGTTGGCTGAGTTGAATACGTGATGAGGGCAAGGGTCCGTAGGGGAGCCTGAGTGGATGGTGTTCATGGTTGTTATGGTTTCTGCATCGTCCACGTTGGTCCAGGCGGTGAGGCGGCGGTCGTGGGAGGAGACGTCGGGGTGGGGTCTGGCGGTGGACCGATGTTGAAGCTGTTGTGGATGGTGGCGATTTTCTGGTGGAAGAAGGTGGAGAGGTCGTCGCAGAGTTTCTGGGAGGGCGGGATGTCGTTGGAGTTGGCTTTTGGATTGGAGAGTTCCTTCACGATGCCGAAGAGTTCTTTGCAGTCGTGGGCGTTGTTGTTGATGCGTTCGGTGAAGTGGGCGCGCTTGGCGAGGCGGATCCGTTAGTGGTGTTAACGGTTGGCGTCCTAACCCACAAGGTTAGGACTGGAAAATGCCAACTTTCTACAAGTGGCATTTTCAGACAGCAACTTTAAATCCGACTTTACCATTAAGGAGAATTCTAAATTACAGTTCCTACATACCAAACATGACTTTTTTTAAGGTAACCTGATGTTATCCTACTGGAGAGGTAGGCACAGTAGTGAATAGCGAATTTGTGAGTTTTTCACTACCAGAACATGCAAAACTTAAAGTACATGTCCAATTTTGTAATTACAATGCCCCCTGCCCTGTGGGCTATCTAGGACCTACCTTAGGTGTGATTTATATGTAATAAAAATGGAGTTTTAGGCATTGCAATGGGTTTATTTTGCCATGCGCATTTACCATCCATGGAGATATGTATACAACTTTAGAAGGGACTTAAAAGTAAGTTTAATAGGCAATCAGGTATAAGCTAATGTAACCTTGTTTTAGGGAGTGAGTGCAAGCACTTTACCACTGGTTAGCAGTGGTAAAGTGCACAGAATCCTAAAAGCCAACAAAATCAGGTTCCAAAGACAGAATGGGGGAAGGCAAAAGGTTTGGGGCTGACCTTGCAGAGCAGATGAATTCCAACAGAGAGCAATTGCAAATTTAGCTTCCAGGATCCGCAGGCAAGGATAAGATATCTTTCTGAAAGATACTTGTCCTCAATACTTATTAAAAATCTGGCTATTAAAAATAGTTGTGTAATGATTTTTGTAGCTAGCCCCATTCTCAAAATACAGTATTAGGATTTTTAATCCCTACTCTGGTGTTCTACATAGAACAGCTAGGCCTGTCACTATGAACACTTGCTTTTGGGTGCTAGTTGAATATGTTAACATTACATTTCTACATGTTCTAGTTTTAAATACCAAAAAAAGGGATGTTTTGACCTGTAAAAAGGGTTTCTTTTGACAGATTGAATTGCAGACTTTTACACTGCTACAGTCAGGCTGCACTGGTAGGCTTGAAGCCATGTGTGCACTTCCACTGTAGTGAATAGTATAATAGGAGCTGCAGTCCACTGGCAATTGACTTCCAGGCCCTGGGTACACTTTATACCATACAGTAGGAATGTATAAGCATGTTAAATATGGAAAGCAGGTAAATCCAATTCCTTCATATTAAAAGGGGAAGCACAGACAATTTATGGAGTTCTAATGTCATCAAAACAGTTAAGGCAAAAACACCAGAGGTTCATAACACAAAAGATGGTCATTTTCTGCAGTTAAATACACTTAGAACTTTAATGAAACAGTTCAGCTTAAGCTGATGGTTTAACTGCTTGTCTAGTTATTTAGGGGCATAGTTATGCAAAATGACGTAAAACTGTGCAAATGCAGTTTTGAGTCATATTTCTTAATGCCTGATAGCGTCATTGCTTAGCGCCATCCTACTGCCATATTAATGAAATGATGTAGGATGGCATTAAGGAATAGATAGCGGCAAAAAAAGGTGTTAACTGCTGCACAATGCCGTATGTAAAAATGACGTTAATGCTGCAAAAATGTTCCAACACCGTTTTGCGGCACGTAAACATGTCACCAAAGTGCTAGCACCATCTTAACACCCCATTAGCATCAAAATAAAGCACAAAAGCAGGAAATAGTGCAATTGCAACAGAAGATTGAGGGAACATGCCAGGAGAGACCTCAGGGAGACCCCCAACACCCAAGTACCAGCCAGGATGGTGCAGAAGAAAAACATAGGAGGAGAAGAGAAAGTGTAAGTGTCGCTTTAGTGACATCCTAGTCAGGCGACAGAGCGCCAACATCAGCTATTCATCACCTCCAAATTGCCAGTTGGGAAGAGAGATGCAATATGGCAGCAAATAGTGGACAAAATAAACAGTGTAGTTGAGGTGAAGTGAACTGTCACTGAGGTCAAGAAACGCTGGCACGATTGTAAGCGCAGAACTAAGGAGGAAAGTGCCAGGAACCATAAGGCAGCACTGCGGACTGGAGGTGGAAGTTCTGCACCACAGGAGGACCTGGATGAGCTGGAGGAGATGGTTGCAGTGGTCATCCTGGAGGAACTTGTCACTGGAATTGCAGGACAGGTCAGCACAGACTACCAGGAACCACCACAAATGCAGGGTAGGTTGCATGCGGGGATATCAGGAACCCCGCTAATGCCAGAAGGGGGAGGCACATAGGACACACTCACTGCATCAAAAAAGGGTTGCATCCAGACACATAGGCTCTGAGTAAAGATGTAAAATCCTCTCCCAAGCCACATATTTACTGACGCTGTGGTTGTGCTATGCACACCAACATACACACAACGTCAACAAAGGCCAATCACTGTGGCTATACTCCACCATGTAAATATGCACCACATTGCCTGGTAGGCACGTGCAAATAGCATTGCTGTGGCTGTGCCACCACAACATTCATTGCATATAGTCTAAGCCCCTGTACCAACACAATGTAGACATCAGAGACTACGATGGAAGTCAATACCACCCCGGGGGGGCTGTCAGGGTGGTGCATCAGGCCAAAATGCTTCCGTAACTCAATGTTGCATTTCAGCACACATTGAAATGCCATCTCCCCCCCAAATAGCTTGTACACGTGCAGGAAGGGACACCTACCTGCACATGAACAAACCAGCACTTCAAGGCAGCCACCCGTCATCATGCTGCAACATTGCCAGTGTTGGTGCAGGAAGCATTTATCTGTGCAGGCGCAGGGGGAATTGCAGGGCTGTACTGGACACAGGAATAATATGGCACATCACTGCATATTGAAACTGCAACTTGCAGTTGCCCTGAGCCGTGCCAAACCTGTGGAACACAACACATACAGGCTGAACCCTCAACAACTCACACGCAGCCATATGCGTCACATGGGACTGGCCACAGAATAAATGTATACAACACATTGTGCATGTATGGAAATATCATGTGTGAAGCTGTACAAGTGGCTGCATTCTCACCATTTGACAAGTCACAGGGCTAGATCTAACAGAAAATGAAGGTGTGTGCTGCTGTGCAAAATTAGGCAGCATCACGCACGGTCGTATTAAAAATGGCAGGAATGCACCATATACATTACAATACACTGCACCCTGTGTACCTCCCTGCGCAAGTAGTAATCAGATGTTGTGCACCAGTGCAGCCACCCTTGCACCATAGTGTTAGGATGGCTGTGCTGAGGGGGAGAATGTGTCGGTGCTGAAAGGAACTCCGTCCTGCACAATAACAACCTGAAAGTGTGATTTGCTCTCACTCTGTGTGCTGCATAACAGTAAAAGCAAGAAATGCAGTACTAATGTAAGCATCACTCCTAGATCATGACATGAGTAATCCATCTCTGGACTGGTGTTAGATATTGCTCTCGCATCCGGAATACAATTAGTAAAAAATCTGAGGCAGTGTCAAAACGCAATGGGTGTTGCTGTGGTATGCCCACTGCAACACCCATTGCATTTGGGCACTGCCTCAGATTTACGAGTATCAGTGAACATGTGGCAGTGCAAAAATCTAAGCCCATCCCAGGGGTGGTGCCAGCAAGGCCCAACTAGGAGAAATACATGTATTTCCCCTTGTTAATATGTGTATATGTGTGCTGCATTCTGCAGCATACACAGAGGATCCAAATTGCATTGTGTATGTGCAGGAGCAGACACCTTCCCACACAGAAACAATCAAACCTTACAACGCAGATATCCTTGCACGATGGTGCAAGGGTGCCTGTGTTAGATCTAGGCAGCTCTATGTAGTGCCAGTGCAGGGGGCAACACAGGAGTGTCCCGTATGCAAATGAATACTGTGCATCCCTGCGTTGTGCAATGGACGCAGCAGGGCCTTGCTACTCTGAGTGCAGCATTGCGCTCCGTCATATTCCATTACTAGTGTGCTTGACCCATGTACAATGTTACATATAAGTACAACCACAATTTTGGGTCAGTGACATGTCAGTGAGCCTCCAGTGGCAGATACATGATGTCTCATGTCTACAGCCAATGCAATACAATATTGATTTTACACTATCTCATTGCAGAGGATGATGGCTTAGCGCCTGCTGACCTGCCTATCCTGGATTTCCCTGATGACATGAATGACCAACTGCCAACCCTCAATGAACAGACCCTCCAGGATGTCCTAGGAGCACTCTATACACCACCTCTAGTTGCAGGGAGGACACACAGCATTGTGGGGTCTCCAAAGGAACCCCCCAGCCAACAACACACACCACCAACAAGTACACACACAGCCCTGGACTCTGAGGACCCAGAGTTTAGCTTTCAGAGGTCAGTGGTAGGAGTCCAGCGGGAGCTGGCAAAGTAGGTTCGGGTGGGGATGGAGTCCATGACAGGCAACCTAGAGGGATTGCAGCCGTGCCTCAGTCCAAATAAGGACAACTCAGCTGCCATCAGAGGTACCCACTCCCCGTTACGTGGAGTCCAGCAGCCTCTGGCGGACACAGCTGCTGTTATGAAGGTGAGGCTATGACAAATGCCCTCTCAAAATGCCAGTAGCATCCCGAATATACTGGACTCCCTACAGCGAGAAGTGGCCTCCCTCAGGGAGAACTTAGCTGCCCACCACTGTGATGTTGTGGCAGTCTTGAAGAATCAGCAGTTCCTCCTTGCAGCAGTGATGCCTTATGTGTTGCCACAAACAGCAGATACCGGGTCCTTTGACTCCACATCTTTATCCCCTGATGTTTGTGTGGCCCCCTCTACCTCTACAACAGCATCAGCCATGGCACCGGAGGCACCACACACATCAGAGGATGAAGATGTAGAAGGAATAACATTCACAAGGAAAAGCACTCAGTAGTACCAGTCTGTGCCACATGGACAGTTTCTCGTTAGTTCTGGGCTTAAGATCATGCCAGTGTTGTGACAGTATGAAATGTGCCCACTTCACCTACCACAGTAGAAATGTCTTAAATATGCTGTCATTGTCTCTATCATACCAAATGGCAATGTTAGGCACTCCTCACTAATGCACACTACACCTCACCATGTCTCATGACATCTCCCTCAACCCTGGACTCCGACTGCGCTACATATGGCAAATGTTCAATCATGGGATCTATGAAATGGATATTGTATAGAAATCAGTATAACTATTGTACCTGTAATAAAAGCACCTTGTACCCATGTAGCATTTCTACGTTTACTGTGATCCATCTACTCAGCTAAAAGTTTGCATTGTGTCAATCTATGTCAATGTGTACAGAATATCAGCATATGAGTGCCTGACTGTCAGACACTGAGCCACACACTAGGATCCAAACAATAGGAAGCTGAATGATGGTGTTGGGGGCAACAACCATCTGACTGCGAACAATAAATGCTTTGGAACCCATATCCTTTGAAGTAGACATATGACACGTATGGCTCATTACCCCATCATTTATAAGTAACCCATATGGGAGCACCAGTAAAAGTGATTTGGGTGGAACAAGAAAAGCTAACCTAATCAGTGATGGCCACCTGTCAGTGTTGCAGAACACAATTCTAAAATTGAGAGTTGTCAGATATACCACACTTACCAACATTGAAATAGCAGGACCCCACCAATTACAGGTGAAGTACCATGTTTACCTGCCCAAAATAATGATAACATACACATTGTGAATGGCTGGAACAGAGGATGGCAAATGTATGCACTAGTAGACAGTATGTAGCTCCCATTCTGACAGCTCCTTGGTCATGGGGATGCATATGGGAAACCTGGGAAATCAAGACAGTAAGCATACCCTAGGCCATTCCCCCAACTTGGCCAGTGCATTCATGGCACGCCACAGGCCCAATCAGTTAGTTACAAAACTAAATTTGCAAAGATGAACAGTATTTAATATAAAACATCACATTAATTAAAACCTAAAGCCTACCCTAATCTAAACTAACCTATACTAACTATTCTTAACATATTACTACACCTATCTAACCTACGCTAAACTTATCTTACACATGTAACGCCACACCCTAAACATTGCCCCCCCCCACCCCCTTTAAGAGACAAGATACAAGTAGGACAACATAAACTGGGACTACAAATGTACTAACCTAACCTGTGACCTAAACAAATATATATATATATATATATATATATATATATATATATATATATATATATATATATGTATTTTTTTTTTTTAATACACAAATACCCCAACAATGAATTAATGTAGAAAAAAACACCCCCACTATACTTCACCTAACCAATGCCTACCCTACACTAACCTAACACTACACATCTAAAAAAACCATATAAACCATACAAAACTTTAAAAGGGAGGGGAATAAACTGGGATGTTGCACCACAAGTAAATGGTTCGTTTCTTGCTCTTTTATAACTTCTTTTGATGGACTTCAACAACTTGCGGTCCTCCACAGCATCCTGTTCCAATTTTGTGAGTCTTTCCAAAATCTGGCCAATGTCCCTCCTCATGTCCTGCTCAGATTGAGTCAGCACTACTGCTGCAGGTGGCTGTGGTGGTGGCAGCGTTGCCACTGTTTCTGCAGATGTTGAGGGCTGTGGTCCAGCTGGGGCCCCCCTGCACCCCTGATTGATATCTTGTCACCAGTGTCCAGTTGTAACTGTCTTGGAGGTCCCCCATGGGGAAAGGCATGCTATTGCCCTGATGCTTTCTCCCAAAGGAATCTCCTGCCCATTCAGCAGTAGGCATCATCAACCTCCATTATGTGGCATTAACGCTCGGCCCTTCTATGGAAGTCTCGCTTCTGTGTCTCAGTCATGTTGGCAGCTGAAGCAGGCATCAATATCAGCATTGGGTGGAGGTTACACAAACATATAATGTACACTGCAACTGCAGATAACACATACAGTCCAACACACATTCCTCAAAAATGACATACTCCTCATCTATGACTATTTCCTACCAGCCATCATCAGTATCATGCACATGTAACTGGGATGATGGAAATGTACTTGAAACAACAGGGCCCAGAGATGAGTGGACAACATTTTCCATGATCAACATTTGTGTCTTCTAACTTATCGGGATCACGTGCCCCTACAAGTCTGGATTTCCTGTGTCCCTGTGCATAAGGTGGGTTGTGCATGCAATGCATCACCTCAACACACCTGGTGTAACATTAGTGTTTGCCCAGTCATCATGGAGGCAAGGTGTGGGTAATATGATAGGGGGTCTGGTAACTTTCTACCTGCTATTCAAAGGTTTGGTTATTCAACACTAATGTGTCCTGTTGTAAGACCTGACCTGAGCATAAGCAACAAGGGGGCACGCCATTGCCCATGATGTGCCCACATGTACTGATTGAATCTTCCCATAAAGTTTGGCTTTAAGCCTGAGCTGCACCCCAGAGTTGTGAACACATTCCAGAACTAAAGCACCTACTGTGTGCATTGTACTGCTACATGTGATAAATGGCACTCACATGGTTCCTGTATGGGTGCCCTTAGGCCCATGGTGCGTTTGGCACTGCAGTGGGTGCTGTAACAGTATTCAGTAACATTGTACATCATTTGCACATGCATGTTAGACATCATCAAAGTATCAGGTATGCACACATCATATGCATATGTGATGTGACCTACATCACTCACAATTATCATGGTGGCAGGACCATGTTGTGAAAACTGCTTGAGATCTGGTGTGGGAAGAATCATAGACTTTTCACCTAACCATCTGGAGGTTAGTTGTCTACTAAATGTGTACACTACAGATTGTTGTACAACACAAAATGGCTCCTTGCAGTACTACAGACTCATCATATCTGAAGGGTACTGAGGCGCCTGTAGTGTATGTGTCTCCTACATAAGCCCCCTAGAGACCTCTGTATATGTAACCCACATCTGTACTGCCTTGTCAGTAAGTGTAAGCTATGTGTGGGACACAGCATTGACAATGGTGCTGTGACAAAGTGGCGGTAAACAGGCATTCTATGTACATAGACAACTGCCCTGAGACCTATATTGGTAGACACCAATGACTAACTGGCCAGCCATGACAATTCCCGTTTCACACAATTCCATGCCAGCACACATTGCCCATTGAACTACATGCAATCCATTATCATTGCTCATCATTCCAACATACATGATGTCACCATCCATTCTCCAATGATATCACATTATTGGTCAGGCAAAACCGTCTTTTAATGCATTCCACACTACAGACTGACTCACACCGAATCCTGGATTAGCACCCATGATGCACAAGATGACACTTACTTGATGCACCAGGGTCTTCGAATTGTGCAACCTCTCCCATGGTGTAGATGCAGGTCTACCAGCAAGACCTGGATGGAAAACATTGGTTAGTGTGATTTGTACATTACAGTAAATGGACAACATTATATACTGTTAACTTGTTAGGCTGAGTAAGCATCACATCCTAGTGGTAGGGCAGAGCAAGTAACAAACATCTGTGATCAGTCAATCACACATAGTTGCATATAATGGTGCTTCTCACTGCACCATTTAAACATGCCATTGTCATGCAGGTGTCTGTTAGCTCTACACCTCCATGACCATATGGGACTGCTTGACATCTGAGGGGCATTCAACGGTTGTTGCAGTGGCTGTCCCATTGTGACACCCATAGTAATTGTCGCTGACTCAGATGTCGTAGACATCTACCTCATTGTCACAGCACACTGACAAACTACTGCCCAGGGGTTGTGTGTGTATTTCAAGGTGTTGAGGAACAACATGATACATCCTTTAGTGAAATTAGTAATGTGTGTGTGCCATCACAAGGCACACACATGAGCAATAATGTTAAGGGAGTATACTAATGTGAAGACAGTTGTACCTACCTACACATTGACTGATTGAAATCATGGATATCTTGCCAATAGTGTGTGGCCAGACATTGTTGCCATAGGCTATTATTATTTGTCCAGGGAGGGATAAGGACATGACCATAGAATATGCTTCAACACAGAAACACTTACACTGTGGACCAAGGATGCCTTTGTAGCTGCAGGTTACTGAGTGATGTGCCAGTGAAGGAGCACATGCAGGGCCACCCCATACTGTAGGTAAGAAGTGGCAGGCCTGTGGAACTGACTCTGCACATGTGTGTGGTAATAGACATAGTATAGGGTGTATATGGTGCACAAGAAACAGGAACAGGGAAGTGCTAGTAGTCTGGACCCAGTGCATAGTCAAGCTCCCTTACATGGCCTTGGCCAATGACACAAAGAGGCCAATAGAACAACAGGGATGCTGCACCAATTGCATGAATACAGTCCTTGTGGTCATCAGTGCACACCTTACCCCCGCCATGTGTGCCCCTAATGAGAAATAAGGCACAGCATGATGCAGGCAGGTTCCTAATGGATCTATTTCTGTATAGGTAAATGATGTACTCAGCAGGAGTTGCAACAGATCCTCATGACTTCTACTGAGTACATTGGGGGCCCAGCTCATACATTTTCGTCTCCCCATATCACACCTGCTATCAGCAGCCGTTCAAAGAGCCGGCATAATTGTACTCTGGGATTTCCCAAATTACTCAGTGGCTTATACATATACCACCCATACAGGTTTTGGGACCACCTTCCATACATGATGCGTGGTGCAGGCCTAATTTGGTGCTGCTCATCACTTAGTTGTCCTATGCGTTCATCACACTTTGTAATGGTTGTGCAGTGAAAATGGTCAGCATTGCCTTCATGACTGTACATCTGACTTGCAGGCCTAGGGTGGCGCTGGGACTCATCATCCAGGCAGTGTACGACATGTCCACATCCACAGGCATGACATGCAGCACTCAAATGTATCTGCAACTGTCATGCACATGCAAAAGTAAGGACTATGATGGAAATGTGAGACTTACCAACTGCTCCACCAATCTCAATTTCAAGATGGTCCAGCAGATCCTGTTTCCTTGTCACCAGATCTGCCCAACAATGTTTTAGTTGGTGGTCGTTCCTTCCAATGCCTAATATCCTGTTGAGGTGTTGGAGCACTTTGCCCTACCGCAGCTGCTGTGCCTCTGTGGGTTATCCAAGTATTATCCGGCTACCCAGCTGTAGCATGAAAGGGAGGTAGTGTTGTACGAGCCGGATGAACCCCCAGCTCATCCGCAGACATCCACCACATCCTCCCCTATCCAGACATACTGCAATTGCAGTTCACCCTAAACAAACAATGAAAGTAAACCTAACCTGTAAACCAATTACCCCCAATAACAATTCTACCCCAGACAAACACCCCACAATACAGAGACAAAATAAAGTACCATTACACTACAAAATACAAGTTTATTGACAACTAAGGACACAGCACACGTTACACTACAAACACTCCAAAAAGCACCAATCCAACTCCACCAACACCTCCACACACCCTCACTACAGACAATAAAACTGTGAAGTGAAAGTGAACTCACTGTACCATGTTTGGAGGCAGGATGTCCTGTTTCACCACTTCCTGGGCGTGTGCATCAGGTTTTCAGTCATGCATCGTTTTTTTAGACAAGTGACTGTCATGCATCGTTTTTCTCGCCATTAGCTTGAAAAGGGACTAGGCGTCTTTTAGCTTAGGGGTATTGTATGGTATATGTAGATGCGTGAACATTTTTGCCGCATGACTGTCATGCGTGGATTATACACCATGGTACGTTCAGAGGCGTGTGTACGTGTAATTGCCGCTCAGGGCCCAGGCATTATTTTACAAATGTTGCAATGTGTGGTTTATGCATTTACGTCTAACATTTTTGACGCATGACGAATTTGCATGGATTTTGGCATTGTAGGCCTTGAGTGCACCCTGATTAACTTAACCTGTTACATGGGCTGTGCAAGAATGTTGAATATGTGTTATGGCAACATGTGTGTGTATGTCCAGTACTGTAATTGCAGTGACAATGGTATGTGTAAACTATAGGTTTGTTTATGAGTCTCCTGGATGCGACTACTTATACCATGTGCATATGTGCATGTGTAGCTACACTGTATCCACATACATATTGACACATGTGTGCTATGTGTGTACACATGTGTATGTATACTAATTTGTGGGTGGACTACATTGTTATGTCGGAGATACAAATGTACACATACCTACAACACAATATATATGGTGGGCTATGTCCAACACATGGTGAAGAATGTGACAACCATGACAGTTTCCACTCACAGTATTCAGTGGACTTGGATTGCAATGACATCACTTAAACCCTGCCGATTTGCGTGTGCATGAGTGTCCACTCTGTGGTGTGTTGTTGGATTTTACTTTGTGTTGCTCTGCTACACGTGTGCCATTTGGTCTCCCATGCATCCTAGTTGCAGGAGATGTACTGTGCACATGTGTTTGTGAAGAATGGTATTTGCCATGTGTGTGTATTGACATGTGTTTTGTAATATCTGTAACATATGACAACAGTGGTGTGTTCATGGGATGTGAAACGCCATATTACTATCTTCCTGAATGGACACACATTGGCATTTGACAAATGCATGCGTTGTCACATCAGTGCCACCTATGTTTCCGAATGTCGGGACACATGTGAAGGTAATTTCTTGCAGTCACTGATCTTGTGACACCTATGCCCTTACTATAGTGCTAGGTTGCCTTTTGTTCAGAAACCATACAGATTGCCATGCCTGAGCCATTACAGTGGTACATGTGTGCTGTGAAATGTGGCGTGTGTCCATGCCATCAACTGGGCACTCACATTTGTCTACATCATGTTTGTTATGACAGTCACAAACAATGGCATAACACTATGTAACAGTCTTGCTGTCTGGCATAGATGGCAGCCTACTCATCTTCACAACTGTGTGATTTTGTATGGCAACACAAACCCATGGTTGCATGTGAAGGGGAACGTTGATGGAGTTCCAGTTTACTCAGCCCCCTGCGCACATGCATCAGGACCCTGACAATATGATCCTTTTATGTAGAGAGAGCGTTGGTGTGTGGATTTATTGCGCAGGGACCTAGCCTCTTCATCATTGCTACCCAGCAGAGCTATGCACAGTCCCCAGCAGAGAGACACATGCACATTTATGGTCATACAGACCAGGATATCACATTTTCCTTTGCAGTACTTGATGTAAGCTTTACACTTTCATGTACAGAGCTCAGGTGCTTGTATATGTGGGACGTGACATTATTTGATGTCCTTAGCTGTTTCGTTTGGCAGATTGTTGGGCTTATATATCTGTTGTGACTTCAATATTGGAAACGTGCCAGGGTACAGATGGTGTTGTCTGTCATAGCCTCCTGTCATGGTATCATGTGATGGGCAAATACCATAGTATGCTACTGCCCAGCATTACTGGGTTTTACTCTGATCTTCCCACCCTGTCTGTACTTATATGAAATGTTGACATGTAGACATTGATGTGTTGTACAGTTAGTGTTGGTCTATGTGTGTCCTGCACTACTGGTAAGGTAAGTATGTCACCTAGATTGCTCCCAATCTTTAGGCTGCTTGCACTTTGTACACATCTTCTACAACAACATTGTCTGGTCATAGATGGACAGGATGCAACATGTGATTTGTGCAATTGGAAGATGTACACATCTCCTTCTATTGGCTGCTGAAAGTTACGGTTCCATTGACGGTATTTGTGAGATGTCATGAAGTCCACACACACATGACATTACTCCTGCCACAGCACTTGTATTGTTTCCATTTCACCTCCATTGTTGTATTTGCAAGTATCTGTGGTTGTCATGAAGCTGTACATACACAACCTCCATTGAACATGGGTATGCATTTCTTCCAACATGCCACAACCTGGGTAACTTACCATGGCTGAATGATGATGTGGTGTGAAATCATCTCAGTGCTATACAGTGCATATGTCAATTGCTGCATATCTGGCTAGGTCTACTCACACTCAGATTGGTGTTGTGTCACAGACATTTTTCAAAAATGCTGAACATACTAGAACATCCCACACCTGATTGCGATGTTGGAGGCTACAACATGAATGGGACAATTTGTTACTGTTATCATGCGCTTTTTCTGTCATGTGAGTGACAATGAGTGGTGTGTATTGCTTTGTGCTGTGTGATATATATTTATAAACAGAATCCTAGGTATACATGCAGACACGTCATGAATTGTTGCAAACCCGTTGCTGCCTTGGACATATACGCATATATCAGTTTCACATGGTTGCCTGGATTTGCTCTAGGCATGTGTCAAGACAGCATATTGTTTGCCAAGTGTGCACCTCATGTACATTATGAAAATTTTACACTCTGCCTACATTCGACCCAGATAAAGGCCCTCATTACAACATTGACCGCCGTGCAGCCGCCAATGAGGCCGCACTCCCGCGTGGCCATTTCGACATCCCCGCTGGGCCGGCGGGGATGTCGGCTGCCACATGGAAGCCGGCGGTGTTGCAGCGGTGCGACGGGTGCAGTTGCACCCGTCGCGCTTTTCACTGTCTGCTATGCAGACAGTGAAAAGCTTCATGGGGCCGTGCCAGGGGCCCCGCGACTCCCCTTTCCACCAGCCTTTTCATGGCAGTTCCTACCGCCATGAAAAGGATGGCGGGAGGGGGACTCTTAATCCCCTCGGCAAGCAGCGCTGCCCTGGAGGATTAAATCAGCCAGGACCAACGTGGCGGAAAACCGCCGGTCCCGGCAGTGCGACTGCGGCAGGTCGTAATTTCCAAGATTGCACCGCCAGCCTGTTGGTGGTGCAATCGACAAAACAGCGGGTAGCAATGAGGCCCATTATGTTGTTGGTGGATTGTCCCAATAACTTTATGGATCATGACTATGGGTCATGTGTTTGGATAGTGATTCTGCACCTATAGCTGATAATTTAGTCAGTCAACCCATTGCGCACTCCACTGCCAACATGTGTGTGCCATAAGTGAGGTACAGTCCACCATGTGCCAGGATTGTGCCCAATGGCAGTGCCAGGACACATTCCCATGGATACACTGTGCAGGCTCAGCATCGGACATTGGTTACAATCCCTGGACATTTACTGAAGAACCACAGTTAGCAGTGATGTTCCACCCTTGTCACACATGTACCATGCAGGCAAAGTTACTGTCACCATGAGTTATGACAATGACAGTGTTCAGTTCCTACGTAACTTGATATGCATTTGTTGACAGACCCTACCTTATGTGTGCCCCATTTGCATGCATCCTGTCATGCATGGGGTTGTTGTCGTGAATGGGCTAGGTATTTGCACCTTCCCCACTTGACATAAAAGATATGTAGTGGTGCATGGATCTAGACCTTCACGAGTCACATGGCCTCAAATTGCATGTCACTGATATGTGAGATGGTGGCAGTAGACCCACTTACGTCACAAAGCAATGTTGCTACCATACTGCTCACCTTTGTGTTACTTACCTGCTCACTGAGGTTTGAATCACATTCCAATGGTGTATGTATTGGGGAATTAGTAGACCAAGGAGATTCAGATGCAAAGTGATTTATTTGTGCTATTTACAATATGATGTTTAAAGCATGGTGAATATGTGAAGAAGTTCTCCACAATGTGGAATCTCCTGTGTACTCCTATAGCAGTGTTAATCTGTTCCCTCTCCACATTATCTGCTCCGTCGTCATCTTCCTCATCGCTGGGAACATCAACTTGTTCATCCCAGGGGATATTTGTCTGGACACAAATGTTCTGCAGCATTGCACATGCCAGAATGATCTTGCAAACCAGTGGTGGAGAATACAAGAGGCTTCCTCCTTTCAGGACCAGGCACCTGAACAGACCACCGCTACAAATATGGGCCCCACAACACATTTACCTAAATCATTACCATCAATTTGGGATCAACATAAATTTACCCAGGCCCTTTAGTCACTACCCAAGATTGCCATGTCCATCAACACAGTCCAATGAAACCATTTCACAAGAACAGGAACATACATTATAGCACAAGCAAGTCTATGTCACCACTCCAACTAAAAAGTACAACTGCCATGGTATGTCCAAAACCACTATCAGCACTTACCAACACATCTTCTCTCTATCCTTTGCAGCTGATCAAGGGTACGGCATACAACCATGGGTGATGACCCCATTTGCCAATCCCACAACGGTGGAAGAGTGGGCCTACAATGGTGTTCTATTTTGTAGATGGAACTTTCCACCTCCTAGCACCACTATGGTGTCAGATGTAGAAACACCATAGTTGCCCAACAAGGCCGGACGTGCCGTCCATGTTACCATGTGGCACTATGCATGCAGAGTGACACTTTGTGACCGTTTGTGGCAGATGATGGTTGTGCCAGCCATCAAGTATACAAGGGTGTGTATCACACATTCGTAGGATGATGTAATTTGGTGCAGTAGTAGATCCTAGCTTCCAATACATGATTTCTGGCAGACACTTTCTACACATGTACAGTGCAGGCTTTAGGAGGGGGCACAGCTATTTTTAACATGGGTCACTTGGCACGATGCATGTCATTTCAGGTATGTCCTCTATACTCCTGACAAGTCCAACTATGATAGCCATGATTGTTATTGTTGTTTTTACAGACCCAGCACCATGGTGGGCGGTTTCTGGTATTTGCAACGGAACATGGTGTTGTTAGGGGGTATTAGGGGTGCATTTGAAGCTGCACTGGAGTAGGTGCTGCCTCATTTCTCATGATTCAGCCCCGTGGTCTTTAATGGCAGGTAATTTTGTATTTGTATGTGTTCAATGCAATGCAGCAGACAGTTGTATGTGCACACTACAGGTATGTCAGGTATGTGTAGCTGACATATGTACTTGGTTAAAGCGCCACTTGTGTGGCATTTGATATAGGTTCTGCCAGAGGCTTTCAGACCATGGTTTACGTGGGACTCTGCCTATGTGTGACTTCCTCAAAATGACCATAGCCTATGCCATTGACATGCCTGTGCGCTTCCTTTTTTGGTGTAATGTGTATGTGAGATCTGTATGTAGTTGTCAACCTGTGAACACTTGTAGTGGTTTGTGAGCAGCTTCTGTATGCAAAGGGAACTTGGCTCCACCTGTCCACACGTGGTGAGCCAGTAGGGGCGTGGCTGTGTTATGAACATTTGGATGTATGTGTGTTTGGGGCACGCAATGTATGCAGTGTAGTGTGGCATGTTGCATATGTGTTGTTGCCTGTACATCTCTGTGGCCCTGCCCATGTATATTTAGTGTGGTGTTTGTCTTGTCTGTCCTAAATGGTCGGTGTGTTGTGTGTAATGATTGGTATGGTGGCTTATCTATGGTTAGCCCATTGCCATATTGGGCATCCTGGAACCGCTGGTTGATGGTGCAATGACGAAAACTGTATGCGTCATGGACGCTGCCTGGATATTTTGCCAGGATGTTGCTGAAGAGCCCACGGTGGTCTACGATGGCCTGCACATTGATGGAATGTGTGTGCTTGCAGTTCCTATAAAGGTATTCTGTTGCGGCAGGTAGCACCAGTTGCACATGTGTGCAGTACATTGCACCCAGCACATGTGGAAACCCAGCAATTTGATAGAGCCCTTGCTTGGTCTCTTGCTGCAGATGCTTGGTGTTTGGGAAGCAGATGTGGTGGGTGTGAAACTTAGGATTGCATCCAGGACCTTTGGGAGGAAGACTGGGAGATGCCAACCACTTGTGCCCCGTTATCTGGAATGATCCTGACGCCATCATATGGAGGACAGCGAGGAGTTTTGGCATGGGTGGAATGTTATAGGGAGTTTGCCCCCTGGCCTTGATGTGTGGTGTAATATAGTGCACCAGGTGTACAATGGACACCCGGTTGAGTCTGTACATCCAGACCACATCTTATTCCCTCATTCTAAGGATGGTTGTCCTCTGTCTGAATATCCTCTCCCTCCTTCTGTGCTGCCTTTGTGGCGGCTGTGGTGGTGTTTGGGTTGCTGTGGTGGTGGTGGAGGTATCTGCTGTCGACACAGACATCTGCGGCGTGTACCCAGCTGGAGCAGTACAACTTCCATGTTTTCCTTGAGTGGTGGTGTGTGAGCCTCTTTGTAACGCCTGGTCTGACCAGGCATTACATTTCGGTGCTAATTGGACTTAGTGCCATTTTTTGAGTCTGCTTCCTTAGTTAGCGTCATTTTTGCGTCAGGAGTTAAATATGGTGCTAGGGGGTTACCATTGTGTTTAGGACAGGAATGCCTACCTAGCATCTCCTTGTCGCAAGGTGGTTTCGCGCATCCTAAGAATGGCACTAACCTCTATATTTTGACGCTAGACGGGTCTAGCATCAAAATATAAATATGGAGTTAAGTTTGTGCCATTTTAGCATCACAATATATGAAGCTAACGCAGCAAAAACAAACCATAAATATGGGCCTTAGTTGCCTATTTATATATTTAGGTGTTTTGCAAAGCGTAATTTTACATCATCAGCTGATGATAAAGTTTTAGTGCTAGCATGTCTAGAAAATAAAGGAAATAACATATACAGTTGTTAAAAAATACAGAAACTCGGGTTGGTACATAGAAAGCTTTCAAATTAAGCAAGGCAATTACCTAAGTAACGAATCAGAGCTTCGCCTCTGATCAGCTGGAGCATGCACTGATAAAACCTAAACATTCTGGTACTACATTTGTGCATTTTTTTCTCACTACGAAGAATGTGAGAAGTGCTTGGGAAGGAGCAGTGTGAGGGCTTTAAATTGACAGTTTGGATGATATCTGTTGTGAACTGAGGTCAAAACCACAGTGGTGCACTTCTTTGAGTGAACAGTATAATCATGGCTTCTGAACTAGGAAACAGCCTCATTGATGCAGGTACTATTACCGCTGTCAGTCATAGAGAACATATGAATCTGGTGACAGATGGTTTCCTGGTTTGTCTACGGAGCACTGCAAAACGCTATAAGTGGACATAATCACGTGTGTAGTATATGCACCTGCTGCCCCGGTGGTAGATGTGATCTCAGTCTTGAGGGGACCTTTACTCACCTCAAATGTCATGTATTTGTTTGATGCTAAGCCTACGTGAAATTGCAGGTGCTCATCACCAATTCTGCAGCAGACTCCAACATATTTGTTACCCCTCTGTGAATAATGGGTATAAGATCCATGAGAAGGTCATGTTAGAATATTAATTAAAACATTGGAATGTTGGGGGCTCCATTGCAGACAATGGAGTGCTCCGGCCTTTTACTGGCTGGTAAAAACCCGGAGCGTCAACGCTGCAATGTTCTCTTTGTTCACAGCATAAGCTGTGAACAAGGCCTCACGGAGCCTGAGGGGATTTTAATCCCCTCGGCTTCCTGAGGAATTTGTTTTATTTGATGGAACATTCTGCCCTCTAGTGGCAGAATGTTCTACTAGCCTTAGAACCCGCCGTAGCGGGCTCTACCGGCCATTAGAGGCCCTTTCCCTTGTTAAAGGACCTCGCCGAACGCGGGAGCGGGCCTTTAATGGCCGGTAGAGCCAGCTATCGCAGGTTCTAAGGCTATATTAGAACATTGGAACGTTGGGAGCTCCATTGGAGACAATGGAGTGCTCTGGCCTTTTACTGGCTGGTAAAAGCCCTGAGCCACAACATTCCAATGTCCTTTGTTCACAGCAGCAGCTGTGAACAAGGGCCTCATGGAACCAGAGGGGATTTTAACCCCCTCGGGTTCCCTGAGGACTTTGTTTTATTTATTAGAACATTCTTCTCTCTAGTGGCGAAATGTTCTAATAGCCTTATAGCCCTTCGTAGCTGAACTATACCGGCAATTAAAGTCCTGCACCCTTGTTTAACGCTGGGGCGGGCCTTTAATGGCTGGTAGAAGGCCTTTAATAAACATCTCAGCAGTATGGCAGAAGTTACCATTCGTCCCAATGGACAACCATTCTTGTCTTCTTGAGCAACAATCTAAAAGCTGATTTAACTCTGGATGCATGAACCTGTGTCGTGGATAAAGGATACAGCAGTTGATAAACTGTGAGCTCCAAGTCATCCCAAATGTAATATTTCCCTTGCTCACGTTTAGAACCTTTGCAATAGTGTGTCCAGAACTCAGAGGGTTATATTGCTTCCAATACACATTTAGGATGGGCATAATGGTGCTTGTTTCATGTAAGTAATCTGCATAGCTACAAATTTACCATTCTTCTCCCCAAAGATCCCTTTTTGCCATTTCTTTTCATTCAATGTATATATTTTCTGTCTTTAAGACCTTTGCTCTACATATTCCACACATGCTAAAGACACTAAACCAATATTACTTCACTAATTTCAGTGACAATTTACTGATGCCCTCCTGGCCTAATCTGCACCAAGCAAATATACAAATAAATACCAAGCGTTGGCAAACCTAATGGATTGGCTTGCGTTTTAAGTCCACACCATATTACTAAAAAAGCTTGCTACAGTGACGAAACAAAACAAATATGATGACTTTATGTATACAAAATGTCTATGAGCTAAAAAAAAAAAGTAATGCCAATAGTAAATCGTATGAGGTGAGAGGGGTATGCCTGTCTGGGCACAGTCAAACCCCCACTGTAGGTGTATTTTAAAGCACTGGTAACAATACGGGTGGCACAAAGCTGAGCAATCAAGCCGGACGTAAAAAATACCAACTTTAGCAACGTATACACTACATGAATACCAATGCATACATACTTTCGTAATTCTGCATTTGGCACAAGGTTTTACATGGAATATGGCATCAGATGTAGTAAGAACTGGCCACAAAATACTTGTTGCAATTTGTGACCAGTATTTTTGTGAACAGTGTGGTAATTTACAAACCGGTCAGTGGCCCACGGGATCACTGCATATTCTTAAAAAAAATGTTGTCAACATTCCAAAGGGAAAGTGGTCTTTTGGGGGGGCCCTTCTAGTTTGCGAATGGCTTACCACCTCCTTCAAAGAGGAATTAAAAGATTAGTGTTTGTAATAGGAATTCAGACTCTAAACATTAATGAATCACAACCCTGTTCAGTATTCTGAAAGGACGCCATAATTTATGTCCGTTCCAAGTACAGAATTAGTATTGGGCTGCAAACCCAAATTGTGATTCTGCAACTTGTTACCAAATTACTATTTGTGGTTTGTACATAATTACATGCTTTTTTGTAATCACAAACTGTCGGATTCTGTGATTTGGGCGGTTTGGAAACTCAAAAATGCTTTGTGCATCTGGCCCCTGGTTCCTTATCATGAACACATTCTGGGCTCTTAAGGTTGGCTAGAAAGATCCCCGCTGTTAGAAATTGGGTCTCTGGTTGGCAGAGGTTTGCACTCTATACAAGTGAGGACCACAGTCCTAGTCAGGGCAAGTAAGATACACACTAAAGTTTACCTATGCTCACCCTATGGTAGCTTGTCACAGTCAGGCTAAATTAAAGAGGCAATGTGTACAATATTTGTGCACACACAGTAACACAGTGAAAAAAACCACAAAAGGATTCCACACCAGTTTAGCAAAATAGCCAATATTTGTCTGAGCCAAACAAGACCAAAATGACAAAAACCCAACATACACAATTCAAGTTATGAATGTTTAAAGGTTAGATCAAAATGCAATGCTTAGTAGACAAAAGTTAAAACCAAACTATCTGGTTGCGCTGAACCGAGACAAGTACAAAGTACAGTCGGACCGCAATGGAGCATAGGCCAGGTACAGGAGTCATACAGACCCGCTGACAGAACCTTTGTTGCATCAAAGCTCAGTGACGATGCGCTGATCCAGAAGAGGGGATGTGTTGCGTTAGCAAGCGATGCGTCCTTATATGATCAGGCAAGGTTGTTGATGAATCAATGTCCAGAAGTGGTGAGTACTGGCTCCGATGCGTCATGAGGTGTCAGCCAAGATGGTGCTGTGTTGTAAGTCGGGAACAATGCTTTGTGCAGTTGGCGAGCGGTGTCTGCGGCTTTGGTGCAGGCAGCAGCTTAAGCTCAGTTTCGGTAGTGGGAGGTGTCAGTTCTAAGTAACATGCCATTGTTGTTGCTTATGTTCTTATGTTGCAGCACCACACTCACCTCCAAGGGCCCAGGACTGGAATTGTACCACTTGGCAAAGCAGGACTCACAGCAGAGGAGCCCAGGTGCTGGTAGCAAGATGCAGGCAAATTCTTTTTTATCCCTGAGACTTCAGAAAAAAGAGACAAGCTCAGTCAGGTCCTTGGAGAAACTTTAGACTGCAGGATGTCGAGACACAGCAGAGCAAACAGCAAAGTAGCAGTGCCTCCTGACAGCCCTGGGGTCTTTCTTCCTGGTAGAATGTCCTCGGTCCAGTGTTCCGAGTATATGGTGTCAGAGACCCAGTACTTATACCCAAATGTGCCTTTGAAGTGGGGGAGACTTCAAAGAGTGGGTTTGAAATGCCCCAGTCCCCTTTCAGCCAAGTCCTGCCTACCAGGAGGTCTGTTGGGGGTTATCAGTCCCTTGTGTGGGGTCAGGCCACTACCCTTTGAAGTGTAAGTGAGAGCCACTCCACCCGTCCTGCACAGGAAAACCCATCAGTATGCAGATGGAATGAAGGAGCAGTTGATTGTCCTGTATTTATGGCTGTCTGGATGGTATGCACAAAGGTAGCTGTCACCTAAACTTACGCACAACAGACATGGATTGGAGGCAGGCTAAGACACAGGATGGTAAAGTAAGAAAATGACAACTTTCGCAAAGTGGCATTTTCAGACCTGCAATTTACAAACCACCTTTACCACAAGATGTGTTTTTATATTGTGAGTCCAGAGACACCAAACTCCCTTTTTCTATCTTTCCCAAATGGAAATTGCACTTAAAAGATGTTTTACGGCAATTCCCAAACTAGACTATGGGAGAGATAGTTCTTGCAATAATGGAAAATGAATTTAAGAGTTTTTTACTACCTGGACATGTTAAACATAAAAGTACATGTCCAACTTTTTAAATACACTGCACCCTGCTCTTGGGTTAACAAGGGCCTACATTAGGTGTGTCTTCTAGGCAATAAAAAGGAAGGTTTAGGCCTGGCAAGCGGGTACACTTGCCAGGTCTAAATGTCAGTTTAAACTACACACACAGGCTCTGCAATTGAAGGCCTGAGGTATGTTTGAAAGGGTGCCATAGTTGGTGGCACAACCAGTGCTGCCGGCCCCCTCATAGCATTTGACTTACAGGCCCTGGGCACACATAGGGCACTTAACTAGGGACTTATTAGTAAATCAAATATGCCAGTTATGGAGAAGACAATGTTATCATGTTTTAGGCACAGAGCACATGCACATTAGCACTGGATTGCGGTGGTAAAGTGCGCAGAGTCATAAAGTCAGCAAAAACTTAGTTCTGCACACAGTCAAAACAGGAGGTCAGAAAGCAAAACGTCGGGGGAAACCACGCCAAAAGATGCCAGGCCTAACACCCGCCTGTGACTTTTGACCAGTCAACATACTGATAGTCATACAATTTATGTACTGAAGCTAAACCACAAAATCTGGGGGAGGCACAGACAGGATCGCAGCCACTGGTTGAAAAAAACACAGAACTGCCTATATACATATATATAAATAACGTTACAGACTAGACCAATAAAAAAACGTCAGCATCGTACACGAGTAAAATACAAGCAATTACATATTGTAAAGTTTTTGGGTAAGGACTGCAACTATAAACGCCTCAGCCTAATAAAAGCGTTTTGTTCGTTGCATGAATGCCCCAGCGTATAAAAACACACTCACACCCAGCGCCATGGAGGTTGTTTCTGCCAGTGTTTGATCCCTAAGATTGATAACGCCTTTTTGAGTTCATTGATTGGACACCTGGATTTGGTTAAAATCATTTTAAAAGCGAGCCCATTACGCGCGGAGGGCCGGTTTACTGCGTTCATTTACTGCCCTGCAGCTCAGTCCGTAAGATTACAACCGACTTGGCTCATAACGTTTTCAATAAATCGTGATTTTTCATCAGGTTAGACCCTATAAGTAATTAGCAGTTACCGCAGTCATCTATTTTCCAAGCAGCTCGACGTCTAAGGTACCTGTGGAGATTCAGAACATGTGACAGTGAGTGGTGCTTGCGCTCATTGAAGAGGGCTTCTGTGCGCTGGATTCGGGAGGGGGGAGAGAAGGTCATGTATCTGGGTTAGGTTGAATTTTTGCCACTGCCTACGTGGAAAAAGTGGCAGTAAAATCGCATAATGCGCTGTTATTTGATGGACATCAGCGGTGGAGTTTAGCGCAGGAACAACCCCATCATAGGTATTGGCTTTAGGATGAAAGAATATCAAAGTAATTTCTAATTACTAGATTTCGAAGCACAATATTCTTATGTGACGAATTTCTCAAGAGATAAGGGAGAAGAAGGGCAACTTGGAGGCCCCAAAAAAATGCACAACAAATTATGGTTGGAGTGCTGGATGTAAAGCACTCCAACTATTCACCAGGGGTAGTAAATGCTATATAATTCCAGTTACAGTCCATTACCTCCATAACTCACCCAGCCTTACTTGACCAGGTAATGTAATGTCCGGCGTCATCATGTCACATTGCGTGATGTCAACCAGACTAGAGTATGTGAGTACGCCCTTGGCTGAGATTGGTGGGACGTTAGGGCATCCCTTCCCAGAATAGAGTAACAAGCGTTTGCAATGTAATGGGTCTCGCGTTTGTTCGAGTTAGAGCTATTAGCGTTGTAAACGCTTAACCAGACTTTTCTGGCCACATAAATTGAAAATCAAAAGTAATACAGATTCACATAAGCCAGCTGATTCAAAGCGCCATGGCCGTCATGAGTGTGAAGCAGACACACAAAAGGAAAAAGAAGTTCACTCGCAATCAAACGTATTTGGCAAAAGTGTAATTAGCCATGTAACAGGGTCGATGTCGAAGGCGGTAACTAAACCGTCCCAAGGAGGGACAAACGTAAAGCATTTACCAATGATAACAACAGATTTTTGAAGGGCAAGTCCATGAACGATCGATAGTGATGGGTGTGAGGTGGGCGTGGCTAAAAGCCAAAATAGAGAGCAACACCTCGGAAAAGCACCGCTAGCGCGCTGCTATGCTCAACCTAAAGATGGTATCAGGGGTCCAGCTATTGGACTCCAAAGGATCTCTGCTCGTGCAACACAGAACATGCAAAGAAGGCAGGAGTGCAAAAGTCAATTCTGACGTAGGAACTACTTGATCTAACACGCCTGGCCACAGGGAGCCCTAGCTACGTAAAACAGGAACTAAAAATTTGAGCCAGAAGCAGCCCGCTCACCTTTACATACACAACCATTCACGTGCAAAAGCATGACAGATTGTGACACATCCTAGTGCACAAGAGAATTTGGTGCATCCTGGGACAAATTATGGTGCTCTGTCAACTATATGAGTCTGCTAAATAGAACATAAATAGGCATCTTTTTTGCTTCATTTATATGATTGTTTTAAGACAGAATGAAGGCATGCAAGATATGTCAGAGCTCCTCCAATACTGCATTTTCCAAAATTACAGCTAGTATACAATTATATACTTCATTTGAACGTTGTTCAAATAAATCCCCTAAGTCAAAAACCAACAACAGAGAACATATGCTGAAGCTGTGGTCTACAATAGAAATAATCTTAAAAACTGAGCATGTTCTGAGTAACTGGTGAAAACATTTTATTTTAAAGATGCAAAAATGCAACAAATAATATGGAATTTGATTGAAGGAAAAATCTCAAGTCGTGGGGAGGTGTGGCTGACACATCAAGATGGCGGATGCTCTTTACAGGAGCTCTAGCCAAGAACCCCTTTTGTCCTTCATCATCCTGCCAATGCAATGAGAAAAGATGTCAGCATACGCTTGTGGAACCAAGGAAAACAGAAGAGACCATCCAAGGGGTAAGCATGAGCTGTGGCTTCTTCTGGGAGGTGCCAGGGCCAGTGCCTCATTTGATCCGATGGCGTCCGGTGCGGGGCACAGGCACTTATTTTTGAGGGCCAACACTTAGGGCCTGAATTATACTTTTTTAGTGCTACATTTGCGTAATTTTTTGACGCAAAAGTGGCGCAAACTTAAAAAATTCACTTATATTTTGTACGTTTTTGCCACTTTTGCATCAACAAATTATGCAAATGTGGCGCTAAAAAAGTATAAATCAGGCCCTTAGTTTTCTGCATCAACGACACATATGGAAAGGCGGAGGAAGAAAAAAAAAATCTTCAGAAACGGAAAAAGCAGAAAACTGCAAGCTGCAAGAGTCAGGGGTAGGGAGTAACTGTAATTGGAATAAAGAGGGCCAAGATGGCTTTAGTATTACGCTGCCTCAGTATTCTGTGCTCGCACAGTTAAACAGAATGTATGATGGACAACACGGTTTGAACAACGAGCACGTTGTTACCACGAATGCCTTTACTACGTATGCCTTTGCAAAGATTTTTCATTGTAAAAGCATTCCTAGTAAAGGGAATGTAATGCGTGGTTCTAGCATGCCACCCCCAACCCACCCTAAGACCCAAAAGTACCCCATCCCTAATACTAAAACTACCCGACCCTCCCACCCCATCCCTAAAAACAAAAGTACCCCAACACACCCCACCCACCCTGAGCCCTAAAACCTTTGCCAACCCCCCACCCGCCCTAAAACCAACCCCCCCAACCCACCCCTAAAAACAAAACAACCCTGACCCCCACACCTAAAAACAAAACTACCCTGACCCCCCCGCCCCTCACAACAAAACTACCACAACCCCACCACCCCGCCCCTAAAAACAAAACTACCCTGACACCCCCACCTACCATGAGCCCTAAAACCTTCCCTGGCCACCCCCACCTGCATTAAAAACAACCAACACCCCACCCCGTCCATAAAAACTAAACTACACTGATCCACCACCCCGCCCCCTAAAAACCAAACTACCCCGATCCCCCACCCTGCCCCTAAAAAACAAACTTCCCCAACCCCCCTCCCCCGCCCCTAAAAACATAACTACCCGATCTCCCCATCCCACCCCTAAAAACCAAACTACCCCGACCCCCGCTCAAGCCCTTAATCCTCCTCACCCCTAAAAACTACCTTGCCCTAACCCCTCTTACCTGACCAAACTACCCCGATCCCCCACCCCTAAGAAACAAACTACCCTGACCCCCCACACCGCCCCTAAAAACTATCCTCCAACCCTGCTCCAACCCAACTTACCTGACTAAACTACCCCGATCCACCCAGGCCGCCACTAAAGAACAAACTACCCCGATCCCCCCACCACCGCCCCCCCATGCCCTTAATCCACCCCACACCCCTAAAAACTACCTCCAACTGTGCCCCAAACGCACTTACCTGACCACGCCCTTTCCCAATCCACTCTGCCTTTTTTTCTGCCTTAACCACGCATATGCATGGTTCAGCACATGCATGGGTAAGGCAGAGAAAAAGCCATGCGTTGTTCCGGCAAGCGTGCTTACGCGTGCGTTGTAGACAACATCGTTGTTCCGGAGTCGTGGTTCAAGACGTTTCCCATTTAATTACAACAGCCACGTGTTTCAAAGGAGAGCTTTAGGCACTGACATCTTTTTATTTAAAAATTAAGCACTGGCCCGGTCCTCTGCAGCAACCAACAGTTTGCCTTGTCGCACAACGATGAGTATACGCTGGAGAGGTGACAACTCTGAGATGGCCTGATGAGCTCCTATCCGCCTGAGAAGGGAACCAGTGTCAGAGACTGACTGATGAACAGATGTTGGCCTTGAGCGGGTGCCTGTAGACAGGACTGGTGCCTCTTTCCTTGGCGGCTCCACAACCAGGCATGGGACCTAGCAACACGTAGTGAAAGCCCCATGGAGGAGGGGCTCTTGGAGTTGTGATGAGTACTGGCCCGGGCGACCATGAGGGACACAGCCAGTTGACGTGATACTAAATGGAATCAGGGAGTGGATCCCGGGTGCCGAGGTGCTGGGGTGAGGTTAACTATGCAGGGGTGCCCTTTCCTCTTCTTCCCCTGATGTTGGAGATCCAGGGTTTCCTCTCACCTGCCCAGCACATAAAAACAGGTTGCATGGAGAGATCTCAATAGCTCCAGGGTTGATGATGGGGGGCACACTTTCGGCCAGACTGTGCACAAGTTCTTGCAGAGAGAGCTGACCCACTCTCTGGGGTCTTTTGACTTGATTCCTCACAGTCTTGTGGAGAAATCGAGTCAATGCATTACTGCTTGGGATGCATTACTGCATTTGAGGATGACCACAGTCCAGGCTCCAGTTGAGGCCCTCCTGAGACTTTAACTTATTGCACCAGTGCACAGTGCTTGACACAGTCACTGCTGCAGCACGTTTGGTGTGTGTCCTTACTTCTTCCTTTTCTTTTTCTTGCTTGTGAAGGTCGGTCTCACCTGAGGGTCCCATCTGTGCGGGAAACATTAATGCATACCTGTAATCTTGATCAAAGCAAGACAGCTGCCACAACAATGCAAACAAGGATAGACTAATTCACAAAGAAAACAGTTGGTTAGGCAGAGGCCTCTGACATTCTATCTTCTGGAGAGGCAGATCACAGTGCCATAAAAGAATACCATACCTCCCTAGGAGGCAGAATTGCAGAGACAAAGGTAGAGGGACTGATCTCATATTTCCTGAAAAGCTTAGTCAGTTTTCAATGTAAAGCACATTCCATCCAGACTCAAGAGATGGCATAAGATCAGGTTAAAGAGTTGGGCTACCAGACGGTCCATGTTGGCTTGCCAAGTCCTTCGGCACATCCATAAGCAGGAAGAGAGCACCGAGCAAGGAGGAGGTGGCAATGCTGGTGGGACTGCACTGCCAGCTTGTATCATAGTGGTGGTGGAGACGAGGTGTGGCAGAGAAGCACAAGCTTGAGCTGGAGACGGATGCATAAAACCCATATCTCCACTTCAGAACCACAGAGCCAGTACCAAAGGGGAGAGAGACCATTAGGGCCAAGAACATTGTCGGATGGATGCAGGAAAAATTGCTTTAGGTATAGCTGCCCTGCTTCTTCTTGGTGAGATACTTGCCCTTCTTTCATTTATTTCTTTGCGGATAGAGGGGAGCTAGGGGGGCAAGACAGCACCCCATCCACATGTTCATCCCGGTCGTGTTCTTGGACGGGTAGTTGACACTAAACGTTAAAGTTATGGGCAACAGATGCTTCAGCATTAGCAGTACGCAGAATGGGCTAGTTGGGAATGGTATTGCTTTGTTAGTTAGTGCAGGCCGACAGGCACTGATGCAACATCCAAATGACTTGTTATCACTACAGTCTTGCACCTACAAATGATACACTCATCTAAAAACTGAACACTTACACACAAACTGACGGTCTGAATAGTGAAATAAAACAGAGTGTGGTGCTTTATTACATTAAAAGGCACTCCCTAGAGTTAGTATTTTAACAGGAGACCCTTGTCCTAGGCAAAAATTGTGGCTTCATTGGCAGAAAATCTTCCACTCTGGTCTTCCACCAGTGGTTCCCTCGGGCTCCAGAGAAGTGGCCTTCCCGCTACACAAATATCTCCCACTTCAGGTGGCACCGGTTCCATTGAGGCATAGTTATGGACCCTTCTGAGTGTGTGTGTGCTGTCCACCATCCCTTGGGAGACATTACAGTCACTTATGGACTTACTATTGACAGCTCCTAGAGGTACAGTGATATCTGGGGAGACTACAATGCTATTATCTTCAGAGGTATTGATTTGGAAGGATCTGCTGCCATCAGCGAGTGGAAATCCACAGCCACCTCTGATGGAGACGCAACTCTGGGTCTCACACATATATTGTATTTGGTCGCTTGGGCCTATATGCTCTGTTCCGCACAACGCAGCTCTTTCTCTAGATTACTTTTTATTTTAACCGTCGACCGAACTAGATGATGTGGCCAGAATACAGATTCGTCCTCGTAGTCCCTCAGATCACTCCCAAGTGGGGATGAGACTAACTCAAACCAGAGAGTGTTGCAGAGGAATATGCCGCCTATGTTCTTGATGGTCATTTGACCATAGGTTTGCGAATCATATTAAGGAGGAAACTGAAGTCCATTTCCTCTTAAAATAAGGGATCCGCACAGTGCCCAGCTCAGCTCTGGGAGGCCCACAAGCCTCCATCCGTGGCAAGGCCTTAGCGTAGATGCACAGTCAGAGCAAAGAACAACCATTGGTTAATTAAAAAGGGAAATGTTAAGCCTTGATAAGCATTACTTAGCTACAAGTGACGTTAGGGTTCAGGTCTCCGTTGCTGTTATTTTGATCATTGAGCCATTGGTCGCTGAATAGTCCAAGATGTTCAGGCATGGGGCCTACAACTGGAGGACAAACTAACTCTAAATGCAGATGACTTGCTCCTGTTTCTACAGAGAACGGAAATCTTTGGGTCCCGCTCCATACACATACTTAACATATAAGGGGAAGACTATGGGTTCCTCTTTCATTGGGACAAGTTGGTGCATGTCTGTCTAACTGGGGAATCCGAGAATGAATGATGGAAGAGGGGTCTAAATACTTAGGTATTTTAATCTCAAACAAGACCCAGTGCTGGTGCCTCAACAGGGCCCCTTTGATAAAGCAGGGGCAGAAAGACATGTTTGCATGAGATATGTTCTTACTTACAACCGCAGGGAGGTCTTCCCCATTCAGACTGATTATTCGCCCTAAAATTATACACATATTCCAAAACTAACTGCATCCGCTTTCTCCAGCCTTTTAAAAAAATTAGGACAATGATTCAGGCCTTTCTAGGTCTAGGAAGACCTTGAGCATCTCATTCAATAGTTGTGTTCAGTCGCCATATGACAGGAACTTGGGAGCGCCGTGTGTCCTCCTACTACTACTACTACTACTGGGCATCACAGACCCTACCCATAAGTGAATGATTATTTGGGGACAGGCATGATCCAGTCTATAGGCTTGAACCTAATCTGCTGGATGGCCCAGAGAGGCCTTTCTTTGGTGCACTGCAAGCACTACAGGAAAAAATAAATTTTTCTTTGGTGTTACAGGAAAAACATGCATTTTGTCTGTGGTATCAATAATACTTGCACTGTTGCTCTTTGATGCTCTTTGTAGCGACACTTTCATTGGGCCATCAAAACATTGGCTCCAAGATCGCAGACAAAAATGAACTTTTAAAATCATAGGGACCACTTTGAAAGATGGAAGTAGCATGAACTAGTGAGCTATGTTCAAATAAGCTGAGTGAGGTCGCAGATGAAATGTTAGTGTCTGTTGTCAAGGAGAGGGAAGTCTTAAATCAAGCTGCAAAACGGATTTTAGCAACAGAACATAACAAGAGTGTGTAATCGAACCGGGCTGTCCAGGCTACGGTACAACCGTGGCACAACATTCCAACGTTCAAGCCTTAAACACAAACCTCCTGCTAATGTTTCCCATCGCTGGCGGCCATATTTGTAACACAGCGTGGGCTAATGGCCTCTTCTGATTGGTGAAGCCGAATATATGTGGAATACCTGGACCCGCTACACTGCATCAAGCTGAGGTCCCGCTCTCCTCAGCGGTGACATCATCAGTCTGCTACTAGTTAGCGCAAGGTCTCTGCGTCCTGAAGGCCCCGTTCCCTCTCTGAAGGATATTATGCAAGTTAACTCTTTACAAAGGAATTTCAATGAAGTTTGTGGTTTTCAGAACTCACATTTAGAAGAAGTGCATAGGCAGCTGCGGTCAGCCTGCTTCCTCGTTCGCCACAGCAGTTGTGTGGGATGCCTTTCCAGTGACCAGCGCTTCTGCGCTGAGTCAATTTCATATTTTGCATTCCGATTCGGTTCTTCTTAAAGGGCCATTTTCAGTCATTTTTAAAGGGCCTGCTGTCTTGGACACCAACGGGAGAAAACGTGATCCTACCGAAAGAGCCATGGTTGGCATCCAAACCACTTCTCCTCCATGCTGTGGCTCTTGGGCCGAAAAGCCTGGCACGAATGATTCATATCTGCAGAATGTTTTCTGCATATCAGGTTGCAAATTGAATCAGCAACTTGGCCACGGTGCCTGATATATGAAAAGGAAGCAGGTCTCTGTGTTGTGGTTCTTGTGTTAGCGCTTTGCCAGTAACCACTTAGTCAAAGTGTGTAGCCAGTTATGAGGGGGTGGGGGATACCCAAAAGTGGAGACAGACCATCACTGCATCCGTACTAAAAACAAACAAGCATTTGAAATGCAATGGGTTTAGCGTTTGCTCGAGTTAGAGCTATTAGCACTGTAAATTCCTAACTTTCTTGCCACATAAATTGATAACAAAGGGCAAGCCCAACGACAAGTGATAGTGATGGGCATGCGGTGGGTGTGGTTAAAAGCCCACAGGGAGATTACAACAGGCCAAAGCGCTTGCGTGCTTGACCTAAAGATGGGGTGTAGGACACTTCGGGCCAGATGTACAAAAGGATTTTACCCATTCTGTGTCTATGGGAAAAAGCTTTCGTACATACGGCCCTTCGTTTTTAGACTTTTGTGCTTTTATGAGCAAGAACACATCATCTTACTGCTAAATCAAGATGTAAAGTCATGATTCCAGTTTCTAACACACCCATCATCATTTTCCTTTTACATGCAGTGGGTTGGTCCAGTACCACTCCACAGAAAAAGCCATAAACACTGACATATCCAGCTCATGAATTCAACATTATGAGAGAGACAACCTGTGTTTTTTGCCCTTCTACAGAGCCGGGTCCTCCACTAAACGTAAACATTAAACACCGGATAGGTACTAAAATGGGCATCTCTACCATACAGCAGAATCTATTCCAGTATAAAGTATTACATCCCTTTAAACTATCACAAAGCAGTTTATTAACTATAAAACCTATACTAGTACTTTGGGAAAGTCATCTGTCAAAATTCATATGATAATAGCTGATATTGTCATTAATGAATGGCTTGAGAGGTGTCGGTATGCCATCTGGGAACCATATGCCTTGATCTTCGATCATAGACTATGGCGGTCATTCCTACCCTGGCGGTCCGAGACCGCCAGGGTAGGGTACCGCAGATGCACCGCCAACAGGCTGGTGGTGCATCCAGGGCAATTCCCGCGGTCAGAAATGGAAAACCGGCGGTGTACCGCCGGTTTTCCGCTGCCCAGGGGAATCCTCCATGGCGGCGCAGCTTGCTGCGCCGCCATGGGGATTCCGACCGCCATACCGCCATCCTGTTCCTGGCGGTTTTGGCCGCCAGGAACAGGATGGCGGTATGGGGTGTCGTGGGGCCCCTGGGGGCCCCTGCAGTGCCCATGCCAATGGCATGGGCACTGCAGGGGCCCCCGTAAGAGGGCCCCACCATGATTTTCAGTGTCTGCTATGCAGACACTGAAAATCGCGACGGGTGCTACTGCACCCTTCGCACGCCTTCAACTCCGTCGGCTCCATTGGGAGCCGGCTTCCTCGTTGAAGGCGCTTTCCCGCTGGGCTGGCGGGCGGCCTTCTGGCGGTCGCCCGCCAGCCCAGCGGGAAAGCCAGAATCACCGCGGCGGTCTTCTGACCACGCAGCGGTGTTCTGGCGGGCGGCCTCCGCCGCCCGCCAAAGTAGGAATGACCCCCTATATGTGCAAAGTATGGTAAGTAATTTCTTGCTCTGCAAAATTGGCAAAGAATGTAACGGTGCTGGAATGTGGACTATTCTGAACACTAAAAATATATGCAGTAAGGTTGCCAAGCTGCATATTAATGCTGCCCATGTAAAAATTGTTTAAATCAAATCACGATCTACTCCATAATTTGTGGATCCCCAGTGAGAGATCTTCCTGTACCTTTTATGACCTAGTCACCTCACTCTCAGACTCTCTTATGTTGACAATTACATTTAAATGTACCTATCTTTTATCACCTAGATGGTTTTGTGTGAACATATTTTCTTGGAACTCACCATTTCTCCTTTAATGGAGAAATATGTGATTATTCTCTCATCATGAACCTGATTATTCAGCATATTTCAGTGTTTAGAACACAGATTGTAAAAACTATGGGCCTGATTTAGAGTTTGGCAGATGGGGTTACTCAGTCACCAATGTGAAGAATATCCCGTCCGCTGAATTACAATTTCACCATGTCCTATGGAAATCGTAATACAGTGGATGGGATATCCACTACTACTGCTATGAAGTTGTATCATGCAGATGTGTTGCGTGCCGGCTCCCCAGAGGGTATCTTGGCACTGAGCAGGTGTGAGCCTAGCCACACCTAGGATGACGTTGGAGTAGTCGAAAAACCAGGTCTTCCGTTTCCTGTGGAAATCAAGAAGTAGAAAGGGGGCTATTATGTGTAGAGGCAGGTTGTTGCATGCTTTAGGAGAAGTCTCAACTGCCAGATGTGGTTTTCTGTATGGCTGGGATTTGTGCAAGTAGGATTCCAGAGGAGCGGATGTGTCTGGAAGGTTTGTGAATGCAAAAACAACAAATGATGGACAGAATGTGAAACAAATCAAACATTCACCCACAGTCACTGATCTGGGTTTAATCCATCAGCTTTTTTGCTCACCATGACATTCTAGTTTGGAACAAGCCATTTGAAAATCAGTCTTGACCCTACTCCCCATGGAAACAGTCCTGCCCGAACTGCCAGGCCAGGTCCTCCCTGGACCAGAAACTAGCATCGTGGGTCCAGTTCCAGGGTGTCACCCCTGATCAGCCAGGCTAACTTGAATCTGGTGGCATAGCAAGCAATGGACCCACGTCTCGGCATACCTTCCCCACTAATGGCAACAAATGCAAAAACAACAGATGATGGATGGAATATGGAACTTGCTTTTGGAAGGTTTGTGAAAGCAAATGCAATTGTTACAGTATGCTGGGACAATGTTATGTAGTGCCTTGAAAGTGTACTTCAGGAGTTAGAATTGTGTTCATTTGTGAATGGTGAGTTAGTGGAACTCCTTCAAGGGTGGAGTGATGTAAGTGCAGCATGGGAGGGTGAGAGTGATTCTGGCTGCCGAGTTCTGAATGGTGTATAGCCTTCTGGGGAGTTTTTTGTTGATCCCGGCATAGAGGGTTTTCCAGTCCAGCTTGTTTTTGACTTGGATGTGTTTAACTGTTTTCCGGGTGCTGATTAGGAGCCATTTGAAATTAATAGGAGTAAACAGTATTCCTTTATTTGGTGGCCAATAATCAGTGCAGTACATTTGGCAGCTGCAAGATAAAAGGATCTTGGTAGACTTAGCCTCAGGAGACTCAGACCGTGTCACCCCCTCCCTCCAGGGGAGGGGGTGCAATATCAAACATTAATGCAAACATTTATGCAATAACTACATCAGTTTAAAAGGAGTATCTTCACATGATAATCATCATCCAAAGATTATACAATGATAAAATCTAAATTAAAAAGAACATTGTCCCATGAATTTGTCAATAAATAGAACAATATTTAAAATAGTGCATCTTCATAACCTCAACATCACAGTGTATTAATCCTCTGATAAAATTGCAACAAAACATCCAAATAGCTCATTCATACAGTTTCTTGCAGCCAATGTCCATCAAATTTGGAAGCATAGAACCCGTGGGACTTCAGAGCACACCCTAAAGATGGCATTCTACATGTTCTGGTACCAAAGTTTATGCAGAAAGTTTGCAGTTAGAAGCTTTGGTCGGTGGAGGCGTTCAGACATGAATATAAACAATGTTCTAGTGATTCTTAATCTGTAAGGAGACGCCTGCAGGCCAAAGAGTTATCATAAGAAGGCTACTTTGCTCTAAATTCCCTAATGGGAAACTGTGAAAGCAAACGTAAAATCAGTCTGTGCCATGTTAATATACTCCTTTGTAATGCAGTGTTAGCGACTCATATCTAATTCTGAATGCATCAACCATTTAATAAACTCTGGATGGCCTGGTATATTAGCTTGAAGCTTCCTGCGACAAGGATTATGTTTGCACATTTTCATGGCTCTAGTAGGGTCGGAAGGTGTAGAGCTCAGGGTTGTACCTTGCTCATGGTCTAAAAACATAACCTTGTTTTCAAACCTGGCAAGGTAAGTGGATTTTTGTGAGATTAATAAGACTAGTATTGTTTGTATGAATTATATCTTATCCTCAAGGCTGCTTTATTCTTCCTGGAGGGAAAGATCCTGCCACCTGCACATTCAATAAGTTGTTGTTGAGAGTAACAAGTTTCTGTCACATGATTATTCTTCACTGACTAATATTAAGAGAAAACCTATATATACTGGTGTAGTACTTTCTGTTTTAGCTTTTGGCTGACTGACTGTTTTCTAGTGTGAGCCCTGGTCAGCTGAAATGACAATTGTATATAATTATTTTGCTATGCTGTGCTGCTTGCTATTTTGCATTAAATGCTAATTGGAATTTAGACATTCTGATGTGTTGTGTTTTATTTTTAACAGAGACGGAAGCCATCTAAGGGTGACTGATACTCCGTCTGCCATATTACGATCCCATTATATCCTATGGAGATGGTAATACGTCTGACCGGTACTCCTTCTGCCATATTATGATCCCATTATATCCTATGGAGATGGTATTACGTCCGACCGGATATCTGTCACATTTGTGACTGAGTATTCCATCCGACGAGATCTAAATCAGACCCTTAGTCTATTAATGCCTAATAGACTTTGTAATGCTGCGTATACGCATTTTTGTTTAGAAGAAATAAGAATCAATAATATACACAAATGGCTTCTTTAATTCAAAGTCAGTGCATTCCTGTGATCTGCATATGAGTTTTAGTTCCTTGTTCATTGCTAACTTAAATAAGTCACAATATATCTCAGCTGACAAAAGCTCTGACAACTGCACAATTTCCAATGTGGCCTACAATTTACCTGTCCAAACATTCTTGCATGGCTTACTGTGTACATTCACTTTCCAAACAGCAGTGCTTGGGTACCTTCCTGATTCACTTCTTTGAAGGTACCTGAATTCAGAAATACTTCTTTTACCAGAATCGCTTGCTGCACTGTGAAGGGCATATTTATACTTTTTGGTGCAAAGTGGTACCTTTGGTAAAAAGTTTAGCACCAGCATGCACCATTCTTGAGCGCCAGCCGGGTGCCATATTTATGGAACGACGCAATGGGTGGGCTAGGATAAAAAAAAAAAACTGGTGTTAGCCGGGTGGGGGTGGCAGTATGGGAGAAGGGGGTTTTGCACCAAAAAATTATGTTAGGCTGGTTAGAGTAAAAAAAAAATGTCTCTAACCAGCTTAGTGTCATTATCTGACACAAAACCATTCATCCCACATGACTCCTGTCTTAGAAAAGCAGGAGTCATGCCCACCACCCCAATGGCCAGCACAGCGGACCAGTGTCCCCTGGGCATGGCCATTGCACCATGTGCCATGCAGGGGGCCCCAAGTTGGGCACTGATGGCACTTTAATTAAAAAAATACTTACCTATACTTACCCTACTAACCTGGGATGGGGTCACCCATCTTCCTGTGTCCCTCTGGTGTGGGTGTGGGTGTTCCTGGGGTTTGGGGAGGGCACCTGTGGACCCATTCCATGTTTAACCATGGAAATGGGTTCACAGGTCCCCTAACGCCTGGTCTGTCCCAGGCGTTAAATAATGGTGCAAAGCAAGCTTTGCACCATTATTTAGCCCCTCCTCCCACCTGTGCGTCATTTTAGCACGGGATAAATATGGGGCTATGGGGTTAGCACCATTTTTTAGATGGGAACGCCTACCTGGAATCACATTGACGCAAGGTAGGTTCACGCATCTAAAAAACAGTGCAAACTCCAATATTTTGACATCAGATGTGTCGAATGTCAAAATATAAATATGTAGTTAGTTTTGCACCGAATTTGCGTTAAAAAAAATGACTCAAATTCGGCACAAATGGAGTATACATATGCTCCAAAGAGAGTTTATTTCCAATCGCTGCCTGTCTACGACTGCATTATTTAAGCTGCACACGACTTGCACACCTTTATTTAAAGTGATATAAATGAAATTCATTATTGGGTGTGGTATACAGAAAAACAGGTAGTGAAAAGGGATGGGCTCGCACTGACAGATACAAACAAATGCACTATTTACTATAATTACTCCTCAGTACAAAATATTTACCCTTTAACTTTTAAGGCAAATATGTGTGACCTTTAAAAGACAATGAATCTGTGTGATGGGAAATGCTCCACATTTTGTCCTTTAAGCATGCAGGAGTACCCAAAACACATTTTTTTAGTTGCGACCAGGACAAAAGTGGTCACTGACTTTTTAAAGCAGCAAATCAAATTTACCCATAGGGATATGTAAAATCATTTTGTTTCACATAGGTTCTTCAACCTATATATCTCAAGATTGCTCATGTTAGGTTGCAGTATGATACTTGAATTTTTACAGTCTTTCTTATAGTTACAGTTCTAGAACCGAAAGGATACAAATTAGTCTGAACTTAAAATTTAGAAACGGGCTGTGAGTACCTCCCACAATACAATTGTAGTATGTAAGTTTGCGCCGCTTTTGCATCAACAAATGACGGTAATGCAGCGCAAAAAAAGTATAAATCAGAGCCTTAATGTCCAATCTGTGGAGCACTGCTTTATTTGAAGGAAGGCGGATGTGCGAGCTGTAGCTAAATACCGAATGGGCAGATCATATGGGAAGGGACACCCTTTGCAGTAGACTTTTAAACAACTGATGATTTGCAAAATTACTTGGGAGGTAAGGGCCTGTCAAACCTGGCTCCTATTAGTTTCTGAAGGAAAACTATGTCTGTGTGAGGTAGATGTGTCCATGCATTGAGTAGAACGTAAAGGCAGAGACAACTGTGGAAGTCTGACAAGATGCATAGGTTGAAGAACAGGCCTTTTCTGAGGAAACTTTGAAGAATTCTCAGGAGGTAGACAGTCTGCTTTGGCCACCTCTCTTCGTTTCTGCTCTCCTGTTGGGGGGGGTTGCTGTTTCCTTTAGGGTGTAGGATAAAGCCTTTTAAGGTTTCGCCTGCACATCGCTTGCATTGTGCTTGTGAAGTCTTATGTTACTAAAAACATCTTTAAAGGGACTTAGGACACGCATCTACTTCGCCCCTTATTTATCTGAACTTCCCATTTGTTCATTTAAACGTCGCTCCAACGTCACTCAAATTTACTTGCTGTTTATTGGCTAGTAGGTCACTTCCTGCTCTTCTGTTCTGCTTCATATACTGCTTTTGCAGTTGCTGGAGCGTGCCCAAAGTACACCTTCCAGTTTGTGGTGATTGGTTACTTGTTAGTGTTTGTATGCGAAAAGATTAACTGAACGCAAGCTAGTTCGTGTTGAAATGTGTGTAAACATGTCGGCCACTTTGCAATGGAGTATCGAGTGCTGATGTAAAGGAAACAGCGTGTGGGCTCATTATGTTTTGTTTTTCATTACTTAATAATTACATTTCTGATGAATAACAGTTGTAAATATTAAAATTATTTGTATGTTTGTTTTTAAATTACCAGTCACTTATTTTTAAAGAAAAGTAATTTGTATAATTGGGCGACATTTTATTTTGAATTTTTATTCTCTCGGTGCCTTAATAACAGGCAGTCATGAGTGCAGTTATCTTGCAGGCACTAGGGCCATGAGTTTAGTGGTGCAGTAGGTGCAGTGACACCAGGGGCCAAAAGCTCAAGGAACTCCTCTAAACACCAAATATTGCTATATTTTGCTACCAAAAAGGCAGTCACAAGTGCAGTTATCTGGCAGGCACTAGAGTCATGTTTTGAATGGTGCAGCGGGTGCAGTTGCACCAGGCCCAAAAGTTGACAGAACTCCTCTAAGCACCAAATATTGCTATATTTTACTACTGAACAGACAGTCACAAGTGCAGTTATCTTGTAGGTACTAGGGCCATGGTTTCAATGGTGCTACAGGTGCAGTGGCACCAGTGCCACAAGGTGTCAGAACCCCTCTAAACACAGATAAGTGCTATATTTTAGTACTAAACAGGCAGACACAAGTGCAGTTACCTTGCAGGCAATAGGGTCATGCTTTGAATGGTGCAGCAGGTGCAGTGACACCAGAGTCAAAAGTTGTCATAACTCCTCTAAGCACCAGATATTGCAATATTTTACTACTAAACAGTAAGTAACGAGTGCAGTTACCTTGCAGGCGCTAGGTTCATGATTTGAATGGTGCAGCAGGTGCAGTGGCACCAGGCCCAAAAGTTGTCAGAACTCCTCTAAACAGCAAAAATTGCCATATTTTACTGCTAAACAGACAGTCATAAGCGCAGTTATCTTGGAGGCACTAGTGTCATGATTTTACTGGTGCAGTGACACCGAGGCCAAAAGCTCCAAGAACCCCTCTAATGAGCAAATATTGCAATGTTTACTACTAAACAGGCAGTCACAAGTGCAGTTATCTTACAGCAGTAGGGTCATGATTTGAATGGTGCAGCAGATGCAGTGGCACCAGGGCCTAAAGTTGTCAGAACTCCTCTAAACACTAGATATTGCTATATATTACTACTAAACAGACAGTCACAAGTGCAGTTACCTTGCAGGCGATAGGGTCATGATTTGAAAGGTGCAGCATATGCAGCGGCAGCGGTGCCACAAGGTGTCAGAACTCCTCTAAACACAGATTACACTAAATTTTACTACTAAACAGGCAGTCACAAGTGCAGTTACCTTGCAGGTATTAGGGTCATGGTGTGAATGGTGGAGCAGGTGCAGTGGCACCGTTCCCAAAAGCTGTAGGAACCCCACTAAACTCAAATTATTACTACATTTTACTTCTAAACAAGCAGTCACAAGTACAATTTTCTTGCAGGCATTAAAGTCATGATTTGAAGATGCAGCAGGTGAAGTGGCACCGGGCCAAAAGCTCCTCTAAACACCAAATATTGCTATATTTTACTATTAAACAGTTGCCATAATTGTGGTTACCTTGCAGTTAAAAGGGACATGATTTGAACGGTGCAGCAGGTGCAGTGGCACTTTACTAACTACACATTATTATACTCTAGTACAATGCCATATTAAATAAGGTACAAGTTACAAGTTTGGAACCATGGGATATTAATTCAACATATACCTCAACATAAACAACTATTAACAGTTTATCAAATTTAAAACAAACATTATTATAACTGTTTTCTAATATTTATAATCCAGTTACTAAAATAGAATGCAAAAGAAAAAACAAAGGCATTTGCCAGTGCTTGTTGGATCTTGCAAGCCAGTGATGCTCGGAATACAGGTACATTCAGGCTTTTGTGGGGGAACTCTACTCAGAACTGGACTACTCACATAGGCAACTTGTGAGTCGTTTATTTGTGCAGGTTTACTCTTACACTTTGGAGTACCATGAGTACTACTTTTGGTTATTCACAAAATTGGACCTTAAAGGTACTCAAAGTGTAGATTTACATGTCTCCACCCTAGGAGAATGGGTGTGGAGCCAAAGCAGGTGTTTTACTACTGCCAAAACAAACCTGTTGTAAGTTCAGCAGTACACATGACCATGCACTCATACTGCAACACCCTCCCATAGAAAATAATGGAGATAGGGACTTAAACCCCATAAGAAATATTGTGAAATTAAATTCAATCATTCACAATAGTTTTAAACACAAATAAACGCAATTTTACGTAAATATATCTATAAGCAATATTAATTGTTTAATTCTAAAATAACCTGTTTTGAATGCATAAATTAATGTAACATTAAATATGTTAAAAAAAAATATTTAAAGCACATTTATTTACTTCTACACATCACTTGACATAATTAAGGCATAGTAAAAATGTTTTTTTTACTTTATGGAGAATTTATTTTTTAATGTAAACTTCAGAAAAATAATGTAAATTTAATATATTTAAATTAATTGAAGATTTAAATCAAAATTAGGTTATTAGTGCAGTAGCATTTTGTTTACTCTATATTTGAAATACATTTATTTTACTATAATACTTAACATAAAACTATTTCTACTTATTTACTATAAACGTTAATAAACTTTTCTAACTGTCAACTTATTTTACCATCAGGAGCTATGCACCCTGACTGTGGAGTCTCTTTAAGGTATAGTATAGGGAAAAGTAGAAATGTTTATTGAACTAAAAAAACTTGTAAAAATATTGTTACATTAAATATTTATGTAAATTCATTTTATATATTTTTAAAATGCAGAATACATAATGCTTCATCACTATTAGCTTAATCTTGATTTTTTTAATTTGACTGAATGTAATTAATTTGAAAATATTAAAATAAATAAAAAATATGTTTCTAAAGTTTAATTCTAATTAAAGAAATATGTTCCCACGTAAAGTAAAAAAACAGATTTTTATTATGTACATTAGTGTTTAGAACTGATGTGTAGAATTAATTAGAAGTACTTTAATTATATTTTGATAAACATACATTAAATCATGGATAAACACGTCAAAATATTGTATAGATACACCTAAAAGATGTTTTATGTTTAGTTAGTTTTGACATTAAATGAAACTGTCATATTTATAACTCTTTAAAATAATTTGATTTAATTTAACACTATTTCCAAGGAGGTTTGTTTTGAAGTCCATTTCCCCATTATTTTCTATGCGAGGGTGTTGCTGTACCAGTGCTTGGCCTTGTGTGTTACTGGTTTTACAGCAGCTCTGAGCTTTTTTACTTTTTGGGTCTCCTTTTGGCTGCAGTAACTTTAGAAGTGCAGTTTGTGAATAGCAAAGGGGATACTCATTTTAAGTGGGCGCTTGTCCCTCCTTAAAACTCTCCCTATCCCTCTCAAAACCCCTCCTCACTCCCCCCTAAAACCTTCCCATTTAGTAGTAAGTATGCCCCTTTTTCTAGTCACTCCCCCTATTCCCTTCAATGTTTACTACTAAGTGATAAGCTTTACTGACATGTGTGAGTATTTCCATAAAGAAAACATCAGCAAGGTGGAGATTTAGACTCGTAGGGGCATATTCACAAAATGCATTTTGTATAACATTATGTAGTACTAAAATAGTACTACTGAAAGGGATACAACATACTATTCACAAACATACAAGTAGTTGACATACTTTTACGGAATTTCAAAAGATTACAAAGTGTAGAGTTTCACAGGGTGAGGAGATCATTAGCTTGAGCTCCCATCCCCATGCACGAGTGTCACATGAGCCAAGAAATGCACACACTCATCAAGTGTACATGAAGATTTACAACAGAAATCCCTTTTCTAATGCCAGTACTGCACCATGCACCAGTGCTGGCTAATATGACATTCCAACTGCAATGCTGATCTAGGGTGAGCCTATTCTGCTTCGCAAACACAACATGATATCTGTATCACCTGTGTAAATATAACACTATACTCCAAGGGTACTGAAAGGACATGCTAAAGGTTGCATGTAACTATCGAATAGCAAAGAGTTAAGTATAACTCCCTCCAGATGCACAAAAAGGAGCAAGGACCACCAGCTAGGTACTTTTTGTCAAAAAGGATGTCTGCTACAATAAGGGCCAGATTTAAGAAGGCCCTAGCACCACCTTGCACTACATTAGCATAATTTTTATAATGCTAATGTGGTGTTAGGTTGGCAAAAACAGTGCACCATATTTACTAAGTGGCGCTATGCTAGCATTGCACCATTTTGGAAACCCATACACCACATTATGCCTGTGCCAGGCATAATGTACGCAAGGGGGATGTTCCAGCATTAGGAGGCCCAGAAACATAGCACAGTGGAATCTATGAGATTCCACTTATCCATTCGTAGCGTCATTTTTAAGGCCTGCGTTAAAATTAGGCCCCTATTGTTTTCAATGGGCCTCCTGTCACTTTGCATGATTAGCATCAATATTTTTGGCGTTAATCCTGCAAAGCACCAAACTAGCGTCAAAATTGATGACGCTAGTTCCCTAACGAGTGCCACTGTATGCCTTATCATAGATAAGGCGCACACATGGTGACGCTGGGGGGATGCAATGGGGCGCAAGAAAAGTGGCACATCGTGACATGATGTGCACTTTTCATAAATTCGCCCCTAAGATCTTGCTCCAGGAAATAACATCATATAGCATTTGAATGAGGATGTGATGGAATTAGTGCTGGAAGCCTCTTGAAGATCAAGCAAGATCAGGGCTCCAACACCACCACCATCAAGTTTGTCCATGACTGATCATACAACATGTTTGAATATCTCCCATTGTTCAAGGGTGCACCACCACTTAGGACCTCATTACGAACCTGGTGGTCTGAGGACCATCATGTTGGCGGTGGCTGTTGTACTGCCAACAGGCTGGCGGAGGAGACTGCTAAATTATGACCATGGCGGCATTCCCTACGGAATACAGCCATACCACCTCCGGCACCACCACTGCAGTCTGGCTGCCATGGACTATGGGAGCCACCTGCAGACTAGAGGAGAACATGTTTCTGACGGACAGATTACGATGCAGCACACAGCCAAGGTTTCCGTTGCAGTCGCACCACCACGTAAACCCAGGCGGAAACCAACTGTATAAAAGGAGACACTCACCTCCAGGAAACAATACTAATCCGGAGCTGCTGTGGAACCAGAACTACATATCTTCCCGCTGCTTCTGCTCGCCCAACGACTTCAGAATCAGCGATGATGACAACATCAACTATAATTATTCACACTTACCTGTCACTGTTCTAAAATGTCTAAGTACGTACACACACACAACATACCAATCGGGAATGGGTGGCGAGGGTGACACACATACATAACCTCACACTGACATGGACACTCACAGACAGCCACATACATACCTGCACATACAGAGTACACAACTCGGCCATCATACACACATATCAAAAACACACAACTAGCCCCGAGAAATAGCACCGGCACACCCACACACAACAACACACAACACCACCAAGCTACACAACAACACCACAACCGCAAAACCATCAAGGCATTTTCAAGCACCCACAATAGACACTACCCATTGACAAATCACACATACAACACAATGTACCACCAACAGGGAACGTACACACACTATCACACAACCATACAATGCAGCCGTCGACATACACTGCAAACACACATCACAACTTATCTGACATACCATTCCCCACATACACTCATGCTCATAGTCCAAGCAGACAAAGGCACACAACACAGCAATAAACACGTCAACACAAACACCACTCAATGCCATCACAACAGGTCGCCAACATACACATGCCATCATGCCACACACAGCCATCACTGGGGGACAAATGCACTGCACACAACCTCACATACTGGCTAAACAACACATGTAGCCCAAGCACCACACACACACACACACACACACACACACACACATACAGACACACAAGTTATGTCAGCCAGGAAGAACTCCATACCAAGCAAAGAAATGCATGACAAAGATTAAAGCTGTGAACCAACAACATGTTGTTTAGAATGTATTAACCATAAATATTTTGGATAATAACTCAAAAGCCATAGGGCAGTCCACAATTAAAGTGCTGTATGCACACAGTGCACATGTGTGTGCCCCCAACTTGACTCCTGACTGCCATGTAAGCTCCTCAGATAGGGCCATCAAGGAGCAGGCTTGGAGGGGGGCTTTTGGGCTTGGGAGGGGGGGGTTTAGGTCTAGGCTTAGGGGAGGGTTGGGTACTCTTGGGAGGGGTGGACTTCTTGGAGGGGGGAGGGGCATGGGTACTTGCAGGGGGATCAGGGAGGTGGAAGGGCTGGACTTAGGGGTGGGACACAGCACGTTTAGGGGTTTCACGGGGTGGGAGAGGAGTAGGGAAAAGGGAAAACTCTGAAAGGAAAGCTTTCTTACTCACGCGGGGACTGTCATAGCAAAAGGGTTTGTGTGTGGAGGGAGAAGAAGTGGTTGTAAGAGGTGTTGGTGTGGATGTCTTGGGTGCATGTTTGTGCGACGTATGCTTGTGGGTGTCTGTTGGGTGGGTGAGTGTGGGTGTTTATGTGTCTTCAGGGGAGGGGGGAGGTGCTAGGAGATGCTGTGGTGAGTGGTTGACTGTCTGTTGGGGTGGTGACTGCAGGTATGGTGGATGTGCTGCATGTTGGCATGTCTGTGGTTGTGGTGTCTGTGAATGTAGTGACTGGGGTGGATGTCTGAGGGTCTGCTGTGGTGCTGTCTGCGGGTAAGATAGATGTAGTGTCTGGATCTGGAAATGTTGCTGTGGTGTCTATAGGGGTGCCAGGTGTACTGTTTGTGATGCTGGGGGTGGTGGGGGTGTCAGGGCAGGTTGTGACTGTTGCTGTGTCTGCAGATGGATGTTGCTTGTGTGCATGCAGGTGGTGTGTCTTGTGGTGCTTCTGTTTGTCTGAGCTACCCTTGGATGTTGATGTGAATGCATGCTTGTCTGTCTGGACAACTGGGTGGAAAGCTACAGGGAGGGCGGTGGTAAAGATGGAGGTAGCAGTCAAGGATGATGCTGGGGTGGTCCCAGATGGGTCAGCCATAGCCTTGGAGTGTCCACTGGAATAGGATTCCGAAGATGAAGAACTACATCCTGTCTCCCCGTGGCACTCCCCTCGCCCCCGGGCCACTGGGTCCTTCGTTGTCGGTGGTGTCATCATCCCGGGTTCCATGGCAGGCAGCTTCCCCACTCGCTTGTGCCCCATCTCCTTCACCTGCCAATGCTGATGCACACAAACAGAGAGAGGGAGAGAGAGAGAGAGAGAGACAGATAGAGAGAGAGAGAGAAAGAGAGAGAGAGAGAGAGAGAGAGAGAGAGAGAGAGAGAGAGAGAGAGAGAGAGAGAGAGAGAGAGAGAGAGAGAGAGAGAGAGAGAGAGAGAGAGAGAGGGTCATCATATTCTTCACACACACAAACATTACAACATACATAACAGTAGCTATACATTTCCTGCTAGGAAAGTCCCACTTAAAAAAGCCTCCAGTGCCTACATCATGTCACAACAAGATACTTCTAACTTTCCTATCTGACAACAGACTCACCCACAACACAAGCCAACCATCTGACCACTCCTTGACCATCCCATCTATTCAGCTGTAACTCAACAGCATCATGCACAATAAGGATTGGCTAAACCAATACATATATCCACATACAATTTATTACTGTCCATCATCACGTCAGTCTGTCCATCATCACGTCAGTCTAAGGAAATGCAGTTGACTGATAACACAGTATCAGGCCTACTCCCACTACACACCTGCCCAGTCCATCACCAAAAGTCAGGTTTCATGGAAGGTAAGTCATCTCACATCACAATCGACACAGCATGTTGCCTTCCATTCACATGCCTAACTGACCATTCTGTACATAACTTACACAGTGACTAATATGACAGATGGATACAGTACATGTAGCATTGTCACACAGTGGCCATCACAAATGTTTGCTACATGTCAGGGAAGCATCTAATAATTACTAGTAAAAGATAAATCAGGTGTCTTAGCACCCACTAATCAGACACATTGTCAGATACACAACACCTCTATGTCCTGCAATTGGAGCTTACCTAGCACACATGATACATCCACACGCTACCATAGGGAGCATAATTCCAACAACACAATTATGGATACCATACAATGTGCTTGAAGGGATCATACCATTCCACCAGATATGCTGAATAGAAGCCTCTACATGACAACATCAGAACACCCACATCACTAACAAATGTCCTGACATGTGATTTCTGCTACCTACGTTCAGACTTAACACTTACACAACGGAATATCATTGTAACCATGATTGACACATACATCTAGAGTCAAGGTAAAATACTGACAACACATCCCACAAGACCAATAGGTGTATGTGACATGGAACAACTACAACACCATTAAGTCAGGCAGAAATGATCTGACCCGAACCATACCTGTCCAAACAGCCTCAGATCAGCTAAGATATGTTTGAGAGAAAATAGCCTTCCATACCTATTCAGCCATGAAGTATCATTTGACACATGATGTAGGCAGCAAATGGCATATGTAGCACTCATATAGATATGGCATTGGCCCATCTAGTATGAACAATGCACCTGGGCTAAGGGGTAAGCAGTCTAGCCACTTGCCTTCTCTACAACAAAGACATTGTGATATAAGTAATTTGCACAGATGTCAAAGTTATACCATGAAATGTGAAGGTAACATAGATAACATGAGTTCAACATAGTAGGATGACCAGCCTAATCAAAGGACACATTTCCCAATGTATGATTATGACATGACAATGGGGTCACCTCCTCCAACCTTATAGGGACAGTACTAAGTTGCCCTTTACAAAAGCCTGACTTGGATGCCAGCCTCACATGAAGTGTCCAACTATTTCAGGACACAGGATTACTTGGCACTGTAACTCATCTGTCAGACCAAATGTTGCACATGGAGCAGATTCAGCGAAATAGGAGTGAGCTACATAACTCACCCATTGGGTGAATGGACTTGGGGCACTGGGTGGGAACGATGACACAGGAGGTAAATAATATTTATGGCTGAGTCGAGTCACATATATGACACAGTCACATGTGTATCTCCACATGCAGTCCTACTAATTGGTTGACATAGTTGGTTACCATGTCCACAAACACAATAAAATGGCCACATCTGTGCTTCTAGGTTGGCAACTGTAGTACCATGTCATCCTAAGAGACACTTCACCTAAAGCACTTACCACATTGTCACAGCAATACATAGACATCTTACACTTTACTTGCAGAGACAAGTACCTGAGTACCATCACTACTTACCCCCTTGTGGTTGCTGCGCTGCCCTCAAAAGCCCATACACCGCAGCGTAGGCCATCGCCAAAATGCAGGCCATTGGGGGGGTCAAGGTCCGATGGGCACCCCTCCCTTGTTGGGAGAACATCCCCCCGCTGGGCCTCTGTGGTCTTCCGGGCCCAGTGTCTCAGGTCCTCCCACTGCTTCCTACAGTGGGTGCTCCGCCGACTGTGGACCCCCAGGGTCCACACTTGCTTGGCGATGGCACGCCAAATTCCCTTCTTCTGATGGGTGTTGACCTGTATGGATGACACAGACAAAAGGAGAAAGTCATGTCCACATGAACCATACTAATAGTAGTGAACATAACACTTCAGTAACAGCAATTAGGCAAACATTCACCATCCTCTCACCTCACACTTCTTCACAATATGCCATCTACATGCATCAACACTTTCACTAGTTCACATTAACGGTACACCTTCATACACCACACCTATCACACATTGGTATTACATTGGACTGACCTGCTCCTCTGAGCTCCATATAGCTGTCCATACAGCAATAGGACCTCCTCCACTAGCTTATTAAGCTCTTCCACGGTGAAGGCTGGCGCCCTATCACCTGTAAGAAGGGAATTGGCATGATAGATCCCAAAGGCAGTACATAGCAGCTCAGGTCATGGAGGTCTTGCTGGCAGCAGTATCAGGAGTCAAGTGAGCAATACAGCAGAAGATGGCGTTTACGTCCGCAATGTACATGACAGTCACTGCCGGCTGACCTCGCCATTGGCCCAAGTCTTTTAAAGGCAGCAATGTCTTCCAATGGCAAATAGCACCGCGGTTGTGACCGCCTACCGCCATGATGACTACTACCGGCAGACTTGGTTCACTTCTACATGTTTAGCAAAGTAGGTCAGGTACCTGCCATTTTAAGCACTTTTCGTGTATGGAAGTGTTTTATAATCTGCGTCATGAACTATACCCCATATTGTGAAGTATATCTGTAAGTACTGCCCTCATGTTGAGGTGACTTCTTGTGTACATATGCTGTAAATGCAGTATTAATAGAGGATATGTGATCACACCAATGTACTACTGCTCTGTGGTTTCTATTTCTGATGGTAATGTTGATAATGTCCTACAATATGTGCGAAACATTTGTAAATGATTGGGCTTACATACATATTGAGTGACGGATGAATTGGGAAGTGTTGTCCCATAGTGGGTTGGGTAATGTGCGCCAAGGAGGGTGTAATCCGATGCATATCTATGTGCTGTACTGTATTTGTCAAAAGTAGTAGATGTCATCAACAGCTGTTATGTGTAAGTAAGTTGAGTAACTGTGCTTGATGTGTGCATGCTGCATGTCACATGCTATGTTTTCCTCTTTTCACATAGTTACCCTGCCATGAGGAGAGGGAAGACAACCACCAGTGTATCGTCCACTAGTTGACCTGCACACAAAAGAAGAAAGACATTGCATACTGACATATCGTCTTAATCGTCGTACTATCATGGATCTGTGTAAACAATGGGAACCATATTTGATGCCTGACAATCGGAATCCCTATAATACCTCCCATCGTTCAAGTCTTGCCAGTGCTACACTTCCTGGCCACTGGCTCCTTTCAGAATAATACAGTGGCTTTAACTGCAGGGATGTCTCAGCCCATGTTCAGTATGCTTTTGAGGGATGTACTTTGTTCATTGTTGAAACACCTGGACTGCTACATCAGGTTTCCACATCAAGCGGATTTGGCCTATGTGAAGGCAGACTTTTATGCTATGGGACACATTCCAAATGTGGTAGGAGGCATAGATGGCACACATGTAGCTTTGGTTCCCCCCAGTGCCAATGAACAGGTGTTTAGGCCCCAAAAAAACTACCACTCCATCAACGTTCAAGTGGTGTGTCTGGCAGACCAATACATTTCACAAATCACTGCCAAATATCCTGGATCAGTCCATGATTCCTTCATCATGCGGAACAGCAATGTCCCAATGCTGATTTCACAACTCTACACAGAGAGGGCCTGGTTGTGGGTAAGAGAGATTTGTAATGTGTGTTTGCAAGGTATTACTCCTGCCATTACAATGTTGCATGTCCCACATATATGCATGTGTTGTTCAACCATTTTGTTCTCAGGTGACAATGGCTATCCTAACCTTCATTGGCTGTTGACACCAGTGAGGTACCCAACCACGCCAGGGGGAGTCTGCTACAATGAGGCCCACACGAGGACAGCATGTATTTGAGCAGAATTTTGGGCTACTGAAGGCAAGATTTAGGTACTTAGACTTATCAGGAGGAGCCCTCCTCTACGCACCCAACAAGGTATGTCATATAATAGTTGCCTGCTGCATGCTCCACAACCTTACCCAGAGATGTCAGATATTATTTATACCAGATAAGGGGGAGGCAGCAGAACCTGTGGGTGGAAATTCAGATATGCCAAGTAATGAAGAGCCAGAGGAAGAAGAAGCAGGAAACTGTAGGGCAGATCTCATCAATCAATACTTCAATTGACTAATAGGTATGTGTAGTTCACCTATTGCCGTGATGTAATTGTTCAACCAGAAGTTTATGGCTAGCATGTCACCTCCATCCTTGCATCATCTGTGGGTGGGGGGGGGTCCACTGGCTATGAGTGATTTGAGAATACATACTGAAAGTCTGTATTGTGTACAAGACAGAGTGGTCTACTGTATAATGAATTGTAACAGCAGATGCAAAGTTACACCTGTGGATATGACTACTCTGACATGAGGAATATATTCTGCTAAGTCCTATCCCTTTTCCCCTTCACACACAGATTTGCCTAGATCCTGTTTGGCTCTGCTGCCTTGGCAGATGAAAGAGAGTGCCAGAAGCAGATGGGATTTGCTGACAGACATGAGAAGTGGACATGACTGAATCCAGGTAATAACAGTGTTGTGTAAGTGTGTTGTAACCCAGATTGTTATACCGTCAGGACACTGGGGTGTTAAAGTATTTTTTAATAAAATTCACATGTTGGGCGGAGGAGGTTGTCAAATGGTGTATTTTGTGTATAGAGATGTCTGTCTCATGTGTAAATGTGAGAAAATAGCCTCTCCCATCACAATGTTTTCAGTAGTTTGTAAACTAGCTTGAACCTAGCTGTTTGTGTGTTCCTACTTTGCAGACCGATGTGCATGTGACTGTGGACTGATATAAGTGACAAGCCTACAGGTAGGGGAACGATGCAAATGTGTAAGATTTCAGGACTGGGTACTTCAGTAATCATCTTTTGATGTACCATGGATATGTGTATTTGAAGCTTTGGTATGGGTATGTGATGAGGCTTTACCAGGTGATACAGAGGACCTATCAGTGTGTGTCCTGCCTTGAAGGATGTTTACCATGCCCCTAAGGTCTGTATCGTATTTAGCATTGTGTGATACCTTAGGTAACATTCAGTAGCTACTCTCACTCAACCTCTATGTGCTGTTTGCAAATCTACCTATAAATGTGTGTAGACGCAGATTTCTACTTCTTTGGTATCTGTGCTGTCACATTTCTGTTGTATTGAGTCTCCTGCTGATGGAGTCCCCGTTTGCTGTCCATAACAATGGGTGTACTATACAGAGAAGCATTTTAAGACCAGAGTTGGCATGGATTGCTAGTGTACATGGATGATAAATGACACATTCACAGGAACTGTTATAGTGTGATTTATTGTGCATATCATAGGAATCTCTGTGACTCTAATGATAATAAAAGACAAACAAGCGATGATTGAAGTCATGGTGGATGAAATCACAGGGTAGCTGCTACACCAGTTGGAAACACAAGTCCTGTGTCCTTGTACCATGGGAAAATGGAATTAGGTTTCAGAATAGTCAACACGGTGTATCTGTGGCACACACAGGGAACAAATCAGGAGAGGTTCACTTCCTGGCAGAGGGTTTGGACTTGACATCTGCTCCTGCTGGATGTCTGGGTGGACAACCACGTTTGCGGGGGGTCCTTCAGCTACAGAGGGAGCGTGTCTGAGGCAAGCCATTTCCTGGGTAGGGCCTCCATTCCACTAGCAGCCACAGATGTGGAATGGGCTGATGTAACAGTGCTAGTGGAAGGGGCTAGATGTTGTGTAGAAAACATACTCAGGATGGTATTCATGTCCCTCAGCACACCAGCAATGGAATCCAGGTGGGCATTTTGTTGCTGCCACTGCCCCATGACTTCCTGGTAGTGGTCCCTCTGCAGCGTTTTGATTTCCCCAAACATGGTGATGACTTGGCCCATCATGCCTTGGGAACCTTGGTATGCTCCCAAGACTTGGGAGATGGTTTCCTAGTAGGTGGAGACCCTTTGGGGCTCCATCCTCTGACCCACAGCTTCCCTCCCACACCCCCCACACCCACGTGCCTGTGCCCCTGGCACAGTGTGCCCAGTCCCAGTGGTTGTCATTGTCAGGGGTGGCAAGGTGAGACTCAGGTACAGGCACTGTGAGGCACATAATAGATTGAACAGTCCTTGGGACACAGGTTTGGGGTGAATGGTTACCTGAGATGTCCAAGCCACATGGCTGGGAGGACTTGATGTAGGCAAGGTGAGACTGAGAGTTGTGGACTGACCAGGGGTCCCAGGTGGGCCAGATTTTTCGTTAAGAGTCCAGACATCTAAGGGTGTTGTCCTCACTGGGGCCTCAACCAGAGGGGGAGTGACAGTCTCTGGTCTCCTTTCTATGGTGGCTAGGGCAAGGTTACCTGTGGAGGGAGTGAGACACAGAGTTAAGGTTATAATGGATGTATTGTTGCTGTTGTGTGAGATGCAGACAGTGACTTAACATGATCCCCAGCAATGACATAGACAGCATACAGTATACAGTATACCTTAGTAGCACATGCAACTCTGTGACTTGATTTCCATACACCATGTGAAGAGTTGTTAGACTAGGTTGGTAGTAATAGTACTGCTGATGGCATCTGATATTGCCTGATTATATACATGAACGTTCACCTCTATTACCTAGTGAACTGTCTGGCAGGATAGGTGGCATACATAAGAGCTGTACAATACACAATGTTGTCCTTGTAGGAATACAGTATGTGAGTAAGCAATGGACATTGCCCTGTATCTAGATGTACGGCATGTGCATCAACTCAGGCAGTTAACTTTCCAAACCAGGTGAGTCTATTTCTAGCTAGGGATCTCTTATCTGTGGACATATGAAATGGGCACTCAGCTATAGCTGTGTTTTGCTTGGGATGCTGATGTGAGTGGGCCATTGCATTGCTGTCATTGTCATTTACTGTTCCACACAAGCACGTTCACGATGGAGTTCATAATGAATTAGTTAAACATGCATGAAGTGATGCTTGGCGCACTTTCCAGGTTATCACACTAATGGGATGTTGCATTCTGGGAGTAGTAGTGCTATGATTAGCCACTAGGGCATGTGCCATTTCCAAGGGTTGTGGGGCCAGATGAGTGCAGTGGAGAAGTGGCATGCCAGAGAAGGGTATAAGGTGAATAGAACAGTGGTGTAGTGGGTGATTAGTTAATTGGGGTCGGTTTAGGTGGTGAGGGTGCATGCAGGACAAGACAATTTTGTGACATGTATGTTGTGGATACTTACTAGACTCCACTACCCCAGGTATTCCTATGAGGCTCTCAGGATGCAGGATGGTCAAGACCTTCTCCTCCCATGCTTTGAAAGTAGGGGGAGGAAGTGGTGGCCCACCGCCAGTCTTCAGCACGGCTAGCTGGTGCCTGGATGTCATGGAATGCACCTTCCCCCATATGCCGTTCCACCTCTCCTGATGTCATCCCTTGTGCGTGGATAACTGCCTACAGAATTCACCCTGTGGACTATCCTTTACCACAACTACATTTTCCTGGCAATAGAGGTTTGTTGGACCTGTGCTCTGAACAGGTGTGGCTCTGCCCTAACAATTTCACCCACCACAACCTTCAACTCTTCATCTGTGAAACATGTGTGTGTTTGTGGGGACATGGTTGTGGTTGTGAAGACGGTGCGTGGGGGTGTTGTGAGTGAAATGGTGCAGTGTTTGGTAAGAGGTGAGGTGTAGGTGCTGTGATGTGAGTGGGTGACAGTTTAGGCCGATTGTGTGTGCATAGTGATGTGTGTATTGTGAAGGTTGTGCTGCTGTTGTGTAAATGCTTAGTGAAATGTGTGTGTGTGTGTGTGCTTATGGTGTAGAGAGCCAAAAACTAATGGGTTTGGATAATCAGGCAATGTGAATGGCCTTCTGGATGCAAAGGATTGTGGGATGTGTAGGGGTGTGTTATATAGTGCAGTGAGTAGGTGTGTCGGGTGTGTAGATTTGTGTCAGATGTTGGGTGTTTACACTATCCAATGTGGTGTGTTCTGACTAAAGTGATTGGAGACCGCCGCGGTTCACAACACCAATGATTTTCCACCATGGAAGAAGCGCTGTCGTGATTTGTGGATCGTAATATAATGGAAAGTATTTTGTCAAGCTGGCGGTGCTGGTGGTGGGACCGCCTCTTTTCCGTCCGCCAGTGTCCTGGCGGTTTCAGAAATTTGGCTGTTTTTTGGCAGTGTTCCCAGTGTGAATCATGGTACGTGGTTGGCGATCTTTTGATGCCCGCCACGTGAGGGTGTTCCCACAAGACCACCAAAATCATAATGAGTCCCTTAATGTCCACTGATTGGTAGTCCCTCTGTAGGGTGCCAGATACTGGGAGCAGGTCAAAAACAAAGGCCATTAAACATAAGGGCCCTGGGCACTTGTAGTGAGTATAGTTCTACTGTCATTTAAACCTAGAACATCAGGCATTGGTGGCAAGCCATAACCAAACTGCCATTACAACTCAGGGCTCCAGACACTGGCAGCAAGCCAAAACTACACTGCTATAAAAACTGAGGGCCGTAGACACAGATGCAACATCAAACCTACACTATCATTAAAAATGAGCGCCCCATACACTATTGGCACTTAAGAACTCTAGTACCATTAAAGAAGAGGGCTGCAGGCTCCAAAGGAAAGCCAGAATTACAGTGCTATAAAAATGAGTACCCCATACACTGGCAGCACGTCAACACTATACTGACATTAAAAGTAAGGGCTAAACGTGGCGCAGTGCTTTGCGACTTACTTTGCGCTCTATGTTCTTCATCCACTACACGCACATCTAATGGGTTGGCCGAATTCTTGGCTGATCTCTCCCAGGAGAAGACTGGCCAGTGACAGCAGGGATATCATTGAGGAAAGTATCACTGCAGAGGGTCTGGAAGATATATAACTGCAAGATGATACTGTCTGGGCATGTTCTACAACATAATTTCACTTCTTGGTCAGGGGTTCCCTTGACACTTAGGGGGTTATTCTAACTTTGGAGGAGTGTTAATCCGTCCCAAAAGTGACGGTAAAGTGACGGATATACCACCAGCCGTATTACGAGTTCCATAGGATATAATGGACTCGTAATACGGCTGGTGGTAAATCCGTCACTTTTCCGTCACTTTTGGGACGGATTAACACCTCCTCCAAAGTTAGAATAACCCCCTTAATGTATTGACTTCCAAGAAACACACCACTTATTTAAACCAAATTATGTTTTTATACATGTAACAGACTGATTCTGAAGGTTACCTGGCTTGCCCCTTGTGTGTCCTACCATGGAGACTCCTATTGACTTTGGTTTTATCCAGTCCTGTCATGGGCACTAAGCCCAACACAGTGTTTTCTTTGGCACAAGAGAAGCAATGCTGGGTGATAGGAATTATGTGGATTCCTATCGATTCCGGAAGTTTTCATCACAGAAATGTAAGGAAAATGTATGATTTCAGGCAATGTTTGAGGTTTGCAGGGCACTGTGGGTAAGAATACCTCATGGAATTCATACAAGGCACCTGTTTGTCTGCTTTTCAAAAGTGTCTGTGGCTGTAAGGCTTCCATGGATGGCGGCTGAGCATGGCCCCAAATCCCGCAGCTACCCCTGTTGTTGATCTCACCACATAAGACTTTAGAGCCTTTCGTGTCAAGATCTCCTGGCCCACTCACACAAGTGAGGTACCATTTTTATCAGGAGACTTAGGTGAATGCTGTGTGGCAGGATTTCAGAAGTTTTCCTCACAGAAATGCTAGGAAAATGTTTGTTTTTAGTCAATGTTTGAGGTTTCAGGGCATTGTAGGTAAGAAAATGTTGTGGGATGCTTGTGAACCACACCACCCTGGACTCCCCAGATGTCCAGTTTTCAGAACTGTCCAGGTCCGGTAGGTTTTTCCAGTTGGCAGCCTACCTAAGCTCAAAAAGTGCAGCCGGTCATCATTGCAAGTGGGACGATATTGGGAGTTTAGCACATTCTCCTGGCCCATATGTAAATGCAACACCCAAAAGAATCAAGGGCCACATGTAGCAACCCGTTTGCGACTCGCAAACGGCGAAATTCGCCGTTTGAGAGTCGCAAACGTGGGTTTGGCATGCAGAAATGCATATTGCGAGTCGTTACTGACTCGCAATATGCATTTGCGACTCGCAAATAGGAAGGGGTGTTCCCTTCCTATTTGCGAGTCGCTGTGGGATGCAATACCATTACCATCCACTTCAAGTGGATGGTAACCCACTCGCAAATTGGAAGGGGTCCCTATGGGACCCCTTCCAATTTGTGACTGGACCCCAAAATATTTTTTCAGGGCAGGGAGTGGTCCAAGGGACCACTCCCTGCCCTGAAAAAATACCGAAACAAAAGGTTTCGTTTTTTTTGCAGTGCAGCTCGTTTTCCTGTCAGGAAAACGGGCTACACTTAAAAAAAAAAAAAAACTGCTTTATTTAAAAGCAGGTCGCGAACATGGAGGTCTGCTGACGTCAGCAGGCCTCCATGTTAGCGAGTGCCTATACTCGCAATGGGGCCGCAATTTGCGACCCACCTCATGAATATTCATGAGGTGGGTCATTGCGACCCCATTGCGAGTCACAGTCGGTGTCTGAGACACCGTACTGCATAGCAAATTGCGACTTGCAATTTGCGAGTCGGATGGACTCGCAAATTGCAAGTCGCAATTTTGCTTTTTGCTACATCTGGCCCCAAATGTCCTCTTGCTTGCCATTGGGTTGGGATCATTTAGTCCACAGGGGAGCAGAACGACTGTTGATGTTTTAGGGATGAAGTGTTGCCCCATTTACTTGGTGTAGGGGCATGCCCATGTCCATGGTGGGCAGCCCCACCCCTATATTTGTAAATAGTGTAATGATGTCTAGTCTGCTTTCTGCCCCCAGATGGGCAGATCAGTGGCAATAACCCCAATCTGCCTTCCCCAGGGGCAGAAAGAATGCTTCCCCCTTTAGTTGAGGTGGGAGCATGATCATGCCAATGGTGGGAAGGGCTACTCATATATGTTTTTAAACCTCTGGATTCTAGTGGACTTTCTGCACCCCCTGGGGGCAGGTCAGGGGTAATTACCCAGATATGCCCGCTGCGAACAGAAAGACTGTTGCCCCATCTGCCTGGGTTGGGGGCATAGCAATGCTCATGCTGGGCAGCCTCCCCCCTTCTTTTCTAAAGACATCCCTAGCTTCTAGTGGGCTTTCTGCCCCTCCTGGGGGACAGATCAGGGATAATTACCTCAATCTGCCCTTCCAAAGGGAGCAGAAAAACTGTTGCCCCATTTAGTTGGGGTGAGGGCATGGCCGGGCCAATGGTGGGCCGACCTACCCTTTTATTTTAATTTTAAAAATACTCTGGCATCCAATGAGCTTTCTGCCCCCCCCCCCCCTCATCCTGGGGTGGGAGAGTGGGGGTAATAACCCCCGTCCGCCCTCCAGGGTGGCAGATAGACTATCTTTCATGTTGGGATGGGGGCATGGCTATGCCCATGGTGGGCAACCCCCACCCCTATTTAAGAAAACAAAATCTCTGGTGTTTAGTGGGATTTTTGCCCCCCGCCCCAAGGCAGGGGCAGTCCCAACCCCCTACAATTATTTTAAAAACTGACCCTGGTGTCTAGTGGGATTTCAGCCGGCCCGAGGGGCGGAAAAATTGATCAGGTATGTGGGTGGGTAGAGCACAAACTCTTGCCTAAGGGGCTGCTCTGCCAAAATCCCTGGTGTCTATTGAGTGGATCCCTGCTAGGGGATCGCTCTCCTATGGTGATCCCCAACCAAGGAACCAATGGGGAGGAATATAATTGGAAAAGGGACATTCTCCCCTTTCCAACGATACCTCTCCCACCCAATCAGTGCTCGGGGCATGTGCCCCGAGCACTGATGCAGTGAAAGTAAAACGAGCCCATCGGCTTGTTTTACTTTCCCTTTCGTGTAATAACGTCAGCAGTCCTGCATGTTGATTGTGATTACATTAAAAATAAAGAGACTCTGGCTGCTTGGAAAGGTCTTACTTGGCAACCAGAGTTTAAAAATATTAAAGGACTTCCTCTGGGGAGGTAGTGTGGCCATCGCCACTGGACAATGGGTACACCAAAAGGGTTAAATTTGATTCTTTTATCTATGGGTACCCAATGTAGGTTCACTGTTTTAAAATAAATTATACAATGTTAAGAGGATTGAGTAGGAGATGCACTGCCACATTTTATACTACTTGTTTTTTGTGGGTAAGCTTGAGAGGAATGTCTACATATCTATATATTGAGTTTGCATATTCCACTTTGGAGGTAATGAGCACATGTACCACCATTGTTCTGGCCAAGTTAGGTAGATAATTGATCTCCTTTCTTAGAGTTTTTATGATACCAAAGAAGGTGGGTGTTACTGAAATTATATGCCGCCTGAAAGTTAAATCATTGTCAAACTTGACTGCCAGTATCCTAACAGCCTTGGATGGGTTAGGTGGTGAGCTCAATCCCGCTGCCCACCAGCTTTGGGTTCATAATTGCAGATGTTTAACTAGGACCAAAATTTCAGTGTTCTCTGGTTTAAGCTTAAGGCAGGAATCCATCATTCAACTTGAGACCGCACATAGGCACTGCTTTAACTTAATCTGATGTAAATCCTGATTGTTAGTAAGAGTTACCAGTTAGGTATCATCAGCATAGGACAGTACTTTGTATCTGTAGCCACTTAAGCAGCTAATGGGGTCATATATTGGTTAGAGAGTGTGGGGCTTAATGAGGATCCCTGAAGAACTCCATGCTGTAGGGTTAAGATTGACTTCTTTTTTATTACGGAAACATGGCTTAAACCCTGGTATAACCCTGATATAGCCACTGCTCTTACCCCTGGGTGTACCATCTTAAGATGTGACAGAGAGGAGGGCCAAGGGGAGGCATTGCCATCATTTTCAGAGGGAATTTTCAAGGAAGCTCTTTCAACAAGGACCCTTTCAGAGGAGCAGAAGGTCTAGGTTTATGTTTCAAAATCACCCTGCCTTTCTATTTTTGTGCCTGCTTACTCTCTCGCCTCCGGGGCCAGGTTGGAGAGGCACTTGCACCCTTTTTACTCCATCACAATAATTTTACAGTTTTGGGTGACTGTCAACATCTGGGCAGTGTGTGCTCTACGTGCGACTGGAATGCAAAAACCCAGCACTTATGAGATGACGTAATTCATGCATTATGTTGATATGCTGTTGTTTAACCTTTTGCATTGCAGAGTTTAATCCTGAAGACTTATATTCAAGGTGCTTGTAAATCCTGTTCATTTGCAATGTATTGCTGCAGGCTTTCAGAGTGTGTCAGGGTGTGGTCCCCTTCCAGGGCCTTCTAGAAACTTCCTCTGCAGCATGCCTGGGTGTGGTTTGTGGGTGGGGCCAAGACTCTATATAAGGGAGCCAGCCCAGCTCCACGTGCTCACTATTCAGAGGTCCGGTGCAGAGCAGCAGCAACTTCCTGAGCTCCTGTTCCGGAGGCCTACTTTGATCTTCCAGGCCTCGCCCTTTTACTTGGCTGGGTGATTCTTGATCAGGGCGGTAAGATGGAGGTCGGGCTGGGCCCCCGATCCCGTTATCGAAGGATTTCGAGTTCTTGGGCCTAATTAGTATGACAAATCTATTTTGCTCTTGTGCGTGTGAAAGTGCGCTTGATATTTAATGGCATTTACATGTTGACATTCGAATCGGCAAGGTGCGTGATTCTTTACTTGTGTACAAATCTAGATATTCATTGTGTGCAACCATTTTATGACATTTACAAGGCTGCATTCGAATCGGCAAGACGCGCAATTCTTTACTCGTGTACAAATCTAGATATTCATTCTGCGCAACAATTTACTGACATTTACAAGGTTACACTCGAATCGGCAAGACGCGCAATTCTTTACTCGTGTACAAATCTAGATATTCAATTTTCTGACATTTACAAGGTTGCATTCGAATCGGCAAGACGCGCAATTCTTTACTCGTGTACAAATCTAGATATTCATTGCGCGCAACCATTTTCTGTCATTTACAAGGTTACACTCGAATCGGCAAAACGCGCGATTCTTTACTCGTGTACAAATCTAGATATTCATTGTGCGCAACTATTTTCTGACATTTACAAGGTTGCATTTGAATCGGCAAGACGCGCGATTCTTTACTCGTGTACAAATCTATATATACATTGTGCGCAACCATTTTATGGAATTTACAAGGTTGCATTAGAATCGGCAAGACGCGAAATTCGTTTCCTGTGCGTAATTCATGTTACTCATTGTGCGTGCTACAATTTCTTGCCATTCACATGGTGGCCTTCGTATCAGCAAGACGCGCGATTCATTTCTTGTGTCTAATTCATGATATTCATTGTGTGCTACCATTTCTTGGCAGTTACATGGTGACATTTGAATCGGCAAAACGCACGATTTGTTTCTCTTGCTTTAACCCTTGATATTCATTGTGTGCTACCATTTCTTGACAGTTACATGGTGGCATTCAAATCGGCTAGACGCGCGATTCATTTCTTGTGCTTAATTCATGTTATTCATTGTGCTCAACAATTTCATGGCATTTACAGTCTCTTGTGGAAATCCGCAATGTGCGCAATTCGTGTTCTAGTATTGTAAGAATCTAAAGTGCTAGAATTCTGGATATTATATTCTATGTCCATGTAAGGTCTTTAGTACATTTCCTATTGTTTTCCAAGGAATGTTTGGATGGCCTTTATCCTCATGCAATGAGGCCGTGTTTGTTCTGGGACATTAGAACAGTATGTTTTCAATTCATGAAAGTTCCTTATGAAACATTTTACTCGCCATTTTTTATTCTTTCCAGGTCTAAATGATTTAGTGAGGCCTAATTAGAGTCTAGTTCTAGGCCATTCATGTTTCCTTAGTTTTAGGTATTATTTCATGTTTCAAGTATCACAGAACTCTAGACTCAACAGAGTGTTATTTCATGTTCCGAGTGTCATAGAACTCTGTACTCCAATGAGTGTTATTTCATGTTCCGAGTATTACTGAACTCTAGACTCCACCGAAAGTTATTTCATGTTTCAAGTATCACTGAACTCTAGGCTCAACAGAGTGTTATTTCATGTTCCGAATGTCATAGAACTCTGGACTCAATAGAGTGTTATTTCATGTTCCAAGTATCATTGAACCCTAGATTCAGCAGAGAGTTTGTATGAATCTAAATGTGGTTTTGAATCTGATGTTGTGTTGTTTAATCTTTTGCTTTCCACTGGTCTCCTTCCCAGCTGTCCCCTTCCTAATCCCCTCTTCCCCTCTTGAACTCTCTCAGCCTCTGTGATTCATCTATCAGAGTCTTGGAGCTGTTCAGTGGTGGACGTGTTGGGAACGTGCATAGACCCCGAGGATCTGGTGACTCTGACAGTGACTTAAATTTTCATTTCGAAAACCCTGGCAACCCAGAAGTGTCTAATCTCTTAGATACTTTAGAGTTAATGGGCCTCCATCAGTTTATCTCACCTCCCACCCATGTGCTAGGGGACACACTTGATGGGATCTGCTCCAACTACCTTTCCTTAATACCTGGAGATCCCATCATGCAATCCTGGTCGGATCACTGTTTGATCCTATTTAATCTCATGACTGTTCCTGTGAACTCTTATCCTCGGTTAAACAGCTCGGTTAAACAGCGATCAGACTACGAAAATGAGGGTCTATGAAGACTAACTCCAACCTTTGCTCCCATCTTGCAGCTACTACACCTACCTTGTCTGGAAGGTTAACTGTAAATCCTATCTTCTCCATGGATGTCTAATATCGCCAAAGAACTTACACCCCCGGTTCGCATTACTGTGCCAAGGCTAAAACACTCTGCGCACTGGTTTTCTCCAGCCCTGGCAGCACTGAAACTCAAATGTAAACAGCATGAGCGTAAGTGGCGTCTTGCCTGCAAACCAGAATTAACATTACTTTACCATCCAAATAGAGGAGGCGCAACCCTAAAACTATTTTTTAAATCTCCGAGGTTTTTCTACAACCGAAAACTCTCTCAAGAGAGACTCCTCCTTCTCATAGTCTATGCGATCAGATCTCTGATTTCAAGAATAAGATTCAGACTATACAACAGGGTTTCACAGCGGTCCCCACTATCGATCCACAAGTCATATTGGATTCCTGTAGCCCTAGCGAAAGGGCTCAGACAAGGCTGTCTACATTCCAGGAAATCTCCTCCCATCCATCCTGTCAGTCCATCCTTGCATGTAAATCTGGTTCTCTTGCCCACCCTTGATAATTCATGCTGTCATTGACATTATCATCCAGTCATCAAAGATTCGTAATCTATCTTTAGCTACATCAGAAGCCTGCTACACATAGAAACTTGCAGTTGTAAAGCCTCTCCAGAAAAAGCTTTTCCCAGATCCTACCACTCTCGCAAACCTTAGAACAATTTCTTTGCTTCCGGTTTTAACCAAAGTGCTTGAAAAACTAGTAAATCACCAACTGATCACTTTGTTGAAAATTCCAGTGACCTTCACGTCCAACAGTCTGGCTTCAGACCCAAGCATTCTACAGAGTCAGCCGTATTAGAGGTTTCTAAAACTATAAAAATGACACTAGATGCAGGGAATAATGCAGTATTGGTACTTGCGGATCTCTCTGCAGCATTCAACACTATTTCCCACCAAATCCTTTTAAAAAGAATTGAATATATTGACACCTCGCATAATGCGTTAGTTTCGATGAAATCTTTTCAGACTGAGAGGAGACAAATAGTTAACCTGGGATAATTTTTCTCTACCGAGAGACCAGTTACTATATCAGTTCCTTGGGCTACTGCTTTAGTCCCACCCTCTTTAATATCTATATAGCTCCCCTCTGGTTTAATTACTTCATACAGAATAAAGACAACATTTTATGCAGATGACACACAGTTATTCATGTCAATGGAAAAAAATATTTAATTGACTTCCGAATTGAATTTTTTGAATTGTCTTTTAGAAATTATTCACTGGATGCAAAATAACCATTTAAAATTCAATAACGATAACTCTGAAATTTTACTGTTCAGTAAATCCAACCTTTTCTCCCCTGCTGAGTGGTGGCCAAAGCACTCCCTCCCCTGGTGGCCACTTATGAAGTTGCAAAGAATTGCGGAGTAAAATTTGAATTGGCTTTATCTTTATGACCTCAATCCTTTGCAGTGGCGGGAACATGCTTTAGCCTAGTCAAGTCCCTCCAGAAATTATTTCAGTTTCTAGCTCTCACTGCTAGGAAGACCGCTGCATTCACTTTACTCGCCACAAGTTTGGATTATTGCAACATCCTCTATGCAGGCAGCTCCAAGCAACTAATACATAAGCTTCAGATGGTTAAAAATGTGACCACAAGATTGGTGTTGTAACTCCCTAAACGGAGTTCTGCCTTAGCTGCCTTGGTAAAATTGCATTAGCTTCCCATCCACAAAAGAATTTTGTTTAAGCTTTTTCCACTAGTTTCTACTAGTTTAGAGAGTATTTAATAACAAAGGACCCAACTATATCACTGTCCAGTTTTGCAGGTATATAACACAAAGGGGGTTAATATAAACCTGCCGGTCTCATGAGTGCCAAGTTCACAGATGGTGATCGGACCATCACTAATGTGACGGTCTGACCACCATATTTTAACTGTGGTGGATGGGCTGTGGTGTGACCGCCATCAATACCAGGATCAGAGATACCGGCGGTCTGGCGGTGGCGATGGCCCTAATCCGCCAGGGCAGCACTGCCCTGGGGATTACGACCTCATCTCTGCCAGCGACTTCATGGCGGTAGCACCGCCATGAAAAGGAATGTGGAGGAAGGGTGCAGGTGGCCCCAGGGGGCCCTTGCATTGCCCATGCACCCTGCATCCTATAGCATTGCTGCCGGCTCAATTACGAGCCAGAGACAGTTCTGTAGGGTGTTTCCCGCTATGCCAGCGGGCAGAAACTCAGGTATCTGCCCGCTGACCTAGCGGGAAACTCTTAATGGGCCAGGCGGGGAGGTAGCCACTATAGCGGCAACCTCCCTGTTGGAAGTTCAGCGGACGGCCAAAACCACCCGTCGAACTCGTAATGTGACCCAAAGAGTGCTGCAATCCTCCGACACCAACATATCAAGGCCCCCTGTTATGTTCAGAAGTTTATAATTACAATGTGTAAAGCTATTACTTTAAATGTATGGTCGTTTTGTGTACTTTCGGTGTTAGCTCTTCACTCTACTGCACGTTCCTAGAATTCCTTACTGTTTAGAATTCGATGAGAGGAGTTGTGTGGAGTGGAAAGTGGACGTACAAAAAGCTGTTCTCTGATGTTTCGATATTCAATAAATTCTGCTTGAACCAGACACTTTTGCATCGTTCATACAACTTGACAATTTTGGCTACAAACTTGTTCTGTTGAAATATCGTGAGAAGGAACCCACCACGTTTAGGAAAGTATCGGCTATCCCAATTTCGGCACAGTTCCTATAGGATATTTTGAGGTACTGTAAATGAGCTTGCACTAGTAATGCTTCACATATGTTTATTGCTTCAAAGCTTAGTTACTGCACTGTGAGATATTTGGATTATATCCTTACTGCACAGAAAATTTGAAAGCTCGTTAAACTGCATTTTATAATTCGGGGTGGTCACTTCAGAGATTCTATGCTGGACATGCACGGCATCGTTAAGGAACACACTGTGAGGTTTATGATGAACGCATTATCACGTCTTGCCGCTCTACACTCTGAGCATACTACCTCACATCTTTACGTGCGGCCATCTTGGAAGTGGTGTTGCAAAAGCTTTCCAACAATTTTAGCCGACACATTAGTTTTGTTATATGCAATATGCTAACGCGGACGTAAACAAACAAGTCAGTGGTATATCCTTAATATTATTAGCGATCCTTGGGCGGATTACAGTTATAATAAACTGTCTATCGCTAAGCTATTGTCAAGCAATGGGCTATTTCCTTTCTTTCAGTTCTACAAAAGTGAAAAAAACAAGTGGAACAATGCCAGTATTTGAGGTGACATTTGTTTTCACTTTTATGTAATTTTACCAGCGAACTAGTCCTTATTGTGAATCTTTGTTACTCCTCGTTATTTACTTTGGCTAGCTAATTACTCCTAGGGTGAAGAAAGGAGACAGGTTTGGGTTCAGTTTATTACATATTTTCAACATGACAACACAGAATTTTGCACTTCAACGCCCACAAGCCTTTTGGCCAGCACCAGCAGGAGGGAATCCATGTATGAAGTGGGTGGAATGGAAGGCTTATTATCTAAACTTTTTGGAAACTATTGATTTGGAAGGAAATATGAAACAGGAAAGGAAAAATATTTTTTTTACGTTTAGTTGGTCCAGAAGGATTGAAGGTGTATGAAGGAATGACAAAATCAACACGGAGGAGGTGATTCTAACATTTTTGAGGATGCGTTAAGAGATTTTGATAACCATTTTGCACCTAAAGTGTGCATTGGGATTTTAAGAAAAAAAATGTTTCAGAGGAAGCAAGAGCTAGGAGAAACTAATGATGAATATTTAACGGCTCTGAGGAAACAAGAAGAAGACTGTAAATTTGATCACTCACAAGAGCAACTTATTCGTGATTAGGTGGTCATGCATACCTATGATCCTGCAATTCAAGAAAGCTTATGGGTAAATAGAGATGATGGCTTAAAAGATATATTAGCGATAGTAAGAAAGCCTGAATTGTCAAATCATAATGCAAAAGCCTTAAAAAAAGAATCCAAACAGTTGTGCAATGAAGTAATCAATAAGATAAAATACAAAAGTAGCAACAAAGGTAAAAAAGAGAGTGTTAAAACACAGGATTTTATAAAGAAAGAGGCATTAAATGTTATTGATGTGATAGCAGTTCTCAATTAACTTCTAACAAAAATTGCCTGGCAATAAAACAGAGGGGTTCAGCATGTGTAGAAATTGGGCATTTTGCTAGGGCATGTGACAAAAAGAAAAATCTTAAAGTGAAATGTGTTGACTCAAAAAGTGAGAGTTCTAGTGAGAAAGGATATAGGCCCATATTTATACTTTTTTAGCGCTGCATTTGCGTAATTTTGTTATGCGAAATTGGCACAAACTTACAAAATACAATTATATTTTGTACGTTTACACCGCTTTTGCGTAAAAGAATGACACAAATGCGGGCTAAAAAAGTATAAATATGGGCCATAGTGTCAAAAAAGTTAGTCATTGCGATGAGAGTAACAATTTTGGAATGAACAATTTAAAGAAGTCTTTTGTTTTAAACATAAGTGAGAATTTAGAAGTGCATAAGAAAAAAACAATATGTTTAATGACCATAGGTGGTGTGAAAATACAACTGTATGTGGATTCGTGGTTCACTGTTTATTACTTTAAATGAGGAAGTAAGGAAGTCTAAGTTTCAAAAAAAGCTTTGAAAAAACTTATTAGAACCTGACAAAAATCCTGAAGGGTTTTTAAGAGAGAAAATAGACCTTTTGGAATATAGAACCCTAACGTTCAGGTATAAAAGTATAGAGTCTGTAGGAAAATTATATGTGGCAAGAAAGGGGCCATAAATATTAGGTTTGAGAGACCAGGGTGAATTATATATGATTTTGGATAAAGCAGTTCTGAACCTGCCATGATGGTGGATGATGGGGAGAGCGTGGGAAAGAGATGCTAATAAAAACCTAAGGCTGGTATAAGTGGATTTGTCAAGTTGTTGTGGCAAGAGGGACTACCGGCAAAATCTGTCCGTGTATTGATTTATGTCATTTAAATAACATAGTAGTAGATAAATTTCCACTACCCAAAATTTTTGAAATGTTATTGGTGGCCTGTCACCATATTAAATTAAATGACAAGAGTAAACAGTAGACAGCGTTCGTTATTCACTGTGGATGTTTTCAATATAAAAGAATGGCCTCGGCGGCTGCCATTTTTCAGAGACTAATGGAGCAACTGTTTGGGAAACACCCAAGGGTGCGGTGTTTCCAAGATGATATCTTACTATTTGGCAAAGATAGATTAGAGCATGATAGAGTGTTAGAAGAAGTGCTAAGGACAATGAAGATAACGTTTTAACTGTAGAACACTCTAAATGTAAATTTGGAGTAAATTCCATGACATATCTGGGACATGTTCTGTGTAGTGAAAGAATGGCCACCAAACCAAAGTTAGTAGAGGCCATCCAAAATGACCCAAATCCCACCAACAAAGATGAATTAAGGTCTTTTTTTAGGAATGCTGGAATTTTTATGCAAAATTTGTGAAAGGTTTTTCAAGTAGAGTGTACAGACAGTTGCTCAAAAATAGAATGAGATTCTAATGGTCTGATAAATATAAAAGAGAGTTCATAGACATTAAGGCCCATATTTATACTTTTTTAGCGCTGCATTTGCATCGTTTGTTTACGCAAAAGCAGCGCAAACATCCAAAATACAATTGTATTTTGAACGTTTGCGCCGATTTTGCGTAAAAAAACTATGCAAATGCGGCGCTAAAAAAGAATAAATATGGGCCTAAGAATGCTATTATGTAAGTACCTTTTTAGGTTGCTTTGATTCAGATCAAAAGAATGCTGTCACAGTAGATGCTAGTAATAAGGGGTTAGGTGGTGTTTTTTCACAAATTTATGAGAAGTGAAACGAGATTTTAATTGCATTTGCATCCCATGCCCTGAAACCTACTGAAGAGAGGTTCTCAGTGATTGAAAAAGAAACCCTTGCTTGTGCTTGGGCACTCGAACATTTCCGATCATTTGTGTGGGGAAATTAGTGTGTTGTCCGCGGTGACCAAAAACCCCTAGTTAAATTATTAACCACTGAAGATATTTACAATGCTTCAGTCAGAATTGCAAGAATGCCTATGTGTTTGCAAGATCATATTGAGAAGATTGAGTATGTACCAGGTAAAAGCACTGTTTTCGCTGATTTTTTCTCTTGTTTGCCTGTGGACATTCAAGAATGTGGGAAAAGTGAATGGGACGAGTTACAAGTTGTATTAATTCAAGATGAAGGTGTCATCAGTGTGAAAGAAGACATTTGGAACCAGGAGTACGTCAAGGTTAGAGAATTGCAGCAACTCACTGAGTGGAGCGAGGTTGGCAAAGGAAAGACAAAATTTCCAGTAACTTAAAACCATTTTGGGAGATAAAAGATTAATTATCAGCAGTGAAAGGAACAGTTTTCAGAGGTGATATGGGGGTTCCACCAGCCACTCTTAGAGATCATGTAATGAATTTATGTCATGAGGATCACTGTGGTATAGGGAAGACTAAACAAAGAGTTAAGAAATGGTATTGGTGGCCTGGTATGGATATGAATGCAGAAAGAATGGTTAGGAATTGTATAATTTGTACAAATTCAGATGAAGCGTTAAAAACCTTGAGACCTAATATGTGTGAACCCTTTCTTTCTGAAAAACCATGGCATACAGTTGCCGTAGATATTATGAGATCAGTAGGTTCCGCTCCAAAATATACTATTGCAATGATTGATGTATTTTCCAGATGGCCGGTACTCAAAGTGGTAAAAAAATTGACTCTGAAGAGGTGTTGAAATTTGTAGATAAGGCTTTTGTAGAAGGTTTGCCCTTACAAATTGTAAGTTATAATGGTGTGCAATTCTTATCCAATTTGGCTAAGAATTATTTTGAGAGGATAGGAGTGAGGCACAGGACCACTTCTTTATATAATCCCAGTGGTAATGGCATGCTAAAAAGGTTCAACAAAGTCTTTAAAAAGGCTATACAGATGACTTGTATGATAGGAGAAGATTGGGAGGTTCAGGTATGTAAGACAGTGTGGACGTACTGTACAAGCATTCTTGAAGCTTTAGGAATGACTTTTTTTGAAGTAATGAGGGGAAGAGAACCGAGAACCAAATGCAATCCTGAATGGTTAATTAAATCTGCTGATTGTAATTTGTTGTTTGGTGAAATCAGGAAGAGAATAATAAAAAAATATGAAAAATATAAGGAGGTTTTTGACTCTAGGAGAGGTATAGATAAAATAGTGGTCTGTAAAGGTATATGTGTAAAAGTGAAAACACCATGGAAGGTAAGAAAAGGACAAGTCAATTTTCAGAACCATTACAGGTATCTAAGGTTTTACGTAATGCCGTTCTTTTGAGTGAGTTTGGAATCTCAAAAGAATTGCAATTCTCAAAGGTTATGCTGATCTGTATAATAATGTTTCTTTGTCCAAGCAAAAAGAATTTAGTGAAGATGGTAGTTGTGATGATGGAGTGCAAAAAGAAATTGAATGTGACATGGAAAGTGAGAACTCAGAAAGACAGCAAGATAACGCTGAAATAGTTAGTGAACAATCACTTAGGGACTGATAGCATTGTTAGGAAACTATTCTTCAACCCTCCTCAGAGTGACGCAAAGAAAACACAAACACCAGGCAAGGCTCCGGAACAGATGAAATGCTTTTATGAGGTACCAAGGTTTATTGTCAGGCCAAGGCAGAAGGCAGACGCACATCCCAGTGTAACGTCTTACAAGCTGGCATCTTCTGCCCTGAAGCATATAAGTCAGGCATTTATATATGTTGATAAGTGCTGTCACTGCACAACCCAAAAAGGGGACACAGTCCAAACATGGGCACGCACATACAAAAGAAATGCTGCACATACAAAACTAGAAGTCCATAGTGTAAAAATATACAGAATGCAGTGTGAGCATGAGCACGTGAACAGACAACAGGTGGTCCCTAAAGAAATGGGGGCTGGGTTGCTGGCTGACCTTAAAGTGTGAGACTGAGCTAAACTTAACAACGTGGCCTGGAGAGGTTTGTTTGTACAACTGGCATAGGTGTCAGAGAGGTCAGTAGGGAAGTCTTACTGGGATTCAGATAAGGGTAAAGAGAGTTGGAACTAAAGTATAATATCTATAGGTACATACATGTGAATATAAATTTTTCCCAACAATATCTCCTTTTTGATAGTAATATCATACTGGATTGCAAAAATATATATATACATTGCAGAAATATAGTAATAACATATCAAAAATACATATCTTTGGATGGCATTACACATTTTGTTCAGATGAAACACATATATTGTCATCTAGATATACATCTATGAGGTATTCATTATTTAAACATAGACTAAATGATATGCTAGTATTTAATCTAAAGCATTCATGTGTTATGGGTCTATAGCCATTAAATCAAACATTTCTTTGTGTGCTTCCTCTACATCTTGTTGTATTGTAAGATATCTGAGGGCTATCTCCTGCTCTGTAGGATGTAGGACTTTAACAGCAGAAAATGAATAGATGTTCTTACTACAGAACTGCTGGAGCATGGAGCAACAGCACTGGAGGCAACACAAAAGTACCACTATTGTTATAAAGATACCTAATAGCGCTAGAACTAAGCTCTTCAGCCATCCTGTTGGTAACCATGACCAAAGCCAGGACCAATCATCAGAATCAGACATTTTCTCTGCTCCATGAAATATTCTAACTGCTTTTTTAATTTGGGTGACATCCCTTGCTATGTTTCCACTTTTATTTAAAAAATAACAGCAAGAGGAATTCAACAAAACGCACAGTCCTCCTTGTTGTAGTGTCAGGAGGTCAAGGGCAATTCTATGTTGGATAGTCATGGCAGCCACTGAATTAATTTCCACCTGCAACTCTTGAAGTGCATCTCTTGTTGCATTGAATGCTATGGCTAGCTCAGCAGACATGTTGACAAGGGCCAATTCCAAATCATATACGCCATATCCAGGGATTAATATACGCATTAGCTCAAAAAATAGACCTTGTCTAGCCTCCAGAATAGGTGTATGTATATCTCTTTGATACCTATGAGCAAAACTCCCCAAGTTTAATGGCTCATGCACTGCAATATGCGGCACAACTGAAATGTTTGGTGTTAGATAAGAAATAGCACACATGCCTTCCCAATGCTGCGGAAGCACCTTGTAAGCCTTAGTTCCACAAATGAAATACATACTGCCCTGTAACTGTGTGTCCAATGTGTGATATTTACTGAGAGGAAGGCCTACCCCCTCAGGGAAAGTGTTCTGAAATTGGTCACACCATTTATAATCAATCCATGCAGAGTTTATAAAAGTAACATTTGCCCACGGCGCCATGTAAGAGCAGCGAGCTGACCATAAAGGATATTCTAATATTTTAGAAATCACACTTGGTGCCCTAGTATAATAATTTTCTTGGTCAATTAGTGGATCATATAGAAGACTATCAGGTGTTATCAACAGTGTTTCTCCAAGAATAGTGATGTTCCAGTAATGTAAAGTGTAGGTAACTTTCTTTCCTTGCCTCTTAGTTGTCCAGATCCTACTTATTAACTGTCTGTCCTTTAAATTCCAATTACCCGTGGTATCATCAAATTCTAATATGTTAGGACACTTGCTACTTGCGAGGTATCCTAAGTATCGGGAATCTGGGTTACATCCTGAAACTTGATGCTTTATACATACAGGAAAAGCACTGTCCTCTGCATTGTTCTCTCTCATAGGTGACACTGGGTATTCAGCTTGAATATTGGGCAGTATGGTACAACGTGGGTACCATCCAATCCTTCCTTCTCCACAGTCCCAAGTTACATTTGGTATAAGGCATCCTTTTCCTTGTGCATAATTCTGTATAGGCACAGGTGTCCCATGTAAGCCAATAGGGTCATTGGGGTTTCTGGATAATTCTCTACACATCCAGCAGTTTTCAAGACCTAAGACTTGGGCTACTTTCTCATGTACTGCAATGAGGGGATGGTCAGCTGTTTGTCTAAATACTGTTAGGACATACAAAATTAAGGTACTAAAAAATATTATTTGTACTATGCAATGCATTATTTTTTTTTTTCTTTTCAAAAGTTATAGAAATAGATATGAAGTCTGTTCAGTAAGGCAATGGCACGCAGTGTGCTGTCCTCGTCTTCCCCTACTAGTCTGCAGTAGTCTTGTTCAAGGGCGGTTTCACGGACCTGCCCTGCAGTGTCCTCTTCAGTCTATTTTTCTGCAGGTGTGACTATCACCTTTCTTCGAGACTACGTTGTGTGCTTCACTCAACTGCTTCAGTTGGTGTCACCTGACACTTGATGACGGACCCTCAGCGTGGCTCTTGGGAATGGTCTGGTCTGTCTCCCCTTTTTCTGGTAAGCTGTGCTGCTCCACGGGTTGCATGTGCTCATCCGTTGTAGGCACGTCGGTCTTTGTTGTTGATGGTGCGAATCTGCACCTAGTTCCGTGAATCCACTCAGGACGTCCCTGTACCTTCACCGCCGTCCGCGTCACCAGTAGCACAAGGTGTGGTCCAGTCCACCTAGAACTAAGAGAAACATCTTTTATTTTTCTCACCATGACTATGTCTCCAGCTTTAAAAGGATGTGTGGGCTCTGAGGACGGATGGGGCAAGGCTTCCTTCACCTGGAGATGGTGATGCCTCAAGACTGATGACAATTTTATAGCATAATCAGAAATGTTTTCATCTGTCCACAGCAGTGCTGCTTGAGATGCTTGTAGAGGCAACCTCAACCCCACAGACATAGGCCGCCCCATCAGTACCTCATGGGGGGACAAAAGGGTTGTCCTAGATGGAGTTGCCCTTATGGCATGCAGCACTAACGGTAGAGCATCAGGCCATTTCAGGCCTGTTGCATCAGTTGTTTTTGCTAATCTATTTTTTATAGTGGAGTTCATCCTCTCCACCTGTCCTGAACTTTGGGGGTGGTAAGGGGCATGCAGTTTCCACTCTATTCCCAAACATTCACACATCTTTTGCACCACTGCAGCCACAAATTCACCCCCTCTGTCGCTATTAATGCCTTGGGGGACCCCAAATCGGGGTATGATATCTTTCATCAAGCATCGCACCACAGTTGCCGCATCATTCTTCCTTGTGGGAAACGCCTCCACCCATTTTGAAAATTGATCTACACACACCAGCAAATATTTGAATCCATTCACTGGGGGCATATAGGCAAAGTCTATTTGGACATTGGTAAACGGCCCCTGTGGTACTGGTAAGTGATCATGTGTAGCAGGGGACCGGCCTTTAGTATGCTGGGCACAGACAAGACATTGGGAGCAGAATTGTGCAGTGAAGGCTGTTATCCCTGGTGCAAACCATTCCTGTCTAATTAGCTCATTCATCCCCCCTTGTGCCATGTGAGTGGGTCCATGAGCAAGCCTTGCAAGGGGAAGGAACATACTACGTGGAGCCACAGGTCTCCCATCCTGGTGGACCCACAATCCCTCATCATTTTGCAAACACCCAGCATCAGTCCACACTCTTTCCTCAGCTAGTGCTGCAGACCATTGTGCTTCCTTTACATCAGCTAGTAACAACTGTCTCTGAATAAGCTGAATTTTAGGAATGCTTTTTGCCATTAGGGGCACCATTTGTATTGGCTGTAACATGCTTTCTCTTGCTGCTGTGTCAGCCTTGGCGTTTCCTCTGGCTATCTTGGTGTTAGCCCCTGTATGTGCCTCGCATTTTATTACTGCTATGCTGTTGGGTAGTAGTATTGCTTTTAACAAGTTCTTTACTAAAAGGCCATTTTGGATGGGGCGCCCTGCTGCTGTTATGAAACCACGATACTGCCACAGCTGGCCAAAATCGTGGACAACTCCAAAGGCATAACGTGAGTCAGTATAAATGTTAACACTTTTCCCATCGGCTAGGATGCATGCTCTTGTTACAGCATACAGCTCAGCTTGCTGGGCAGATGTGCCAGGGGGCAGAGCTGCACTTTCAATTATGGTGTCTACTGTTGTTATCGCATACCCTGCTCTGTAATCGGTGTCTGTTAGTCTACTGGAGGAACCATCAGTGTACCACTCATAGTCTACCTTTTCTAAAGGTGTCTGTTGTAAATCTGGTCTGGGTGTGGTGCATGTTTCTACAACCTCAACACAATCATGGTCAGGGGTCTCATCAGAATCACCTATGGCAGGTAATAATGTTGCCAAATTAACAGGGGGGCATTTTTTAAGGGTAATATTAGTGTTAGACAACAATGTGACCTCATAACCTGTGCGCCTGGCTGCCGAAAAATGCTGTGTTGCTGCTGATGACAACAATAACTGTACCGAATGTGGCACATAAACAATACAAGGGTAGTCCATCACAATGGGAGCCGACCTCTCTACCATCACAGCGGCTGCCGCCACTGCTCTCAAACAGGCTGGATGCCCAGTCACTGCCGAAGGCAAAGTCACAGAGTAATACGCCACAGGTCTTTTTCCAGAGCCATGCTGCTGTGTCAGTACACCATTTGCAATGCCGTCTTGCTCTGACACATAGAGATGGAAGGGTAGTTTGTAATCAGGGAGCCCCAATGCTGGCGCAGTACACAATGTCCCTTTCAGTTTCTTGAAACATTCTGCAAGTTCATTAGTCCATACAATGTTGTTTGGTGCATCCTGTAGTGTGCATTTCCTCAAGAATGCATCATAGGATCTGTACTCAGGGATCCACTGGCGGCAGTAGTTCATTATCCCCAGGAAGGACATCATTCCTTTCTTGGTGGACGGTGGCTGCATGCTTTGAATCATTTTTATTCTGTCAGGTGATATGCAGCGCGTACCTTTGGATACCACATAACCAAGGTAAGTCACCTCTTTTTGGCAGCACTGAAATTTTGACAATGAGGCTTTGTGTCCTCTCTTCTGGAGGTGGTTCAGCAGAGCTACAGTGTCTTTTTCACAAGCCTCTAGTGATGGGGATGCCACAAGCAGATCATCAGCGTACTGCAAGATGACACTGTTGCCTTCCAGGTGTAGGCTGTCCAGGTCTCTCTTTACTGCCTGTGCATAGACCGTGGGACTCTCTGTGAAGCCTTGGGCCAGTCTTGTGAAAGTGTACTGGGCATCTTTTATTGTGAAGGCAAAGAGGTACTCACTCTCTGGATGGACTCTAATACTAAAAAACGCACTTGAGAGATCTACAACTGAGAAGAACTCTGCTTCAGCAGGTATAGAAGATAATATAGTATTGGTGTCAGGCACAACAGGTGCTAAGGGAACCACAATGTTGTTTATCTGGCGTAAATCCTGTATGAATCTATACTGCCCAGTGTTGCCCTTGGGCAACGGCATTATTGGACTGTTACAGGGGCTAGTGGTCTTTTTGATGATACCCTGTTGTAAAAGGGACTCAATCACAGGTTTTATTCCCTCCTCTGCCTGAGGTGACAGTCTGTACTGACGCACATAAGGTAGTTCTGCATTCTCCTTAAGCTTCACTTCATGGGGAGGGCATGTTTTTAACAATCCTGCCTCATTTTTGTGTTTTGCCCAAACCTCTGAGTTCACTTGTTCTAGGACCTTGTTTTTTGTCAGCTGTAAAGCCATATTCCCTTCAATCTTGTCAAAAACTGCAGTCCTGTCATTTCTGAGCATACACAACGTCCAACACCATCCTTCTCCATCTCCCAACACAGACACAACTCCCAAAGGAAATGTAAAGTCCTTAGTTCTTGGTAAGACCCGGAGACGTTGGACCATGGGGCCCAAATCTTTAGGGTAAAATCCTGGTGCTACAGCTATGGACACATGTGGTTCTGAAGCTGGTACTTGAAATAACCTCTCTTCCTGTGATCCTAGCTTAATGCTGGCAGCACAACCCTCTTTTCCTACATACAATGTGTCTTCATGCAACTCCGTTGTCCAGTACAAATATTTGTCTGCCATGTAGGCGTACCATTCAGGCACTGGGCCTGTAAAAAATGCTGCAGTACAGTGTCTTGGCCCAGGTACTAATTCCAACTGTACTAACTTGGTCATCAAGTCAATCTCAATGTCAGTGCTGTATTTAAACAATTCTTTAAACATGTCATTGTAGAAATCTCCCTGTAACGGGGTCCATTGGTATCGTGTTGGAGAGAGAGATAAAACTGGGTTTGGACATAGCATAGAGTCCTCACTCAGTTTGCAAGCAGTAAGTGCTCTATTAGCCAATTCTAATCTGTCCTCAGGCACTTGTAAGTAAATCCCATTTTGTGAAAAATATAAGGTTGCATGCAATTTACAGAGGAGGTCTCTTCCCAGCAAATTGATGGGTGCATCTGGTGACAGAAGAAACTGATGGGTCGTTGTGAAATCCTCAACAGAAACTGGAAGGGGTTCTGATAACTCTTCATGCATCAGCATTCCATTTACAGCTACAGTAGTTACTGTTTTACCACTACTGGGACCCAATTTGTTTCTTACTGCAGAGATAGTTGCACCACTGTCTATTAGGAAATCAATTTCCTTACCTCCTACCTTAATTGGGAACATGGGATTCTCCTCAGGCGTGTCAGATACCTTCATCATAAAGCACTGTGTTCGCCGGTTTTCTGTTGTTTGGGTCATCTCTCTCTCCACGTGGTCCTATGCTGATCCATGTCGCTCCTGAAAGGGATTCCTCAAGGAGTGCTGTGTTTGGTTGATGTCTCTAGGCATGGGTGGTGCTGATGGCTGGACCTTGTCCCTGTCAAACCTGTCATACCTGTTGTTTCTGTCTTTTCTCTCATACTGGTCATTTCTGTCATTTCTGTCTCTTCTACCTCTATAATTTTTACAGTTTCGGCCCCAGTGCCCATACCTCAGGCAAACATAGCACTGATCCCTAGCCAAGTCTCTTCTCTGGTATCCTTGTCCTTCATCCTGTCTATTACGCGCCCCCTGATAGTACATTCCCTCTGGCTCCTCCTCTTGCTGTACTTGTTGCAACATCATCCCTTTGTCAGTTTTAGCTGAGTCCTTTTTTACTTTAAAAATGCCATCCCTTTCCATAGTTGCCAGAAGTGTGCACAACTCTTGATATCCCTTAGCAGACCAGTCAGGGTGGCGTAGTTTACAACTATGGGCCACAGATGCTAATAATCCATTCATAAGGGTCTGAGTTGCTAATACTTTATATGCCTCTGTCGTGCGTGGTACACCTGCACTATTATCCCATGCTTCATTGAACCTTAGGATGTAATCAGCCACTGATTCCCCTGATTTCTGCAATGTGGCTGTTACTTGAGAAAAATCACCATGTTTTACTGCTAAGCCATTTATTGTGTCCCTGACAGACTCTAACCAATTCATCAATCTATTTTCTGTGACATCTATATTATTAGTCAGTATTGTCCAGTCCCTCTCCTGTGGAATTTGGAATGCACTCTTTACTAAAGATCATCTGCTACCATATCCTAGTTTTAGTAGCATTTCTACGTCTCTGGGAAGGGGGGTATAAGCAATGCATATTTTATGGAGCCATTCATAATATTTCACACTGGCTGTGAATGGGTCTGGGGCATCCTTAGCCATTTGAGCTGCTTCCAAGGGGGTCCATGGTTTTAACATTGCTGTCCCTCCTAACACTATTTTTGGTGCAGTCATTCTAGCGTTTAATAGTGCCTCATCAGTATAGGAGTTCTCACCCTTTCCTTTTAGCGCCCGTGTGCAAGACTGTGTAAGTATCAGCCGTTCTCTGCTATCTATCTTATCCTGGAGATTATGAATGGAGCGTTGTATTTTCTCCCTTTCTGTGTTCACTTCTTCCTGGAACCTGTCTGTCTCCCGCCTTCGTTGAGCTAACTGCCTGTGTTCCTCCTCATTGTTTTTTCCTTGTGCACTCATCCCTAAATCCTCCCTTAGACCAAAAGTGGAAGTTGGTACAGGGGTTTCAAAAGCAAGCGGTATGTCCCCCCCAAAGGACAGGTGTCTATTCAGGATTGGTGTTGTGGCACCAACTTCTCTGGCACTAGTTGGCATCTCAGATACCCTAGTTAAATCACCCTCCAGGGAAATATGGAAATAGGGCACAGAGGGCACGCCTTGTTTTGGACCCAGAGTCTGCTTGTGTGTGTTATTTCTTTCACAATGTACATAGGGGCCTGAAAGTGATGGGTAAATTGAAGTTGTTGGAGGAGGTGGAACTGGCCCTGCAGAATGGATGCATTGATCCAATCTTAGGGGGCTGCTCTCATTGTTATTTCTACCTGTGTTCCAGGAATTGAACTCACTATTCACATCCAATCTCTGTCTTTTCCTTTCTTCCTCTGTAAATAACAGTATCTCTTCCTCAGTTATTGTACTACTCATTATTTGCTCATTATTCCCTCCTTCCCCCAATTTTACATAAAGGCCATGAGGCTTGGAGGTCATAAACATTTTCTTCAATTTATTTATATCAATATACACCTGGCGGTGACTCCAAATACACAGCAGAGCAGCAGCCCTTCTCGAAGTAGTGGCATTTGGTATTGTTTTAACTCTGTCTATGTCAGCTGTTGTCAAACCACAGTGGTTACATAGTGACAGAAAATGCTGCTCTGTTTGCACATAGTTACTTAATTCCAATAAACATTGGCTATATGTTGTGGGCCAATCCTTTGCTAATTCTAGTTCCTTTTTATTATGTTTTTCGCATTCCCTGTTCACCACTGCCACTGCAGAACAGTCTCTGGACTCTGTGGAGACTATTTCCTTGCCTTTTCTTTTTGAAAGGAGAGCTTTCTTTTTAGCAATGGAAAGCCACTGCTGCAAGCAATCGCTTATGTAGTGTGAATCCCATGATGGGTCACCCCGTAATTCTATAGTTTCTGTCAATAGTTCAATATCCTCTACCTCAAGAGAACCAAATCTAGGCCACTTCCCGTTATTCCCTTTCCAAGTCCAAACTAGCGCGCAGAAAGGTGTCACATATTCCAGACAATTTGTATCTTCTAGAACCTGGGCTGCAGGGCTATCTGGAGGTAATTTGAAACCTTTCTCTCCTGTCAACTGTTTAAACAACTTTTTAGTCTTTTTCAGCATTCTAGGGCTTACCACCATTACATTTCCTTTAGACTTGCCGCTGCCCATTGTGCCCTTCCCTCACAATTTTATAATCTGAAAAAATAAACACAATGGTTGTATCCTGCAAAAAAATTTTTAAACAGGGGAAAAAATGTTATGCGGTGGTGGATAGAGAGAGAGATAGAGAAACCAAGAGCTGTTGACAATTTATAGGCACAACATAAAACAGTTTTTCTTGTCTATTGCAGTGCTGCACTACTTTACAAATAATTCAAAATCATTGCAATGAAACATAGTGACGCATTTACACTTAATCAACACATAATTCAAATACAGCCATTGATCAATGACAGACTATTTGTTTGCGCGCGTTTCAAAATCATTTCTTGTGTTCCGGCGCCAGCCGATCAAATGCTTCCCAAGCTACACTCCAGGAGGGTTTTAAATAATTAATTAATTTATTTTCTCTCTGGGATTCCCATTAAACAAAAACAAAATTCTCTTCTTTCTGTTCAGGATCTCCTGCGTGGAATTACAATTCGCCGTACGAATTTGCCACTATCATTTAACGCAATGATACGGATAACTTTGTTACTCCTCAGTCACCTATTTAAGAAAAAAATTATCTTCAGTCTGGCCAGGTTCTCCTGCGTGGAATTACAATTCGCCGCACGAATTTGCCACTATCATTTAATGTAATGATACGGATAACTTAGTTACTCCTCAGTCACCTATTAAATAGCCAGCTATATTTTTATTTATATCAATCCCCAGTTTAACTCTTAGCTAAGCGTTGAAAGGCCACAACAACAGGCATTCAATTAACTTACCCGTGGTGGCATTTCACACGTCCCACTTCTGACACCATTTGTTAGGAAACTATTCTTCAACCCTCCTCAGAGTGACGCAAAGAAAACACAAACACCAGGCAAGGCTCCGGAACAGATGAAATGCTTTTATGAGGTACCAAGGTTTATTGGCAGGCCAAGGCAGAAGGCAGACGCACATCCCAGTGTAACGTCTTACAAGCTGGCATCTTCTGCCCTGAAGCATATAAGTCAGGCATTTATATATGTTGATAAGTGCTGTCACTGCACAACCCAAAAAGGGGACACAGTCCAAACATGGGCACGCACATACAAAAGAAATGCTGCACATACAAAACTAGAAGTCCATAGTGTAAAAATATACAGAATGCAGTGTGAGCATGAGCACGTGAACAGACAACAGGTGGTCCCTAAAGAAATGGGGGCTGGGTTGCTGGCTGACCTTAAAGTGTGAGACTGAGCTAAACTTAACAACGTGGCCTGGAGAGGTTTGTTTGTACAACTGGCATAGGTGTCAGAGAGGTCAGTAGGGAAGTCTTACTGGGATTCAGATAAGGGTAAAGAGAGTTGGAACTAAAGTATAATATCTATAGGTACATACATGTGAATATATATTTTTCCCAACAAGCATAAGTTGTAAAGATTCAGATAGAGTAACAAGAAGAAGATGGGAGTGTACAAGAGCAAGTGGAAGAAGAGAGTATACATGTCAAAGAACAAAGGGAAGTACGTGACAAAAGAATAAGAGCCTGATTTCGAGTTTGGTGGACGGAAACCTTTGTCTGCCAAACTCCTGACAGGGTGGCCGCCGCCTACGTGGCGACCTCCCCTCCTGAGTTAATAAGAGTTTCCTACTAGGTCAGTGGGTGGAAACCTACCTTTCTACCCGCTAGCCTAGCGGGAAACAGGGTACAGCGTTGTCTCTGGCTCATAATCGAGCCGGCGGCAATGCTGTCGCATGCAGAGTGCACCAGCACCCTTGCAATGTTCACTGTCTGCAAAGCAAACAGTGAACATTTTGATGGTGCTGGCCGGGGGGGGGCCTGCACTGCACGTGCATGGGCAGTGCAGGTGCCCCCTGAGGCCACCTGCACCTGTTCTCTGCCAGCATTTTCATGGTGGTGGTACCACCATTAAACCACTGGCAGAGAAGTGGGTTGTAATCCCCAGGGCAGCGCTGCTTGCGGTGCTGCCCTGGCAGATTAGGACCACCACCACCTCCAGTCTGTCGGGCTCTCCAATCATGGCAGAGCTGGCAGTTCCCTGGCGGACCAACCACCAGGGTTGTAATGTGGCGCTTGGACCACCTCATTGGCCTAGTGACCAACAGGTTCGTAATGAGGCCCTAAGTGTTAAACCTAAATGGTTAGAAGATTTTGTTTGTTGACATGATGTATAAGTCTTGTACATAGTTTTTTTCCACCATTTAAAGGAGGAAGATGTGTTCTGTTCTATATGTTATGTTTAGAAGTTTATAATTACGATATGTAATGCTATTACTTTAAACGTATGGTAGTTTTGTGTACTTTCGGTGTTAGCTCTTCACTCCACTGCACGTTACTAGAATTCCTTACTGTTATAGAATTCCAGGAGAGGAGCTGGGTGGAGTGGAGAGCGGAGACTGGATGTCCGAAGAGCTGTTCTTGGATGTTTCGATGTTCAATAAATTCTGCTTGACCAGAAGCTTTTGCATTATTCATACAACTTGACACCTCCTCTTATAGATTTAAAACTCGAGGAGGTAAATTCTATGTCAGGACCTGAGGCTCTGATTATGCTTCTCTTTCTATGCTTTATTTTTACAGCAGCCAATTAGAAAGAACTTTTTCAATATACTACATAACCCATGAACCCATTTATATCACATGATCAACCATAGAGGCAAGCCCTATAAAACCCGAGGAATAACAACCCACTTCCTCTTTCTTTGCTGCTTCGCAACCAGTTAAGTGCTTTCGTTTTCAGGATTGTATAATTACGTGTTTTTCTTTAGGCATTGTGTTCGCGTGTCAAGCGCGTTTGTGGTTGTATCATTTATTGCCTTGGAAGCGCTCATTCCTCTCGGGCGGCCGATTGACTCGCTTCCCCTGCCAGTGAACTGGGGGCAGGGGAGTGAGGCCGCATGCCGTTGCCGCGCAGTCCTCTTTCTATTTCCACAGCCTTTTATCAGCGAATATGCGTGAAGCAAGTGCTTTTGAACACCCTGAGATGCGTGTGTTCGTCTCCTCACCTCTGCTGGCTGTGCTCTCCACGATTTACGCCCCAAAAGTTGATATCTTTGGAGTTGCAATAATTTTGTTACAGGCTGGGCCTGTTTTCTGTTGGGCAGAGCTCCCTCCACATCTTAACTATTAAATACATATATATTTGCCCTTTTCAGGGCAGATATTCTGCCCCATGTGGTCTGCATCACCTATTTTTTCTGCTCCTTTGGAGTCCTCTCTGTTTCTTGTCAGCATGGATGCTTATGATGACCAAGGAGATGATGAGTATTATGTGGATGATCCTACTGGATCCTTTGAGCATGACCTTGTCAACGCTTTAGACGATGGGGTGCGTCATACAGTCCATAAGGCCTTGGCTCAGGCTATCAGGCCCATTAAACACCACCTTATTGGTTTTGCTGAGCAGCAAGGATGGGTGGCTCCCTCAGGGGCTCAGGCGATCACAGAGCCTTCCTTGTCTGGCAGTTCACAAGCCCTTAAGCAGGGTAACAATCTGCATGCGGCGCACTTTGAGAGCCTTATCAGGTCACTGGCCATGGATCATGACTATAATGCTGCTTCCTCCAAGAAGTCTAAGTCCAAGGAGGATTTTGCTTCTTCCTCATCTGACCACTCCTCTGATCAAGGGGAGGATCCCCTCTGCAAGCGCAAAAAGAAGTCGCGCCATCAGGAAGACCCTATTCATGTGCCAAAAGTCCTTACTTTTGGACCAGAAGACATTGTTCATCCCCGATCTTTCCTATGGTTGCCTCCAGCTGAAGTGGCTGACTCTGTGGAATCCCATATTAGGCATGGATTTGAGAAGAAGGTTCGCTCTAGATTGTGTTCTGAATGTCCGAGACCTGATTTTCCCTCTAAAGTGACTGAAACCCTTGAACTGGACTTTTGTCATTTATTTGAAAAAAATATCTAAAGACCCGAAGAAGGGCATAGATCGTGCCTGGCATGGTTGCCAGGGCAAGCTTTTGGACGTGACTGGTCTCTTGACCAAGATTTTGGAGTTGGGCTGTCAGGACAAGGATTCTGGTGAGCCCATTGACCCCGATGTTCTGGTGGGTTGGGCGCAAAGGGCACTGTGCTTTCCGGGGAACGCTAATTGTGTGATTTCCAATGAACATTGTTGTTCCATTTTGATCAAGATAGATCCTAAATTGGTGGACCTTGCTTCATCTGAGTCAGGTCCATTGGCTCAGGGCTTGCTTTTTGGCTCTCCTTTTCTTAGGGAACTTTCAAAATTTGTGGCAACTTATGCCAATTTGGACAAGAGCCAAGGGTCTATCAAAAGAGTTCTTCGCCCACTTTTTCGTGGGGCCAGACGCTACAGAGGGCGTGCTTTTGGCTGTGTCAGCCAACGAGGTCCTCAGCGAGGTTACTATCATCATGGACGAGAGGGTTTCCAAGATTACAACTCCTCCACCTCAACCTTATACCCCTCCCGTCCGAGAGCAGGTCATTCCAGGTTCCGCAGAGGGAGAGCTTGAGGTTCCCAATCCTACTCCCAGGACACAGGAACTACAGGTGAGCCTGATTGTAAGTTCAGAAGTTGTTTTAGGGGGCAGGACAAGGAGTTTTTTCCATGCGTGGCGCAAGATCACTTGCGATGCTTGGGTCCTGGTGACCATTCAGGGCTTCAAGCTAGAATTTTACAAGTCCCCCTCTCAGTCTTTTCCTCCCCATCCGATGCATTTTTCCCTTCAAGAGCGCAGTTTCATTTCCACAGAAATCTCATCACTTTTGAAAAAAGGCGCTACTGACGGGGTTTTAAAGCATCCTGTAGGATTTCTCAGCTCTGTGTTTTTAGTGAACAAGAAAGGGGGTAGTTCCTGTCTTGTACTGAATCTCAAAGAGTTCAATGGATGCTTGATTTATCGTCATCAAGATGGAAGGCATCCCCTTATTGAGAGATATTCTTCAGGAAGGAGACTGGATGGTTGGTCTAGATTTAAAGGATGCTTATCAGACCATTCCTATATTCCCTCCCCACCATCGTTTCCTCCTGTTTTGGTGGGACAGTCTTTGTTATGAATACAAGGTTCTTCCTTTTGGCCTCTCTTCAGCCCCCTGGTGCTTCACGAAGGTGATGCGGCCGGTAGTCGAGTCCCTCCGTGCGTGAGGGGCGCCTCTAATAATTTACCTCGACGACATTCTTATCATGGCTCAGTGTCCCAGTCTAGTCCTCTCTCATCTGGAGTGGTCCATTTCCATTCTTCAGGGTTTGGGGTTCATAATCAACGCCCAAAAGTTGGTCTTAATTCCGTCTCAGCAGATGGATTTTCTGGGCTTTCAGGTAGACTCCATCCGAGCAGAGTTGATCTTTCCCCCTCAGAAGATTAATCTAATCAAGAGAGAATTTAGGTTACTTTTGTCCAGACAGACTGTAGCATTGAGGGCGATTGCCCGCATGGTGGGCCTGCTCTCTTCCTCCAACCAGGTGATATTTCTGGGGCTGCTACATTACAGAGCTCTGCAGAGGTTGAAGATTCCTCATCTTCAGAGAGGCCTCAGATATGCGGACCAGGTTACTCTTTCAGAGGAGGCTCGGTCAGAGATGAGGTGGCGGTTGGACCACATGGAGGCTTGGAATGGAAGAGCGATCTTCAGTTCCTCCCCGGAGATTGTGATAGAATCCGATGCCAGTCTTTGGGGATGGGGTGCCTCTTGTGGATCGGTGGTCCAAAGCGAAACTGGACCTTTATATCAATTGTCTGGAGCTTCTTGCAGACTTGTTTCCAATCAAGAGTTTGTCCCCTCTCAAGGCGAATTGTTGTAAACTTCTTCGAATAGACAATATCTTGGCAGTGAGATATATCAACAAATTGGGGGGGCCAGATCTTGTATTCTGCGGAGATTGTGATAGAATCCGATGCCAGTCTTCGGGGATTGGGGGGGCCCTTGTGGGCCGATCTCCACAAGGGGTCGGTGGTCCAAAGAGGAACTGGACCTTTATTTCAATTGTCTGGAGCTTCTTGCAGACTCGTTTCCAATCAAGAGTTTGTCCCCTCTCAAGGCGAATTGTTGTATACTACTTCGAATAGACAATATCTTGACAGTGAGATATGTCATCAAATTGGGGGGGGCCAGATCTCGTATTAAGGGGGAGATTGCCAAGGATTTTTGGCACTTCTGCTTTCAGCACTGGATCTCAGTGGTGGCGGATTATCTGCAAGGGAGCAGCGATTCAGTTGCAGATTGGAATTCTCGTCACCTTCGGGATTTCAGCGACTGGAAGCTTCACCCCAAGGTTTTTCGACCTCTCCGCGCTTGGTGGGGTCCTTTCACAATAGATCTTTTTGCTTCCCAACTCAATCGGCAAATGAAGAGATTTGTCAGTTGGAGGCCGGATCCGGAAGCATTAGCGACAGACGCCTTCCTCCAGGAATGGTCTCTGGATCAGGGATATGCCTTCCCACCCTTCTTGATGATTCCCAGGGTGTTGGTTCAGATCCGTCGTCAGCAAGCGGATCTTATTCTGGTGACTCCTCTCTGGAGGTGACAGGCATGGTTTCCGGTGGCTCTGGAATTGAGTTGCGATCATCCTCTCTTAATCCTGTTCAGGCAGAACCTCCTTCTGCATCCTCTGGGTCTTACTCATCCTCTTATTCTTTCGGGACAGCTGGCCCAAGTATCTTGGCATGTTTCAGAGAAAGATGGAGTGTCCCAGGTCTTTCGCAGCAGTCTTCCTCTTTCATTGCGGGATCCTGGTCTTCCAGTACCCACAAGAGATATGCTTCCGCTTGGAACCAATGGTGTTTTCTAGGTGCAGTGCACGGAACGCTGATCCTTCTTCAGCAGATTGTAGTTTAGTCCTGAACTCTAGCTTCGTCTGGTTTGGTGTATCGATCGGTTAATAATTATCGGTCGGCCATTTCGTCAGGCCATTTGTCTATAGATGGTAAACCAGTGGGGGAATTGCTCATCGTTTGTAAGCTTTTGAAAGTTATAAGGTTGGCTAATCTCCCCAATCCTCGTTATTCTAGCCTTTGGGATGTGATTATTGTTTTACAATTTTTTGTCTTGGCCGGATAATAGATTCCTTTCCAAGAAGCAACTTTCGGCAAAACTCACTATGTTATTATGTTTAATATCATGCAAGTGGGTTTCTGATGTTCGAAGCCCTGGATTTAGCAGGTAGTGTTTTCTCCCCTGAGGGAGTAACTTTTTCTATTTTCCATCGTACTGACTGTAATTTGAAATCAGTTTCTTATCCTAGTTTTGTGGATAATCCCAAATTGTGTGTAGTACAATGTCTCTGAGCTTATGAGGTAAGTACAGAAGAATTCCGTTCTGATACGGGGGTCAGTTATTGATTTCATTGGTTAAACCCAATCACGCTGTTTCGTCTGCCACTCTAGCCAGAGAGGTTCGCTGGCTCTTGGGTGAAGCGGGCATTGATATTTCTTAATTTGGCACTCATTCCACTAGAGGGGCCATGGCCTCAAAATCTTTTGCCTTGGGTTCCCGGCTAGAAGACATTCTAAGAGCTGCTGATTGGTCATCAGAATCTACGTTCAAATCGTTTTATTGTAAACCCATTGTGGATATTGCATTGGTGGTGGTGGGTCAGCTTTAAACTAGCATAATCGGAGCCTCCGGTGCTGACATAGAGTTAAAAAAATTCTAGCATTCGCGGTAAGAATTTTTCAATTCTATTAAGGACACAGAGGCGAAGATTATCCCACTCGCACTGTTGAAGTTGTGATTGTTCTACTGGTTTTATAATTGCGTACTGTTTCATTGAAATGTTTACCGTATTCCAGTGCTTTTCCCTCCCTGTTACTACCTATGTGATTATTTTATCCTAGTTCAGTTTTATGGCTTGGTTTTTTTCATTTTCTTTCAGGCACTGAAGACAAATAACTCTGACGTGTTTCCAGCGCTTTTTTCTACGGTTTCAGATGGATGTTGGTTTTCGTCCCTCTTCTCTTTTCAAGGCAAAAGGACATTTGGTCTTCTACTCTCGAGTGCCTCTGGGATCTTCGTGGGATTTTCCTGCTATACCCAGACCGTCAATGGGTTGGTCCTGTCTCTTGCTTCAAGAAGGTGTTTTTCTGCTGGACTCTAAGGTTCTGTTTTCTTGTTGGTCTTCCAGACTCAGTGAACTAACTGTGTTTGTTTTGTAAAGAAAGAGGAAGTGGGTTTTTATTCCTCAGGTTTTATAGGGCTTGTCTCTATGGTTGTTTGTGTGATATACATGGGTCCATGGGTTATGTAGTATATTGAAAAAGTTATTTCTAATTGGCTGCTTTAAAAATAAAGCATAGAAAGAGAAGCATAATTCTCACCTCCGTGTCCTTAATGCGAATGCTCTAATTTTTTTTATCGTTTATGGTGCTAACACTGGCAGCTAGCACATCAGAACTACGCTGTCAAACCTTAGGGCCTCGGGGGCATATTTATACTCTGTCTGCGCCAACATTCAGCGCAAACATTGCCCTGAATTTAAACTTTGACGCCCGAGCCCGCGGATGACAAAATTCCATTGTGTGCGTAATTTTTTGGATGCGGCAACCCGCCTTGCGTTAATGATATGCAAGGTAGGCGTTCCCGTCCAAAAAATGACTTAAACGGCCGTGCGTCGTATTTATGCTTTTGGCCAAAAATGACGCACGGCCGGGAGGCGGAGCCGGAAAATGACACACAGCCCGATTTGCGTCAAAATTTAACGCCTGGGTCAGGGCAGGCGTTAAAATGGGGCAAGCACACCTGTATTTAATCAGAACACACAGAACAAACAGCAGAGCAGCAGAGCAGCAACAGGGAGCCATGGAGGTGATTCTAATCCAGCGTGCACGCAGACGCAGAGCCCAGCAGCAACAACAGCAGCTTCCACAACACCAGCAGGGACCCCAAAGGCAGCGCAGAAGGCAGGAGAGGATATTCCGCCCCAGAACCACCCTTCAGGGCCTCAGGGAACGCAACATCATCCAGAGGTACCGGTTGAACTGGCAGGCCATTCAGCAGCTGCTGCGCAACATTGAACCGCAGTTGGCCCCCACTTTGCTGACACCCCGCACCATCCCAACAGAAACCAAGCTGCTTGCAATACTTCATGTGCTGGCAAGTGGCTCTTTTCAAACAACTGGTGCCCTGGTTGCCGGAATATCACAACCATCATTCGCCGCCTTTTTGCCCAAAGTACTGGATGCCATCATTGGACTGACACCCCGCCACATCTGCTTCCCAACACACTGCAGAAGCAGCAGGAAAAAAAAAAGGGGTTCTACCTCATTAGTGGCTTCCAAAACGTCCTTGGTGCAATCGACTGCACACATGTACGCCTTGTGCCACCTGCTGCAACTGAACACCTCTACGGCAACAGGAAGCACACACATTCCATCAACGTGCAGGCCATAGTCGATCACCAGGGATTGATCACCAACATAGTGGCTAAATATCCTGGGAGTGTACATGACTCATTCATATTCCGTCACTGCACCATCAATGAACACTTCCAGGATGGACGGTATGGCAATGGACTACTTGTTGGTAAGTACAAAAAACTACTTATATACACACTGCACAGCAACCCTTTAGGACGCACAACACATACACCACAACAGCAACATGTGAACAGGAACACACTGAGGTCGTGACATCACTAGCCATGTTTCTTAGGTCACCATTGAACCTGTCACACATCGGAAATTACTGTACAGCCTAATGTTAAGACGTCAAAGATCACAACGTGTGGAGTGGGTTGCACAAATGTCACCTTGCAAAATGTAAGAGTCCCAATGACCTTTACATTAATCCATTGCATAAGTCTAAAGGTATGGGATGTCCAGGGTACATTGATATGAACGTGTTAACAACACTGTCAAAATGAATCTGTGTATGGAACTATCATCTCACCCCCAATGAAGACACACGGACACCTGTATCACAAGTCACAATGCTAAGGAGGGCACACTGTACTGCAAATCCCAAAACATACTGCTGACAACCGGTTAGCAGACAAACACTCGTTCAGCCAAGGAAACAACACAATGCAGATGGTACATCCTACAAGCCTAGGATGCTACATTATAACACAAAAGAGTCACAGACAACACAAGACAACTACTGCCATGAAAGGTCATTTCAATAGGGCCAGCTACATCAATATGATCCCAATCATTTTCTCTTGCAGCTGATCAGGGGTATGGCATCCAGCCATGGATTATGACACCATTTGGCAACCCGAGTACTGCTGCAGAGCGTGCCTACAACGACGCACATAGGAGGACACGCAGCATTGTCGAGAGGACCTTTGGCATCCTCAAGTCAAGGTTCCGGTGCCTCAACATCACTGGTGGTAGCCTCCTATATTCGCCGGAGATGGTCTGTAGGATCATCCTAACATGTGCAATATTGCACAACATTTGCATCAAAAGGAACATTCCCCTCCTGGAACCAGAGCCACACATGCCTGAAGAGGAGGAAGAGGAGGATGCTGGCCTGCAACATGAGGGGAACTACAGAACACGGCCGCTGGTATATGCAGGCGGCAACAGAACATCAACAATTTCTTTTGAATATAATCACCTTCACCACTTTAGTTAACTAATTTAAATAAACACCTATAATAATCACCATATCATGGTGTGGCTATTCATTTTTGCACACCTTCAACTCTACAGAATAAGAGTGTTGCCTCATGGAGCATTGCTGAGATACTGATTAGGACACTGAACATCCCAGAGCTAATGTGATGCCTAACATACAATGGTCACATACACACACACTGTTAATGACATATATCATGTACATTTCTCCTTTGAAGGCCAATAGCAGAGGACCACAACTATTTCACACATACATGTTGAAATCAAGGTCCAACGCAGCATATGGCACACAACTAAGACACCATCACTCAATAAGGGGAAAACAAGCCTCATACATGAGGCAGTCAATGTGCTTTTGCATCACTAACAGGAATGTCTGACCAGACCCTTGACAGTGAGAAAATGTACATAAAGTTAATCATACACCATAGCTGCTAGGCATCTGTTTATCTTTATTATGTTGCCATGTGCTCAACAAACCTCCTGAACTTTGATGATTGACCTTGTGCTCGCAGCCTTGGGCTGCAATCTGCTTATCGCTGCCATATTACTTTTTCCAATTACAGTTCAGAGAATTGTCGTGCTTAATCAGTAACTGCCAGAACAAGTTTGTACAGGTCGTTGCCACCTCCTGCCAGCTGCATCTGTACCTTCTCCCACCACACGTGTATCCCTGAAATATTCTGAGGACCGCAGAGGACCTTGAATACGATAGGGGTGGAGTTGTCCTCTGACTAAGCAGTTTTGTGTGTATATAAGGTTGGGTGCCCCAGAGTGAAGGGGCAGCCTCCGTAGGATAGTCACTTGACTGTCCTGGGACTCTGTATTAGCTTGAGCTATTATCCATGTAATAAACTTCTCTTTATTCCTCCAGTTGGTGACTCCGTCTGATTTGTGAACTCTCTGCTAAATTGACCCTGAGCACATAAAGGGTGTCCCTCCACCGCTGGGAAGGAGACCCCGGGTGGGGGTCAAATCTTTCCTGGTTCCTCAACAGCAGTAAGTCCAACTGCATCCAATATTTGCAAGGACTATCTGTGACCAGAGTTCCATAGAAGCAGAACATAGACAGCGCAAGTGCCACACATATGAGCAGCATTGCACACATGACATTCCATGTACATGTCAGCCCATTTCCTAACTCCTGACACACCCATGCACCTAGTCACAACCCACCTGTCGGAAGAGGTCCCTGGAATACTAAGATGTGTACCCTGATATTCCCTCCTCTACACACACAGACTAACAATAGCAATCCATTGTGCTACACCCTTTCCTATGGTATGCCATTGTCATAGAACATCTGACTGCAATCACGTCAGGTTAATTTATACACTGTCTTCTAGTTTCAAAGCCCTGTTAGCACCTGTAGATTGCTTCCCATGTGAAAATGTCTGTTGGCCCTTAGAATGCAAGTCTCACCTACAGGACTGGTGAGAAACAGATGCAGCCCACACCTGTGATCACCTCCATGCACACAACCCATTTCAAAAAGTACTGCCCCTGCTGATGCCTGGAACAGCATAGGAGTTGCCATTTAGTCAATTACACCGTTAGGCATTGATACTAATTAAGCTGTGTAACACAGCCCTTGGGTTCATTTGTCACCTTCAAAAGCACAGGACATACACAGTTTGACAAGTCAACTCTCTAGTTTGTCCTCCAAACAGTCTGAGTCAGACCACTGATTATGTAACTTGTGAAATTGCTGGATCCTGAATCACCCTGCATTCTGTCAGCCTGACTGGCATCTGTCTGTGCGTCACACTAAAGTATCCCTGTGTCTACATATGTACCACACTTGCGTTAGCAAACCTCTCATTCATCAGGGGGAATTGGGCATGGGCTTCTTCAATGCATACACAAATACATTGGATAGCATCATCTGCCTTTTAACTGTACCATTTGAGTTAAATCCTCTGAGAAAAGCAAAATTCATGGCCCATCCCTTGTCTGGGTCGCATTTATGCATGAATGACAAAGTGTGACAGTGTCCCAGGGCCGTCGGCAGGGATTGGGTACAAGGCTTTCAGCACAACCAGCAACCTCTGATAATGTCCATGAAAAATACACACATGTCAGGACCCTGACAGTTCACACACAGAATCACAGTGATCACAACATAGTGATGGGCCGTGTGTGGTGAATAGCTGCAAGAATAATCAGCACAGGGGCTATGATGCTCCCAGATGCAGTGGGAATTGCAGAGGCTAACCTGTGTACAAATGTTGTAATGACACCTGCCGGAACATGACACCTGAGACATTATCTCACTCAGCACACCAAGGTTGCCCTGTTGACTGTCTCATTACACGTCTTTAGTGACAGGGTGGGACCATCCCCATGTAGGTTCACATGTCCACATCCACTTTACTCACATTGATCAACCAAGGATACTCAGTAGATACAGGAATAGCTGCCACTGACTCATGATGAGTCCTGGACCGAACTGTGACAAATTACACCCCATAAAATATACAGGATCATCATTGGACCACACACATGAACAAGACACCTATGTGCAATTGATCACTGGAAATATGTGGACACGTGCTGTCTTGTATGCTGGTCCACCACAGCCACTTGATAGTTGGGGCTCACTTCTATGGCCTCAACTGTAGTGTCATCATACATTTGAGATTCACGCTTGTCTGTCTGTGCAAACAACATGGTACCCACTTCCTCAATGCATGTGTATGACTCACTGTGGGATTCACCAACTAGTGCCTAGGAAGCTGTTACCAATACTCTAGGACATAGGATGTTGAAAATGTGGACCATTGACATGAACAAGCGTCTGCCATCTATCTGGTGCATGCGATGTCACATGTGGTGTCTACGTGACCCTAAATCTTGGAAGTCCACTTTACGGATGTTGCTACATGTATGACTAACACATGCCCTCTCTCATTTCCACAATGACTTGCATCTAAGGATTGGACACATAGCCGTCACATTCATACAAGCATATGTACAAATATGCTTCATGTGATACACACACACTTGGTCAACAAATACATTAGTTGCCAAAGAACACACTTTGAGCCAAAGGCATTTAGGTATTGTACATATGTGCATCACATTGCTATCCTCTCCTTGTGCCAAACTTGCACAATTTGTGCAACACATATATGTAGGCCACACTTATGACCAACTATTGCATCAGCCAACCGTAAAAATACTGTGAAGGGAGTAGCGGATCATGGTCCGCTGCAGTATGATGTCACACATGTGAACATACACCATCAACACCATAGTGTCTTCAATCAGCCTATCTCTGATGTGTCCCAAATGTAACATAACAAAAAAACAAGCAAAATTGCCCAAAACCAGTTAATGCACTGAAATTTTGACGTTCCTAGCGTTATGCGTCATTTTTTGTCTACCAAAACTGTATTTGCGTCATTTTTTTTTACGCACAGGAGTGAAAATTATCCCGCATCCAGATATGTGTACAGGCCATGTACTATTATGTGGATGTGGGCTAATTTTCACTCCTGTGCGTCCCAAAAAATGACGCAAATACAGTTTTGGTAGACAAAAAATGACGCATAACGCGAAAAAGGCTGGACTTTTCATACAGGAAGTGATGTAATAGGATATCCTGTTTACAGATCATGTACAGTGGGTGTACTTTCACTTTCACTTTGCAGTCTATGATCCTTCTAGACTGTGTGGCTGTGTAGAGAGTGGTGTCCTGAGATTTTGTGCTTTTTTGTCCTGTGTGCTATCTGTAAAGTCCATTTGTGAAATAAATATTGTTGCTGTATAGTGTACTACTGTGTTTTGTCTACATTTGTCCATTTATCTTGTGTTTTTGTTGTTTGTGGGAGTCTGTTGTGGGTAGTGTTAGTTTGGGGATAGTTGGGCTCTTTTAGTGGTTAAGTTTACTTTTCATCTGTATTTGTACACCTACTTTCCCCCTTTTCCCCTTTCTATTTCTTTTACCACTATTCCCTTTCACTTTTCAAGTATGCCTGGTAGGCCACGTCTTGGCAGGATGGGTGAAGAGGAGTTGGGGGGCTTCATCTGGCTTGTGTGCCATTTCTTGCCACTCATGATCCAGGCAGGGTGATACAGGGGTATCCAACAGAGGCGCGCAGAATCCGGTGGGGAAAGGTGTTGCATCACCTGCAGCGTGTGTATGCCAGCCAGAGGAGTGACCACCAGCTGAAGCACCGGTGGGCTGACCTCATCACCAGGGAGCAGGATCTCTTGGACCACCTGGGAATCATGATTGGTGGCACTGTTGGTGAGTACTAATCATGTAAATGTGCACGATTAAATGCTCTGTAGTGACATAAGAGGATTTGTACAATGTCTGCCAGCTAACTTGCTGACTGTGTGTAATGCTGGGGAAACATAAAGGGATAATTGATGCACTATGGCAAGGATCACAATTGCTAGCTGTCAGGTAGCACGTGCTCAGAAAACTTACAGGATACTTTTCCATGAAGTAAATTGGGGCAGCCTTTTCGTCAGAAAACCAAACAAAATAGTAGCCAATCATGTCTATATAGGGTACTATTGACAGAGAAGTAAGGATGTACCAACATATTGGCTAACTGTGTTGAAGCAATAGCTAGACTGACTTTAAAATCACTACATGATGCTGAAAATGAGTGCTGCCTTCACGTCAGTTGATAATAGCAAAGTGGCTCAGACATATGTCTCATGTGAGTTTGGTGAGTGTGGAAGGAAAGCGTTCACGGAAGTACTATGAATGTTTGGGATTATTGTGTTCATCGTAAAAAGGTGTAAGGTGCCCTCAGCTACCATCTTAGAATGTTTGTTGGAGTTAGTTGTGCCACATTCCAAATATGGATGGCAGTCCAAGTATATGCACATGGCTTCACATCTCCATGCTTGGTGCAAATCACCATAGCTGGGCCACATCAATTGAATCAAATGTAACAACAGGGGGGCTTACAAAAGTCCCTGTCCCTCCCTCTGTACATTGTACCTATGTGTCAATAATGTGTCATGGCCACAAGGCATGTTTGACTGGTAATGCAGTCCTCAAGTAACCAGGATTTGGATGTCTCTCTTGGATGCACATGATGAGACGATTACACTCCATATTTTTTTCTGCTCACCAATTACGGGGCATGTTTGCAACCACATGATAGTTAGGGCCTATGTATGTGTGCAGATATGTGTGTAACTGTCACAAGAGACCCATGCTATGAACAAGTTGACCGTGATATATCAGATGCAGTACCATCATGTTGAAGGCTGCCATTTCCTTATTCAGCCGACACATTGTATATGTTTATGAAATGGTTGCGCTGTGCACAGATTTTGAGCACATTTCTTCCTTCCATACCTTACAGGTGGACCGGCACCCTACACTGTGGGAGAGGTGGCGACATTTGAGGACCCCGACCACTCCAGTAAGTGTTGATATGTCTCTTATGTGTTGTGTTTGCTGGTTATGGACTCGTGTGTGTTGAACGCATAGCAAGGTGTGATGCGTTGGGCAAGCTTTTCTCTTGTTCCATGAGTGAGAATTCAGTTTCTCACATGTTTTGAGTTGGCCAATGCGTATCCAATGGTATTATGTAGGGATTGTAGGCCATTCCTGTAGGCCCCACTGTGAGTACAGGGGTTAGTCATGTGGATGACACTTGTATCAACAAGAGTCGCACTGGAAGTCAGCTCCGATTTAGTCAGACCCACATTCTCCAAGATTGGTACAGCAAATTGCTTTCCAATAGACATCTGCTTCCCTATTTACCTACGTAATTATGAAACAGTAGGTAGAACCTCCTAGCAGCATGTACTTCCACATGTAGTGCTACAAGTATGTGGAACTTGAGTGCAATGGCCTAGGTGTGCATGCAAATCATGATCATGGGTGTTCTTGCAACTCTGTGTCTGATGTAAGTCAGGCCTTACTGGAAGTATATGTTGTGTACCAAGTTCTGCATTTCCTGACATGTGTGGCCCTATGATTGCTCTAGGGTTTGCTGACTCCTAATTGTTGATAGACCTTACCTGTGGTGTGTGTGTAGAGCCAAACACGTGTGGAGTTTTCTATACACTCCTCGGTGTACATGTTGTTGGAAATTGATAGTTGTTTATCCACCCCCCCACCCTCAAACACGGGCATGGGTTTGTGAATGGGGTACCTAGTACTGATGCTACCAGTATGTTACACATACATGTGAATAAGTGACGGTTTGTTTGCAACCTAGTATACACACTCAGGTTTGGCACTTGGTACTATACTGGCAAGTCCAGTTACAACTTGCAGACCATGTGGCTTTAGTTTTGCTTTCCGTACACTGACATTTGTAGCCCAGGTCTTGGCGGAGGATATGCAGCATGATTCTTAGCTGATAACTGGCAGAACTCAGATTGCAAGTCGAAGCCAGTTGTTACCCATCTTGTAGGTTATGGATGTGCTATGTGTGATGTGACCTTTGTAGGCTGGCCTGCCATGTACTTCCTCAGGGACATTCAATGATCTGTATTGTGATATGAGCTGTTACAAGTACAGTAGATGTATTGTCTGATTAACTTCTTGTGCCATTTCACACAATGCAGTTAATAATGTAGAATATCTGCATTTGTCTTCACAGCTGCAAACATGACTCCAGACCAGGTCCGTGAATTCCAGCGCCGGGCCATGAGATACCAGCACATCCTGCTGGTGGAGTCAGGGTTCAGGAGGATGGCCCGGCGATATCGCCATGAACGGGCCTCGGGGGCATGGAGAGCCTTCCCACAGGGTGGCCCTACTTTGCCCACCACAGCCACCACCAGCACAACCACCAATGCAAGCCAGGTGGCCCCCCCACAGCTGGGACTGTTGGTCCTACATCTGCTGGACTTCCAGGCCCCAGCATTGCCACCGGTGCAGGACAGCCCACTAGGCCTGGCACCACACACACACACAGACTTCCTCCACCGGTACCCAGACTGCCACAGCTCCATCTGTTGACCCTGCAGCCTTCCACAACATGGAACGTAAGATGGACCGTGTGCTGCGCAAGTTGAGCCACCTGAGCCGGGATGTGCACCACACTAACCGGCGTGTTAAGTCTATTAAGAGGACCCTCCGGAGGGCCAACCTATAGACATTTTTTGATGGACATGATTCCCTTCCCTTCCTCCTCTTTCCTTGTTCTTATAGTTAGTGGGCTTAGGGGGCTTATTGTTAGGTTAGTATAGGCTGTTAGTTTAGTTAGTGTTAGTGGGTGGGGGGGTCCAGATTCTTTCTATTTTTACTTATTAAGTGTGTGGGTGGGTGGGTGGGGGTCTATGTTGGGGTTCTTGTGTGTTTAGATAAAAAATAATAATAAAAAATATATATATATATATATATATATATATATATATATATATATATTTGTTTAGGATAGTATAGTATGTGTTTAGGTTAGTATGTGTTGTCCTCCATGTGTCCCGTCTCATAAGGGGGGTGGGGAGTAGATGTTTAGAACGTTTTGTTGCATGTGATAAGTAAGTGTAGCTTAGGTTAGTTAGGGACAGTTGTGGGTAATGAGTAGTCAGGGTAGATTAGGGTAGGTAAGATTTTTCCCTCAGTTTCCTCTATTGTGATTAGCATCTAATAAATATTTGGTTAACCGTTAATAGTATGTGTTGAATGGTACTTGATCGTGGGTTTGGATTCAGTGTACATAAATTTTGTACTATTACATTTGTGTCCTATGCTACAAACAAATCCCAACTGAGCTGTACGATTGGCAGCTAGCCCAGAGCTCCCTTGCAAAGTGTCGACCCTTCGTTGCAACCACCAATCACAGTTAATATGGATGACATTGTGTTTCTGTTGATAAGTGTGTTTTGAAAGCCACAAACAGTGCTTCCAGACTTGGTATTGGGGAAACAGTTTTAGGTCTGACTGCAGTGTGATGATCATGGACACCCTTATAAGATGAGTTCTCATTGGCACTCTTGTATTCTTGTCTTCATGACTCTCATACATCAATTGTGACACAGTTCAGCATGATTACCTATTTGTATGTAAACTCAGACACCTTCATTTATGCAGTTTTTGTAGTGTTTGCTTAGATTAGTGTGCCATGTTATTTGTGTTATATTTGCATGTTGACAACATTTTGCGGCCATTATTTCATGACTTAGTTATCCCCTGAGGAAGCATTCTTCTGTCAAACACAGCATGATGGTGTATGGTTTCTCACTTCATCCGATTTGTCCCTCAGGATGGGCAGAGTATGATGCAATAATGGGCACTGTGCAGATTTCTCTGACTACATATTATCAGGACAGTTGTATTGACAAGCTACGTTATTTGACAGAAGCCACATTTCAGTTATCTACTGCACAGTTGATATGTCACATTACCCAGAGACAGATTTGTTGTGTAAGTGCTATTTATTGAAAAGTGCTGTAGTGCTATATGTACATTGTCCATGATTGTGAGTCCATTATAGTGACATCTTACATTGTGATCCTACACAAGGGTTTACCAAAATGCTTTTGACATGCTGGGGTGATGTTTCAGACAGTGCAGAGGGGCAGGATTTGCCAATGAGTAGGAGAGAGACAATCACTGGGCTGGGTGACAAGATATACAGTGGTTTGCAGAACAGTGCTTGAGTACAGTTGTTGCAAACTGGCAAGTTACAAAGCGCAGGACCTTGGTAATAGTTGGCCACTGGCAGGGACTAGTGCTTCCGGGTCTTTTTCCTTGTGAATGTGATCTGTTCCATGTCTTCTTCTTCTGATGTGTGTGTTGCCTCCTCTGTCCTTGTTGTTGGTTGTGAAGGGGTAACACACACCTCAGTGTTAGAAGACGTGGAGTCAGACATCCCGGTCGCTGCTCCCTGTGAAGGTCTTAAGGGCAGTACTGCAGCAAGGAGGATCTGTGGTTCTTGAGAATAGCAGCCACATCACGATGGTAGGCAGCCAGGTCGGCCCTGAGGGGTTCTATGTTGCATTCGTGCACGTGTTGACAGGATTGCTGTTGTAGGTGTTGGGTCAACTGTATTACAGCTGTGCTGATTTCCTTCTGGGTTTTCTGCAGTTCCTGCAAGTTAGATGTTAGGGCTTGCATAGCTGCTGCCTGATCTGCAGATGACATCATGCACAAACGAATCCCCTCAAAGCTGGCTGCCATAGTTTGCATCCCCACCCGCACCTCCTTGGCCAGCTCCCACTGTACTCCAACTACAGTTCTCTCAAAGCTGGTGCCAGTGTCGTCTGAGTCCTCAGCGGTATTGGAGCTGGCAGGTCTTACAATTGGGGTGGTGGGTGGATCCTCTGCGATGGCTGCTTGTTCTGTGCTCCTCCTTGTGACTGAAGGTGGGGTCTGGAGGGTTTCAAGGACCTTTTTGGATAGTCTCCTGGGGAATGTTTATCGGCTCGTCATCCATGTCATCAGGGAAATCTGGGACAGGCATATCCGCAGGAGATCCATCTTCCTCTGCAATGAAACAGGGTACAATTAGTGTGTCTGTGTTGTGGCAAGTTTGATGTGACGTGTCTGCCTTTTGATGAATTCACCTTGTGATCTTGTTTTGTGTTAATTGCTCCAGTCCTTCAGATGGGCATTCTTCCAAGCCTATGGCCCACCTGCATGTCACATGTATGTTATTGAGTTATTAGACTTGTCAGCATCATCGCCTCTAGGTGTTGGTTAAGGCCAAATAGAGAATTGCCACCTTCTTGTCCTACTCAAGCCTCCGTCTACATCCATTCTCATGGTGAGACCATTCACTGGCTGTGGGTGTTCTGATGGCCCTGGCAGAACACTTAACAATCTGGACCTGCCCCAATCTCTGATCTCTCACATCCACTTAAATGTATTTGACATGTGGCATATCCTATGCATGGCAATGTTATGATCTGATATGGATGTTGACATTGGTAATGTGTACTGCTGATGTTGGGGAATGTGTGTTACATTGGATTGCCCTTATAATCGTATCAGTGTCCTATTTCCTCCTCTGACTGTGCAGGTGTATTTCAGTGACCAGTTACATGTGTCCCCCCCTCAATGCTGTTGTCTGAGCAGTATGACATTTGGGATGTTGCATTGTTACCCAGGCACAGGATGGACCCTGACATATGCAGCATGGTGTGTCCTTAGTGCTGTGTAGCTCCTATTGTTGTTTACATTGGCTGATGTTTGCGACAACTATGGGCATTGACATTTGAGAGTACTGGGGCCTTTGTCTTGTTTCTGGGGATTGTTGAAGTTGTCATCCTCACCCCCTAATTTAGGTGTGTATGATCCATGGGGAGGTTACTGCCATTGGCTACTTGAGCTGCACACAGAGCGGAGGTGGTAGTGGCAACTGTTGTCGCAGTTACATTCCAGTTGTCGGTATGGCTAGAGGTTGTTAGGAGGGCCCTAGTTAATGTGGGGGTATGGTGGCTGACGTGTGCCGGGATGTCAGTTTGACATTGTGGCCTTCCCTCCTGCCGTGGCTTTCCCTTTGCTCCATTGTTGGCATGACAGCATGCCCCCATGGGACTGTTGTTGGTGTTGTGTAATGATGTGCCCCAGGTCTTCTCAGAACGGGCCATGCCCCCCTGATGAACCCCTTTACCCATGCCACTCCATGTATAAGATGCCTTCCATGCATTTTGTGGTCGGTATCCCCCCGGTTGTAGATGACATTATTGCTTTTTAATTCCCCATGCGACTTACCCTGCATGTGTGTTGTCTCCTGGTAGTCTGCGCTGTCTGTCCTGTCCTTGAATCCCTTTGACGATCTCCTCAGGGATGACGGCTGTGACCATCTCCTCCATGTGGTCCAGGGCCTCCTGGTGTGCTGGACTCCCCCCTCCAGTCTGCAGTGCTGCCTTCCTGTTCCTGGCCATCTTTTCCTTGGTCCTGCGTTTGCAGTCATGCCAGCGTTTCTTGCACTCGATGACTGTTCTGCGTACTTCAGCCACACTGTTAATCTTGTCGACAATTTGTTGCCATATAGCCTCTCTCCTACTGTTTGGCAACTTTGAGGTGACAAACAGTTGGTGCTGGTGTTCCGTCACCTCTTTAACCAGAATTTTCTGTTCCTCTGCACTAAAGCGACACTTTCTTTTCTTCTTAAAAGTGTTCTGGTTCTTGTGTGGGTCCTCCTGGCTGGTTCCTGGTCTGCTGTCATCTTCCTGGGGTCTGTAGTGGCATCTGGGATCCATTTTGGCTCTCCTCTGGTGAAATGGCAGTGTTCGCGTTTTTTTTTTCCGCTATTGCGTCAAAAAACATCGCATATCCGGTTTGCGGGGTCGTAAATCGACCCACAGTCATTTCCGCCGCGTTAACGTTGTTTTGCTTTACGACTTGACGCTGCGGTGTGTGTCAAAAATAATGACTCCCACCTGTGGTTTGCGCCGCCGTGCGTCAAAGTATAAATATGACGCCCGCATGGCGCACAAAAATGGCGTTAGCCGGCGGTAATATTTTTGGCGCAAAACTGCGCCGGCGCAGTTATGCGTCAAAAAGTATAAATATGGGCCTCAGTATCTTGAAAGTTTAGAACTAATATCCATGTGCACATATGCAAGAGCAAAATGCTGTCACTCACATTGAAGAGAGCATTGGCAGAAGTGGGCTGACCCTTTGCCCCCGAAGGGTGTGGTAGGCAGAAGTGACACTTGGATAGACCAATGAATGAAGAAGGCTAACAGAAAAGCCATACTTGTGCATATAAATGCATGTCATTTCATTCGGTTTTTTTTTCTGGAAAACTTGATGCTGGCGAGACAGCTAATACTATCAGACCTAAAAGGACAAAAAGAACACAGACAAACACAACAGGAAAAGCGAGATAAAGCATTTGCATATGTTGTAGTTTTCATGAAAAGTAATGGCCCTTGTTTGGAGGTCAGGCGGCAGGAAGCTTGCAAATTACTGGCTAATGGGCAGATGAATGGGCTGTATGTCTGGCCTGCTTTGCAATAAACTGCCCCCGCTCTAATCAGCGACCAATCAAATCAGTAGCAGGACCCATTCATGTTTTGGCGTGCGGCTGCTTGTTTTCTACAAATAGGATGTCCGCTTTAGGGCCCCGTCATAGCGTTTTCAGGACCGTATGAGTCACCGAAAGCTGCTAGCATTGCTTCAGCTCATAGGGTTATACAGTGGTCATGTAAAGCGGAACAGGGGGGTTCCTGAAAGCAGGAAGCCTGTCGGCATTTTCATTCAGAAACAAAACACAGAAAAAAATCCAAATCCTGTATTTCCTAAAAATAAATAAATCTGGGGCTCCCGGGGAAGCTTTGAAGCGCCTCGGCCGCAGTAATGGTTTCACGACTTTCGCAGCTCGAGGCATTAGGAATGCATGCGGTAGTTTTAAGAGCTGTCGATTCCATATGTGTGTGTGCGCGCGTGCATGTGTATATGCTTTTTTCTGTCTGGGTCTAACTTTCCCCGCTTGGAGCCTCCAGGCCTCGTGCCGTAGTCCTGATGTCTGCTGTGATAATGCAGTTTACATGGCCGCCTTTCTGGCCAAATATAGTTAATGTCCGGATAGGAAACCCTGCTGTAAAAGGTGGGATAAATATCACGCTTTTTCGTTTCCTCAAAATGAATCAGAAAGTGGCCGCTCTCTGGGGGGCTGCGGTTCTGTCAAAGGCAACAGGCAAGCTTTGTCAAAGGCAACAGTTTGCGCTTTTGTTTAGTAAAAAGCTTTTTTTTGTTTGCTCTTGAGCTGTGATTAAGGTGGGGAGAGGAATGGAGGGGAGCAATAGGTGCTTGGAAAGCGGAGGAAGAAGAGGGGCGCGGAGGGGCCTACATATCCTTCAAAGATGGGGCTGGTAACGAAAAGGATCCCCCCCCCCCTGCAGACTGTGGTAAGGGGCCCCTCAGTCTCCCATATCTCACATATATTTATTGGCACTGGACTGAATGGGGGCCCTTGAACTCCATACCTGGGTTTCCCAACATGATTCAGAATAATGATAAACACCGCCCACCACACCCAGTGCAGGTAGAGGTGAGCCTCACTCAGGAAGCCTGGGGTTCAAATATGGTTCCATCAGAGATCTCTCCGCAGAGGTTTTAACAATGTCAATTTCTGCTTTCTTGGGAAAAGGTAGAAGGACCCCGGAGGGATAAGCAGTCCTTAAAATTACAAGCAAATACGTGTGCTTGGAATTCCCCAACCATGAGGCCAGCAGGTGGCTTGCAGAAGAAGAGAGGGGTCGGTGCAGTACATCTAAGGTAATCATGATCTGAAAGTGCAGTTTTCTCATCCGGGTAACCCGACCACAATGTGGTTGGACAAACTCTCTGGCCTCGAGCCACCTCTGTTTTTTTTAAAGAAAGATCCAACTACAGGGAGTTTTTAGCAACTCTACCTTACACGATTGAAAAAAAAACGAGGATATACTAAATATAGAAAGAATATTACACAGAATTGGAAATTGGCATGCCTGCTCCCAGCAATTAACAAGCCACCAAGGGATGTTTATAGACCAGGGTACAAACCCAGTGGCAGCTACTTGAAAACGGGGGGTGGCGGGGCAGGGGTATAAAAAACAAAAAGTTACATTAAAAAAAAAAAGCTTACCTTTTATGTTGGGAGAGACGCTCCCATCTCTCCTTCCTCCACATCTCTTCGCTGACTCCCTGAAGCACACAGGCTTCCAGACTCTCTTCCAATCATGACGCTGCTTTCACCAGCATGACAGAAGCGTTGTGATTGGTCTGAGCGACCTGGTTCAGCGTTCTGGCAGGGAGTAGGGACCTGTGTACTTTCCCCTCCCAGCTGTTCCATGCAGCCGGGTAGGGAAATGCAAAGTGCGCCTGACTGTTTTCCAGCCCAACACGTCTGGCCAAAGCGTTGTGCGCACTTATGTGTATAAACCACTCCTCCAGCCCTCCTCCTCCAGCACAGCCCATCCCGCTCTAATCCAGCTCCAGAGGAAAAAAAATTATAATAGCGTTGCATTATTATCATTTTATCTTTCCTTCATTGCATTAAGCATTGGGGCAACGCCGCTGCACAAACCTAAAACAGATAAGTGAGAGGACTAATTACTACAGGTAACTTCTAATGGTGTCACATAAAGTTATGTCACCGGAAATGGTTCAACAGGTACTAACGTCACAGCCAAGTCATACTGTTACTTTATTTGAAATAGCTTTCATTTGTTTCATTCTTTGCTCAGGTTTGAACTAATGGGGATGGTATCCACATCGAACATTGTAGGATGAGATGCCCACTTGCCTCCTTCCTTTACTTGTTCCCAATTACAATACTCGGAGGTAGGTTACTCCCCACCCACGCTCACAAAGCACTGCACAACACCGGACCAGAATACCTCAACAGACGACTCTCCTTCTACACCCGACCCGGCATCTCTGCACGGCCGACCTCGCCCTTGCAACCATCCCAAGCGTCCGCAGGACTACAGCCGGCGGTAGATCATTCTCGCACCTTGCCGCCAAAACGTGGAACACTCTTCCAACCCACCTGTGCCAGACCAAAGACCTCCTTTCCTTCAGGAAACTTCTGAAGATTTGGCTGTTTGAGCAGTAGCAGCACCTTCTCCCCTTATCCCCCCACCCCTCCTCAGCGCCTTGAGACCCTCACGGGTGAGCGGTGCACTTTACAAATTCCTGATTGATTGATTGACCAAGGCTATGTGCCAGGGCAAAGCAATAAAAAGGGACCATGATGGGTGCAAAGTCTTGATAAACTATTTTCTTTCCAGTGTAAAACCTGCTCAAATAGCGATCTGTGCTTCTTTGCTTTACTTTGTGCCAAGGTGCCATTCCTTGAGTGGCACATAGCATTCCAATGCAACCACCTAACTGTCGTAACACAAAATCCAAAAATCAATAATAGATAAGGATTTCTCTAAACAAATACCACACCCTTGAAGCAGGCAATAAAAAAAGGAGAAATATTTTAATTTCCCTAGCATCTACAACATTGCATGGGTGCTACACTGTACAGCACATATTCAGGGATACAATTACTAACAGTTTGCACAGAGTTGTGTTAAGATTTTCTTTCCACTGCGTATTGTGATTTGTGTTGAAAAGTAACCCTAAAGTAATGTAAAGTAGCTCTTTAGGTTACTTCGCGCCAGGGGAGCATTCCATGAATGGTACATGGGTGTTCCAATGCCCATGGGTTTTGACACTAAGGGCCTGATTTTGAGTTTGGCGGAGGGAGTTACTCCATCACAAACGTGACAGATATCCCGGCCCCCACATTATGATCCGATAATAGCCTATAGCAGTGGTTCCCAAACTTTTTCGACCCGTGGCTCCCTTGACCTATTGGCCATTGGCTGCGGCTCCCTGTTATGTCACTTTTTTTGACGGGTGGGGGGATGTAAGCCAGGATTTGGGAGCACTTCCATTTTCCTTCCTAAAAAGTAATTGGGATGAAGCTGATAAAGGGCTTCTGTGATAGGGACTTGTCTTTAGTGGCTTGGAGTATGCACTGCCAGTAATCTGCTGCTGAAGGCCAGTGCACAACATTTTTATCACACTCTTTCTGCCTGCCATTGCGCTTTCTCCTTGTTCCTGGCAAGTTAAAAAAAAAAAGCACATTAGTATTTTTGATCTGAGATCCTCCAGCACCACACTTGGAAGTCCCATATATGACAATAGACCTGATTCAGGCCTCAAGGGGAGAAATACATTCTTCCGATTCTTATTTTTTCAATTTCCCGCTTTCCTCTTAAATGTTGACATTTTTGTAATTTCATGATTACCCTCTTTTCTTGAGTAGCTGCAGAACACTGACAGAAGTGACACTCTATCATTGTCCTGATTGAGCCTGACCCTGCCTAAATGGACATACTCTTTATTTATTAGGCAAGACGTCATGTGCTAGTCCAAACCTCTCCAGACGCTGACAGCTGTGGCTTCCATAACATCCCCACATGGCATTCCCACATGGGTTACTCAGGGCTGCAAATGCACATTGCAAAACCCTAACAAGTTTGATTTTTGCACTGTGATTCTTTCTTTATCATACTACCGTACGGCTCTGTTCCAAACATAACATCTTTATAATGGAGCCGTATGGTAGTATGAAATAGAAAGAGTCGCAGTGCTAACAGTGCTTAATTTGAGCCAGTGCTTTCCGCAGGGATTAATTTGAGCAGGTGGTTTCCGGTTTTCTGGATCAGACATTTAGGAAGAGCAAAAGATACATATGGGAAACGTGGAGGAAGAGAAACTAAAAAGCATCACTAAGGGAGAAAGTAGAAAGCTGCATGAGTGACCTGAAGGAGTAGGGAGTGGCTGTAAATGGATTAAAGAGGCCCGAGAAGGCTCGCACATTGAAATGCAGCATCCGCTTGTTTCAAAAGAGAGCTTTCATCACCATCACATTTTTATCTACAAATTAAGCACTGGGTATACAGTGGGGGGCACAGCACTTATTTTTAAGGACTGGCACTTAGGCCCATATTTATGAAACGTTTGTGCTACATTTGCATTATTTTGTGACGCAAAAGCAGCGCAGACTTACAAAATATACTTATATTTTGTGAGTTTGCGCTGCTTTTGCATAAAAAAATGACGCAAATGCGGCACAAACTTTGGGCCTTAGTTTTCTGCATCAGGCATTTACTGTGAGCAAAGGCACATATGGGAAGGATGAAGAAAAAGAAGGACGTAAAAGCTCCACATTGGGAGAAAGATGCAAGAGTGAGCTGAAGGGGCAGGGAGAGGCTGTAAATGGATTGAAGAGGCCCAAGATGGCTTTAGGATTACTGCTGCCTCAATATTCTGTGCATGCATATTTAACTGCAGCAGCCACATGTTTCAGAGGAGAGCTTTCAGGCATGTTTTTATTTATAAATATTTAAACACTGAGTGGAAACAAATCAAACTTGATGGGTTTTACAATTTACTATGTAACATTGCAAAACCCTAACAAGTTTGATTTATTTCCACTGTGATTCTTTCTTTTTAATACTACTGTTCGGCTCCATTCTAAATGTAACTTGTCCTTAGAATGGAGCCGTACAGTAGTATGAAACAGAAAGAAATGCAGTGCAGATAAATCAAACTTGTTAGGTTTTTGCAATGTTATGATGTCTATTGTAAAATCCATCAAGTTTGATTTTTTTCCACTGCAAGTCTTTCTCTGTCATACTACCATGCAGCTTTGTTAGCTGTACCGTAGTATGAAAGAGAGACTTGCAGTGGAAACAAATCAAACTTGATGGGTTTTACACTTTACAACATAACATTGCAAAACCCTAACAAGTTTGATTTATTTCCACTGTGATTCTTTCGTTTTCATACTCCTGTAAAGCCTTATTCTAAATGTGATGTATTTTTAGAATGGGTCCCTACGGTAGTATGAAAATGAAAGCATTTCAGTGTTCCTTAGAAGTGTGCGGCGCCCCTGGTGAGTTCTGATGGCGCACCAGGGAGCCACGGCGCACACTTTGGGAAACACTGGCCTATAGAAATCGTAACACAGCGGATGGGATATCCTTCATGTTCGTGGAGGAAACTCTAAATCAGACCCTAAGTCTTACTTTAAAAAAATGAAGACAGGATTTTTCGCCAAAACTTAACGCCTACTTGCAGCAGGCATAAAGTTTGACAAAAGTTTTCACTTCTCAAAACGTATCCAGCTTAGAAAAGTGTTAAACTATGTCAAAGTATAGTATTTTGTACTGGAGGAGTTCCCTCTCAGTACAAAACCTACGGTTGACATCACACACTATGTGCAAGTGTGTGTGCATGGGCGCATGGCAACCTAGAGTGCTCCAACGCATGGCGAGAGAAAAACAGCTCCATATATTAATAGGTATGGCGGTGTTCTGCTCTGTTTTCATGCTGCACAGTCATTGCATGAAAAGTTAGTAAACCTGCCCAAAAGTGCAGCTCTCATTGCAACTGGTAATTACCTGGTATGGTAACCTTCTCGCCTCTTGTAATTGTGATACCTGCACAAATCAGGGTTTGCACAGCTATCACAAAAGAAGGCACTTGTGATAGAGACCCAAAGCTACAGCTATGTAAGGAGCTGTGAGTTGTGCTGTTAGAGTAGGAAAATGCAGAAAGACTGACATACCGGTTTGGGCCTAAGGTACAGGGAACATGCTTCCAAGGGGATTATAAAACATGGAAACATGCAATTGTACATTTTCTCTGACATTAAGACTGCAGACGTCTTGCCTGCGGGCATTCTCTACTGATAGACTTTGAGTGAGCAGAAGTCTGCATGTTTATATAGTATGTGAATTTTATTTGATGTTATTTCTAATTTTCTGAGAATTGCCTCAACTCCTATTTTACACCCATCTTCCACTACTGGTTCATTATTGGTTTCCAAACTACTTACAACTACCCTATGTGAATATATTTTGCACCGGGCATTAGTGGTATTTGCATCTGATTTGGGTATTACGTTTTCAAAAATGAAGTTTCACCCTTTTGGCACCTTTATTACCATTTGCACCATTTTACACGGTGGTTCCCACCATCCACAAGCTGATGGGAAGGATGCGTGCAGACACAGTTGTAACCACAAATGTGTGCTCAGCTTGTAATGGGCCTGTGTTAAACCGGGCAGAAAGGCTGCTCGAGTGTGTCTTAACACTACGGGGTGTCCACTGCAGTTCCAGGAGGGACAGGCAAAGGTCATATTTTCATCATTACCACCGATTGTGTGAGTTCGTTCCAATTAGATTCATTATATTTAAATACGTCTTGTGGTACTAGGCCTGAAAATGAGGCATAGATTTGCCTCCCCCTCCAGAACTATGTTGGACGCCCTTGTTCGAACACATGGGTTTTAATAGTATTTAATATTACATAAAACATCATAATGAAACTTCAAGTTCTCCATACACACCCTACTAACTTCCTCGGGTAACTAAAAACCGCAGGCTCGGATGTGCAATGGAAACCTTGAAACCAGCTGATGTGAGAAACAGAAACCTAAAAACAGCTATAAAACAACAAAACAATAACATGATATAACATACTCTAACAAGCCACGTGAAGCCCAGGCCCAGTGAAATCAAGCTTGCGCCGGTTTAGAGAGCGTGCATCGAGTGTGGAACTAGCTAAAGCAATGTCGCCCTGTTCCATATTTCAGATGCCTTTAAAGTTTCTCCTCTTCCGGTAGAAGGCCCCCGAGAGATGCTCCTGCACCCACAGCTGCTGTGAGCCTGTCGCTGTCACTAAACACTGCGAACTCTAAGGTTCCCCTATCTGAAAGACGGGGCAGTTTCTACCTCCTGCTGCACAGAGAAGGAATGCACCGCGATTAAGCGGTTGTCAAAACACTTCCTGACGAGGAGAATCTCAGAATGATTTATTGGCATGCAAAGAGCAAAGCCACTCTGTCAGTTTAGAGAACAAGTGCTGTGCCACTCCGTTTATTACAGCTTTGCTGCCCCCACAAACTGCTGCCACGTTCACTCACTTCTTATTTTACGTCTGATTCTGCAGAATTAAAAATCTTTTGGCAAAATATTCGAATTTTGCAGGTGGTGTATGAACTTTAGTAGCATTTTGGCAACTTTGGGATTTTTTTTGTTAAACTTCACAAAGTTTGCAGTGATACAGTTTTTATATAAAAATGGAGAAAGGCCAACCAGAAATGGTTTTGCTAGAGAAAAACGCACAAAACCTTAGAAAACATTTCTCCCGCATCAAGTTTTTTGGCGGGAAATATCACCGAGGCAAAATTTAATGAAGACACATTTGGAAGGTTTTTACAAAAACAAATGTCAGGAGAATTTTTAAGTTAAGATTGTTTTTTTTTCATGTTTTGTTGTGTTGCTGTGTTTTTCTCCCTTTCAGCAGTTTCTTCCCCTCACGTAGCTTTGCAAAACTTTGCAGGCTGCATGAAGTCCACCAACATTGCTAGGCTTTTAAAAATTCCTTTTTGTGTCAGCACCAGTGCGCAGGCGGTATAGCTGGGTCCTTACCCGTAATCATCCCAATGGAGAAGTATTTCAGGCCAGCTTTTTTACCTGAGATTATAGGTGCTATTGTGGCGATGTGAGAGTCTACTTTCATGGGCATGCGCAGTACGCATCTGGTAACCTTAAAAGGCGTGACGTGCAGCTGTGACGATTTTGACCACCTGTTTACACATCCATCCATGGCCGCTCTCCCGGGTTCATAGAAAGATGCTTGTAAAGTATATTCCAGGAAGATACTTACATTCTTTGATCATATTTCAGCTGATGAACAAATCCTTCCCGAGACAGCAAAAAAAGGCCTGGGGGCACAGGCCATTTTCTGTTCACATTCTCACTCTGTGGGACATCCCTCACGTCAGAGACAGCCCCACGATAAAGTGGAAGTAGGCAGCTTCCTCGGGGCACCAACTCAAGTAAGAACCTCAAAAACGGCCTTTCTAGCTACTTGGTAATCACAAAGCGCCGAAGCGACCACATGTCGTTTTGCCGTGGACAGCGGAAGTGACGTCTGAATCCACCAGGCACGTGCCTAAGCACCGACTCTTCTGGAAAGATAATGTTAAACTCTGCCGTTTGTTCCAGTTCGTTTAACTGCTCGAGGCCCTGTCAGCTTGGATAGTATGTCCTTGTGCTATGAAATATGTTGCCTTCGAGGCGCTTCATGAGAGTTATTAACATAATATGAAACATAAAGAAACATAAGTATGACAGATAGATAAAGGCCAAAAAAAGAAGAAAAAATGAAGCACCTATCACACATTCCCTTCGAACAGTTGTGCACACACTGCCCAAGCTACTCCACGGTTTAGCACAATGCTCCATATGGGTACAGCGGAACCTCCCTAACTGACGTAAACATGCAGATAAACACAAAAAAAGATTTTTTGTTCGTTGGAGCACCAGTGAGATGATCAATTTTTCGTCCCATTAATTTCCAAGGTAATAAAATTCAAATATTCACTGTTGTGTCTCTAGTGGTTCCCTAAAGCTTGAGCCAGTGAGCTAAACGATCGCCGCTGACAACTGGTGTGGTCTGAAGGTCAAGAGTTCGAAACCCAGCAATACGGACTCAGACTTTAATCCTTCCAAAATCCATAAATTGAGTACAACAGTTTGGGCAATTACAACAACCGCTAGTTACAGTAGTTTAAAAAAGCAGAAGGCACGAAGCACTATATCAAAAGCAATTATTATCATTTTTACTCAGTGGGCAGCTTTCTATTCTCCTTGCATTGTGCACTTTCGTTCACTTGGCGTTCCATAAAGTTAGGATGAAAGGAGGAGTCAGTATAGACTATCTTGTTTCCGTTTTGTCTTCTGAATGTGCATTAAGACTAAGAGATGTGTCTCCGATGTTGCAAGCATTTCGTATGATGGTATGTTTACGTTCACTTCAACATAGTGTAATACCTTGTACAGAGCAATTCTACAAATTACCCAGAAGCTTGCGAATTCTTTTTAACAATGGTCAATGGACAACATCATTAACGCAGGTGGCATTCATCAAGTCACCCATGTTTTAGCTGTATCTGTGTATCATTCCTATTGAAATCAATTGTGAAAAATAATTATTTTTCCCTCCCCATTCCTAAATATTTCAAATCAATTTAGCGATTAGTCTTCAAGTTTCATAAATGTCTTTCAAGGCATAGCTGAGGCCTGCGAGGTTATTTCTGAATGCAGTGTTAAATACCTTAGAGAAGTTGTAAATGTATTTCTATTAATGAATCTTTATTCAGAAATGCAACGTGTGCCTTAAGTATCCCTGCAAATAATGATGCCTGGCCAAACACCTGCCACTGCAAGTTGGTCTGAACTTATGACACCTGAGAATTAGTGGGTTTGTCAAATCTGTCTTCCTTCAATAAAGACTGACATGCGAAATCTGCTGAAATTGAACAGGATAAAAGGCCCTTTAATTCCTTGGATATGCAGATTTTAGTGCACAAATCAGAAACATTAGAAAAATCTGCATGTTGTATCCCATGTTTGGTTATTAAACCTGTAATTCAAATCGAACGCAAGGGTATTAAATTTTAAGAAATGCACTAGTATTGCACCAAAGGGTCACTGGTAATGAAGCCTTGCACTTAAGATCATTATTTATTTTTTTTAAACTAAAAGAGGTTACTTGCTGTGTGACACAGATACCACACATTACAACAGAGCAACAGCACAACATTAAGACTCACATGCTGCTATGTTATGTATGGCTCTCGTTGAGAGCCTCTTTCTTGGATACCAGATTCTAAATCTGGTTATTGACTGCTATGACAAAACAGCAGGAATTCAAGGCTGTCCTGACAGGGATCTCTGAGAGGCGGTCCGTGCATCACTGGCTGTAGCACAGTTTTGGGAGGGTAGACATTGGGAATGCTCAGAATTTTGGAGGGTGCGGGGTTGGTTAGGAAGTGGCCAGGTATTTTCTTATACTTTTTGGACAGGGAGGAGGGGCTGTGCCATGTATACGCCTCTCATGATCTGTTTGCTGTCTCTTAGAATCCTTGAGTGATAAACATTCCTGTTAATCAGTGTTACCCATACATAACTCTATATGTTATTATAGCTTCCTTTGGAAGCCTTTATTGTGAATAACCAGAATCTAAATCTGGTTATTCAATGGCATGACATATAGCCCTAGCCCCTTGATATAACTCAGTAAAAATTGTTGTCTAGAGATTTTAATTTTTGATTTGTGTTTTTGTATCATTAATGAAGTAATTTGACTTGGGTAGACATTGCTAATCCAGGTTGATTTTTTTCTGGATGACGTTTTTAAAAATGGTGGATGTGTTTCAGCAGTGATGATGTCATATTTTAGGAACCATAAGACCTATATACTTCATTTTGGTGTCAAAACATAGGTTTTGGGGGCCAAGTAGTCCTATAGGGACAGAAAATAACTCATCAGAGAAACCCTTCTGCCATTTTCCAGAATGTCAGCTCTTTGAAGATGTGTTTTAGCCATCATATTGGTAATTTATTTCAATATTGTTTTTGTTTGAGGTTTTCCTTTGATTCAAATTTGTAAACATGAGTGAAGCAGGTGGTAGCCGAGGATCTTTAACTCTTGACAGAGTGTTGCTAACTACAAAATCTGAAGACTCCTTCAACAAAGAAAAATTAGTCATATGTCAAACTAATCTGAAAGAAAAGCTAGCATCAACATCGGCTGGACAGAAGAGAGTTTGAGATGCTGTAGAAAAATGGCAAGAAGAAGTTCACAAAAGATTGAAACTGATGGGTGAAGAGGATCAAATACTTTATCATTGTAACACCAAGTGCTACAAGTCGTATACAATGGAAAAATAATAGTAACAAAATAGCAGAAACCAGTGAATCACAACAAAAATCAAAGTCTTCTGAGAACACGACGACAACCAAACCCAATACCCATCCACTTAGAACATTGATGGCTACCCCTCATCCACCTCTAACAACTGATCAGAAAGCAGAGGATCTTCAATGTGTTATCTGTGGTTTCGCCAGAACCCAAAGGGATTGACGAAATAACAAAGTACAGAGTATGTGAGTCTCAAAGGGCAAACATGTTTTTAGCTGCAGCTAGTATCTTCCAAGATGAAGTTTTCAGCTGAGTGCCTGATCTAAACAGCTAAGTGAGTGTATTTGCAGCAGATTTGTATGCCCACCGAACTGCATGTGTGCATACATTTGAAAATATGAATGTACAATGAGCTCCCAGCAGCAATGTAACCGCCAGCCTTCAGTTAAGTTGGCACTCTTTAAAAAAGCAAATAAAGTTTTAAAGTCACTCTTGAGTGCTGGCTACAGGTTCACACTCAGTGAGATCAGAGAAATAATGATCAGCATTGGTGAAACTGTATTGATTCATAATAATGACATCAAAATATTTCTGGTGAGAATGTGCAATTACAGAATTCCTTTTTGTCAGTCTAACAAAAAGAATGAGTCACTATTGGTGTTCTCAGCTGATTTGACTCCTGAAGTTCTTGCTGTCAAAATAAGATCACAGGATGCAGTAAAATCAGCAGGAACCATTTTAAAAAACATCCTGAAAGATTTAGATTTTGGACGTAATGACATATTTTGTGATGCCCCAAACCTCCACAAACCATAGGAGTCAACAAGAATGGCTGATGTTGTCTTAACATTTTTTTACATCATTGTTTAATATCGGCAAAACTTAACTGTTACAAACTAAGGGGCATATTTATACTCCGTTTGCGCCGGATTTGCGTCGTTTGTTTTGACGCAAATTCGACGCAAAACTAACTCCATATTTATACTCTGGCGTTAGACGCGTCTAGCGCCAAAGTCCATGGAGTTTGCGTCACTTTTTAGCGTGGACACCTACTTTGCGTTAATGATATGCAAAGTAGGCGTTCCCGTCTAAAAAATAGACTCTGAGGCATGTGCGCCGTATTTACACTCCCGGGCAAAAATGACGCCCGGGAGTGGGCGGGTCAAAAAAAATGACGTCTAGCCGCTTTTGCGTCGTTTTTTAGCGCCTGGTCAGGGCAGGCGTTAAGGGACCTGTGGGCTCGGAAGGAGCCCAGAGGTGCCCTCCCATGCCCCCAGGGACCCCCCCTGTCACCCTTGCCCACCCCAGGAGGACGCCTAAGGATGGAGGGACCCATCCCAGGGAACATAAGGTAAGTTCAGGTAAGTATTAATTTTTTTTTTTGTGGCATAGGGGGGCCTGATTTGTGCCCCCCTACATGCCACTATGCCCAATGACCATGCCCAGGGGACAGAAGTCCCCTGGGCATGGCCATTGGGCAAGGGGGCATGACTCCTGTCTTTGCTAAGACAGGAGTCAATTCAATGGGGGTTGGGAGTCGAAAACAATGGCGCAAATCGGGTTGAGGCGATAATTTTGCCTCAGCCTGACGTGCCCCATTTTTTGGCGCCCAAGCTCCATATTCCCCTACGCCGGCGCTGCCTGGTGTACGTCATTTTTTTTGACGCACACCAGGCAGCGCCGCCGGCTAACGCCGGCTAACGTCATTGAATAAATACGGCGCCCGCATGGCGCTTCAGAATGGCGTTAGCCGGCGTTAGATTTTTTGACGCACAACTGCGTTGGCGCAGTTGTGCGTCGAAAAGTATAAATATGGCCCTAAAATTCTTGAGTTCGGAACAGAAGCCGACAACATTGATGATGGCTTTGGAGATATAAGCGAGGGAGTGGAAGGCAATCCCATGAACAAACAGGCTTATGCTGTGCAAATGTACTGTCTTTTCCAAATCATGTTTTCTGAATTACATCACAGCAAAAAGAAAACTGTGCTACACATGATGACTGTCCACGCAATTTATGTGCAAAAGTAGAGAGTTAATCACTTCAATGAATAGGTTTAGTGTATCAACATATTATAATAACATAGTACGGAGCGGAACTTGTTATCAGGTCATGTTGTAAAATCTTGTGAATCCAACAAAACACTACTGTTTTGCGTCAAAAAAATTAGCGCCGGCTAACGCCATTCTGAAGCGCCATGCGGGTGCCGTATTTAATCAATGACGTTAGCCGGCGTTAGCCGCCGGCGCTGCCTGGTGTGCGTGGAAAAAAACGACGTACACCAGGCAGCGCCGGCGTAGGGGAAAATGGAGTTTGGGCGTGAAAAAATGGGGCAAGTCAGGCTGAGGCAAATTTTTCGCCTCCACCCGATTTGCGTCATTTTTTTTCACTCCCAACCCCCATGCCCCCTTGCCCAATGGCCATGCCCAGGGGACTTATGTCCCCTGGGCATGGCCATTGGGCATAGTGGCATGTATGGGGGCACAAATCAGGCCCCCCTATGCCACAAAAAAAAAAAAAAATTACTTACCTGAACTTACCTTAATGTCCCTGGGATGGGTCCCTCCAGCCTTGGGTGTCCTCCTGGGGTGGGCAAGGGTGACAGGGGGTGTCCCTGGGGGCATGGGAGGGCACCTCTGGGCTCATTCAGAGCCCACAGGTCCCTTAACGCCTGCCTTTTGCAGGCGCTAAAAAACGGCGCAAAAGCGGCCGTACGTCATTTTTTTTGACCCGCCCACTCCCGGGCGTGAATTTTGCACGGGAGTATAAATACCACGCACAGGCCTCGGAGTCAATTTTTTTAGACGTGAACGCCTACCTTGCATCTCATTAACGCAAAGTAGGTGTCCACGCTAAAAAATGACGCTAACTCCATGGACTTTGGCGCTAGACACGTCTAACGCCAAAGTATAAATATGGAGTTAGTTTTGTGTCGGAATTGCGTCAAAAAAAATGACGCAATTCCGGCGCAAACGGAGTATAAATATGCCCCTTAATACCGTTTCATATTCTGTACAAGAAACCTAACCCAGAGATGTCAAGTGTTCTTATCAAGGAACATATTCTTAGGGTAATGACACAATTAGCAAAATTGGAACAAAGCTTGGAGCTTCAACTGCTAAACCTGTGAAGTTTCTAAAATAATTTTCTGAGACAGAAAAAGAATGTGACTTTAAAGACATAGAAAAATACCTTGTGTGTGTGTGGAAAATGAGTTCTGACTGTCACACTTTTGATGATCTTCGGTACAGTGAGTTCAAGAGATCAGTCCTACTATCTGACCTTTCACCAACGTCATATTCCGTGTGTGGACACATTAAAAGAGCATTCTACTTGATCAGAAAATGTGTGAATGTTTTGGATAATGCATTTGTAGAGAAAGATCCGTGTGAATTTGGTTGGGAAGATATTTATTTCAAAACTTGTGCTCCAAAAAGTTGATCCTAGTCGATATGCTCGTCTCAAATGTTCAACATTCTGCAAATGTACCACAAGCGATTGCCGAAACATATAAATAAAATGAACTATGAAAATGTTTCTGAAACAGGAGTGACAAACATTCTTTTTTCATAATCATATCATAAACATTGTTTGGTGTATACATAAAAGGATTAAAAACCATTATTGCTTGTTTAATTTCTATACCTGTCTCTTCTTCCTCTAGTAAAGTGGGTCCCAATCTTTTGACTTCTGTGGACCATCACTTTATCATTACTGGAACAGGGGGACACCCAATGAATCATTACTGGAATCTATCCCCACCCCTCACCTCCACTGAATCATTACTGGAAGCCGGGACCCCTGCCTAAACATTGTCAACGATGTAAAGAATCAATCTGAGGATACTAATTTAATTTTTAGCTCCAATTTCAAATTCCTTGACATTTATCATACTTTTAAAATGTTGAATTCTGGATTTAGCCACTTTATTTATATTCACTTTATTAATCTGTTAATAATATTTAATTTTCTAAGCAGTCGCAGACCCTCTGAGGAGGCTTCATGGACCCTCAGGGGTCCCCGGACCACTGGTTGGGAACCACTGCACACACTCTGTCTCTTTAAGATTACCTGATCCCCCAAACCTTTGTTTTGACGCCAAAATGAAGTATATAGATGTCATGTTTCCTGAAATATTACAACACCATTGCAACACATCTGCCATTTTTAAAAATGTCATCCAGAAAAAAATCGGCCTGGGTCAGCAATGCATACCCAAGCTAAATTACTTCTCTATTGATCCAAAAACACAAATCGAAAATAAAAATCTCTGGACAACAATTTTTTTATTGAGGTATATCAGGGGGCTGGGATTAATAGCAGCAGGAATTCTAGGAAGTCCTGGCAGGGCTTTCTAAGAGCCGGTCAGAGCAGCACTTGCTGTACCACAGCTGTGGGAGGGGAGAGATTAGGAAAGCCCAACGTTTGGGAGAAAGAGTGGGCCAGGGTTAGGTGGGAGCTGGCCAGATATTTTTTTGTATACATTTTGAACAGGGAAGAGGGCCTGTGTTATGTTTGAGCTTTGCTCTCGTTATCTACTGTATGCTGTCAGAACTCTTTAGTGACAACCATCCCTGTTATTAACTGTTGACCATCTATTACTCTTTATGTTATATATGGTGTTCTTTGGGAGACCTAGTTATTCAATGATATGATATTGCAACAATTGGGAAAACAACATTGTAAACCACTGCAGCTAGTTATAAAGGGATTCGAGGCTGGAGAACTGGAGAGAAGTGTGCACAGCTTCAGATGGGGAGTGAGAGGAAAAGCACAGAGGACAGTAGGGGTGGGGAGTAGAAGCCCAGTTTTTTTTTCTTTGGGCGAGGGGGGCCCATATTATGTATGGCTCACCCATTATTCTTCTGCCCCTACATATATGTTGAAAGCAGGTGCATATTGTTTTTGGGGCTGTATATAACATAAAATTATAGATGTGTAACAGGTGAATAATGGGGATGCTTTTCACCTTGGGGGTCGCAGTGATACCTCTGATAACTCGATCTTCGTTCTCATTGTTTATTTGATGTCACTCAGAACCCTTCAGTGAAAAACATACAGATTAGTCCCTGTTACTCATCTATAATTCTATATGTTTAAAATGTCACATTTCGAAAAGCCTCTTCTCAATAGAGGCTAGGGTGGGAACAAATATGTAGCATACAATTGTAGATGAATAACCATGAATATAAAGGATATTTGCATTCACCTGGCTAGAATTCTATAGTTTTACTTTTATTTTTGAGTCACTTAGGAATTGAGATTACACTGCCCAGAAGCTCCTGTTTATTGTCTGTCACCCGGCGCCAGGTGAATAAAATGCTATAGTCATATGCAAATTGCTAATTCAAACTGGTAATTCTAATAGTAAGAGTGCTGCACATAGAGGTGCCCTAGGCCATGACTTGTCTACAAGCAGAACCATGCCAGTCAATCTCTGGATCCAATATCTTGCTTGGTAATCCGCAACACATGGGCCCTTAACAAGCGCAGCCGCGGCCAGGTCTGCCTTCCCCATACAAGGGAGACGTGCAGCATGGATCAAGATAATAGTGGTATTAGAGACACATACCATGTGCGTGTGGTCTCTGCGCCGTGCTGTCAATGACCTCTTTCATAAAAGGGAACCACAACCTGGTCAGATCCAATTGAAAATCACTTTAGAAGGGTTAGGGAAACAGGATGTGACAAGTTGTGGCTCTGGTACCACTTTGCTTTCCCATGGACTCATGCTTAGTTTGAGAAAAATGCGTTTTGAAGAGACAGCATACTCCATGATGTGACTTTGTTTTGAGGTGAACTTCTGGCTTATGTTCAGAATGAATTGATTGTTCTCAGAAGTTGTTCCAGGTGGGTAAAGGAGAATGAATGGTATGACTGGCTGTAGGATACATGTCACAAGAGAGTTTCTAATGTTCTGAAACACGGGTGACCAGCCATTCACTCCACGCTTTAAGACTATCCATGTAAGACAAATTGACATGCATACATTTATTTTGAAATCCTTCTTTCATGCAGCGATTATCTCTAAACTTTATTAAAAGTTCTGGCCTTTTCAGCTCCTCGTCAGAGGCCCTTCCTATTAAACAAAAGAGCAGGGCAAAGTTTGTTACAGCACAAACTCATGAATAAAGATTATTTACAGCCTAGCAGCTGGTACAGATCATAATCAGCGTCTTTAGTCCATGACCATATATTTTTTTGCCATGCTACTGAAAATATATGTGGGGCGATAAAACAGGTTATTAACAAAAAGTGTAATAATAAAAGCATTCATACATTTACAAGAGCTCTAAGAATCAAACTGCATGTTGAGATCACATTACTGCATAAATGACAAGAAAAAACGGAACTGCTTCACCGTCATGCAGTTTCCATTGTAGCATCCCTTATTTGAACATCTGGAGCCGCACTGCAAGGTGTATGCATTGTGATTATGCTGCACTGCACGGATGTAACCTCTTGTCCTATGGTGATGGATAAATCCCATTATTTATGAATACGGAGCATGAAAAAAAACAGCATGGCCTAGGCCATCGATGCTGCTCTACTGGGTGTAACATGCTATTTATCAGCAGTCATAAATTCGGGTGAATTGGTTTACGCGTGGGTGAGTGGGAACGGAATCCCAGCCAATGGATGGGCATGTACTTCAACCCACACCTTTTCTTAGAGTTGTCTTAGGAAATTCACAGAGTGTTTGTGTAAACTGATTGGTTGAAACTGTCAAACGTTGCAGTCTAGCCAACAAGAGCAATGATGATCCTCAGGAACCAATCAGAAATTAAGCTCCCATGATTGGTTCCTGCATTTTAAGAGGGAAATGCCATGTGACTCAACTGAAATCTGAGCTCCTACAGAATAGTGGTGGCTACCGCCAATCAAGGGTGCTGGGGTGTGGGGGAATCAGTGGGGGTATAAAATAAAAAAAACGTACCTGCCATTGCTGCTCTTTCCTGCGCTGCTCCAGACCCTGCTGCTGGTCACTTACTCTTTTCCCAGCAGTCACCACAGGCTCCCAATGCAGTTGCTGCTCTCATGCTAAAGCTAGCATGAGAGCAGCACTAGGATTGACCTGAGCAGGCTGGTCTGACGCTCGCTCAGGCACAGGGAGTATGTGCCATTTCTCCAGCCTGAGGTGGCCGGCCAAACAGACATGGAAACATTACAGTGCCCGCCACTCCTTCCTTTGGCCTGACCCCACCCACCCGACATTCCAAGGTGACAGAAAGACAGCGGCAAATAAAATGATAATAACATTGTTTTGTTATCATTTTATTTGCCCCTGCCTGTTTGAGCTGGGGGGCGATGCTCCTCTGCTAAAACGGAGAAACCTCCCCTACTACAGAAAGCCCCCCATCTTCTACAACTCTGTATCACAATGCACAGCAAGGAGTGGGAGGTATTCAGTTTGAAGTTCAGCTTTAAACTAAGCACTCAGCTTTGAACTCAGCATTTTCTATAAAATCCTTAAGGAAGAAAGCGAATCCCCCCTATTTATACTGTAGTTCTTTTTCAATGCTATCAGTTTCAACCAGTGTTGCTTTCCCATTGTTTTAAAAAGGAAATCACTGCTCTCACTTTTCCTTATGAAAAAATACCAATCTCCAGTGCTTAATTTGAGCTAGTGGTTGCCTGCTGGGGAGCCACCAGCACTCATTTTTGGGGACCTGCACTTATTGTATATCTTCAGACATTTCCCTAGAGCACTAGAAGGAAAGAAGTAGGAAGAGAAAGGTGGAAGAAACGTCACAAAGGGAACAATCAGGAACCCACTGGAGTGATGGAAGGAGGCAGGGGGTGTCTGAGAGTGGATTAAAGAGGCCTGGGTTGGTAAAGAATACCCGCCTTTGTATTCGGTGCACTGACATTTACTAGCGATAGCCGCAGGCATTTCAGTTGAGATTTTGGTACTGGCACGCATTCTCTTACAAATTAAGCACTTCCAATCTCAACCCCTTTCAAATTTATATTTAGATCAGTGGCCAAACATGGTTTAAATTGAAGCCCTTCTTTTAAAAAATCCGTAAGGGGTGGGGTACCCACAACATATTTAACAACAAGGCTGCATAAGCCAATCTTTTTGGTGTTGGCTGACAGCTTTTTGGCTTTCTCAATGTTTCTTTTATTTTGTCATGCGTTTTGTAAACCTGTACTGTAAGTGAAGTGTTTGAGGTCTTGCCAATATTAAAGAAAAATGGCTAAAGCAAGAACATTTTTTTGGTCTCAAAAGTACACATTGCATAGTAGTCCCTGGCACTGAAGGGAACTGCTTTGTGTGTGGATGTGCACTTTGTGTAAGAGCAGAATGTGGTTACAGTGAATTTTCATGAAGTGACTGGCCCATTGCCCCACTCTGTATGCTGCACGGGGTGGTAGAAGTATGTGAATGACGCAAGTGCAAAAAACATGGATGAAGAGGGCTGGCTGTAAGCCACTATAAGTAAGTGATTTTGGAAGATGGAGAGACTATGTCTACTTAGGTTATTTTCATCTAAGCAAATGAGTGTGCAGTAAAATGTTCAGTTTTTAAAATACTTTTCTTAGCATAATACTTAGTTAGAACCCCACGTATGCCCTGCAAAGCTGACACAATCTCTGTCTTTGCACCACAGAATCACTTCCGAACTCTACGCCACTGACTAGAAGTCATAGAAGGACCACAGGTTTTGAGTTGCATCCTCAAGCTCCATCAATGTCAATAGTTAGCAGGAAACTTCCCTCTCATTTGCCCAAAATTATTTCAGTATATTTATCTAACACACTGGCGACCAAGGAGTTGGTTTTATGAAGGAAATGGTTTCCTTCTGCCCTCAAATTTGAACCCATAGGTTCAGGAATCTTAGTTTGACCAAGGTCCGTTAATGTAACCATATACTACTGGTAGCATTGTCTTATTTCATGTGCCAGGACTGTTGACTAGTTCTGTTAAAAAGGATCGGCATCCCTAGATACCTATATTCTTTTTCCTTCAATAACTCTGAAACTACTGAACAGATTTGCACCAAATTGCAAATGGCTTTTCTAGATCAAGATCTAACTTTCTGCCAAAGTTGGTGTATATCTATTACCGAACTGTGGCTGTGTCTAAAAATTGCAAAATCCCCCTAGGCATTGCTTGGGTAAAAAGTGTTTTTTATTTCTTGGCCCCTGCTTAGTGAATCACCCCAAAGCTTTCCAGACAGCAGCTGAAATAACTTGCTTACTAGTTATAACAATTTTCTGAAGATTTGTCCAACGGCAGCAGTTATTAGCACAACAAAGAATGCTTCATCTATGGAAAAAGTTGGTCCGAACTATAACTAAAGTTAGATATGGGTTTAGGAATAGTAAATCTATTCTTTCTCGAAACTACGATACCACGTATGATGTTCTGGGGGTCGATATTTAGGATTACAACCATCAAACATATCAGTCCATCTGGTTGATTTTCTGAAATATGGACCGAAGCTTTACATGTTTGCAAATTATTTGGCATTTGCAGTAGCAGGTGACACCTTTTGACCACCTAACTGAACATAAGGGTCCCGAATTTTTAGGAATCGTCCCAAAGGGCTGAGTTCCTTTCATACATTTACGTTCTGGAAGGTTGTGCTACTGAATGTTGACACTGACAATAATGTGGTACAAGGATTCCGGGGGCAACGTATCAAGGGACAACATATCCAAAGGTAATATTCTGTCCCACCGATATTGTGGGCTCGATATTCAGGGAGCACACCCTTCTGGAATGGCTATCTAAATGCTGAAAGGAAGTGAGATGTGTTGCCTTATTTGGTAAATTCTGCTGCCCTGTCCCTGCCTCCTGCCTATTGAGTGCAGAAATATTTGCTTTGAACCAGAAACAGATGTGTTTTGCCATAAATATCTTTTAATCTTTTTTGTGTTTCGAGGAACACTAGGCCTGAGGGTTTTCACTCTCGAGGAAATGTCACTGGGCAGGGTTGACTTTGCAGCCCTCCACAGAGGTGCCCTGTATCAGAAGGACATCATGCACATGTGCATCACCTGATGGTAGATGATAGCATATTGCAGATGCGAGTCATGCCACAAACATGTGGCAACTGGTTAAACTAGCTGCAGACAACCTGATTCCGGACAACTTTTGTAGGAAGACCACAAAGGTCACAATGTCCTTCTCAGATTCTTTCCAGCGATGACATTAAAAAGCAGACACATTGTTTCAAGTCTGGCAAATTACTGTCCTCCTATGCATCTAAAAGCTTCCTTTTAGTTTCTTAAAAATCAGAGTTATTCAGGAAAGGATACATGACCAGCAGCTGGGTTTCATAGGCTAACAATGCCATTAAGCATTGATAGCGACATGCTAACGCTAATAATCCACGCGGTTGATGGCCAGGTGTTTGGAGATGCCACATGAACCCTAAGAAGACTTGGTTGGACCACATTCCACACCCTATTTTTGATACCATTTTAGGCAACCTTAAATGATTCTTAAATACTTCTCTAGTCATATATTTACATATGTGTTAGTGATTTACATGCTAAACGAAGCCTCTATGAAACGGAAGGAATTTGCTCTATAAGACAATGGGGTGATCTGTGGGAGGCTGGGAGGGCAGAAAAAACGGGGTCCCATAATGTGAAATCTCCACGCATTTTTCGTGCTTCTTCATTAAGAAGCACTACCTCAAAAACTGCTGAATGGAATTACACCAAATTTGTCATGAAGCTAAGGGCCTTAGTACGACGTCCACCGAACTTCTGACGGGGAGGTTGGCACCATAGTAATCGGGCCGGTCCGCAATGCTGTAGGATGCAGGGTGCACCAGCACCCTCGCAATGTTCACTGTCTGCAAAAGCAGACAGTGAACATTGCGAGGGTGCTGGCCAGAGGGACTCCTACACTGCCCATGCCAAGTGCATGGGCAGTTCAGGGCCCCCCTGGGGACCAGTGCACCCATTCTCCTCCAGCCTTTTCATGGCGGTGCTATTGCCATGAAATCACTGGCTGATTAGGACTGCTGCAACTGCCAGACTGCCGGGATCTCAGATCCTGGCGGTCCCACCATGGCACGACCGCCGTGGTCATAATATGGTGCTCGGACCACGTCCGACTGCCAACCCGAGTTTGGCGGTCTAGTGACCGCCAGAGTTGTAATTGGCCAGACTCGTAATCGGGCCCTAAATCTTGGTCCAGAAAACATACGTTTTGTGTGTGATTTGGTGTAAATCCATTCAGTAGTTTTGGAGATATTAAGCACCAAATTATGTATGTGAGCCAATTTTTAAAATGGAGCCGCCGCTTTTTGACGCAAAAGCGGCGCAAACTTACAAAATACAATTGGATTTTGTAAATTTGTGCCGCTTTTGCGTAAAAAAGCGGCGCAAATGCAGCGCTATAAAAGTATAAATATGGGCCTGAGTTATTAGTGACTTTGAGGCGGCAGAGCCAAGAAGGCTGTAGCTGTTGCCCATTGGTCCAGTTGTTTACCTGGCAGCACAAGAAGCTCCTTGAAGTATAAGAGAGGTGGGAAGGGCAAGTGAATGAAATGATTAGAAAAGTCTGTTGTCCACAATGTTATGATATATGTCGGTCGGTTATAGTCCTATCTGGTCTAGGAGGACTATCATAGAAAGTGTAGATGCTCCTCAAGATATAGTAACACTCCCTGATGCTGTCAGCATTTAACTGGAACAACAGCAGTTAGCACTGCTATCCTGAAAGAGTTACTACTCAGCATACTATTTCTTCTGGATAAGTTTACCACCATTCAAAGCCTTGCTTTGGTCTCAGGCTGCTATTAATGCATCTTTTTTACGCTTTGTGAAAATGAAACATACCAACTGTGTGCACCCTCTCACTTTCATGCCATTTTTCCATAGGCAGCAGAAATACACCGCCTCCTTTATTTGGCATTGCCAATACCTATTGATGATTTTGACCACTGCTGGAAAGAGGCAATCCAGAATGATAGCCAACTTGTTACTAATTCATGATTCTGAAAGGCCAACAACGTCAAACTTGATTTCAGATAACAATTGAGGATGACCAGGGTATGCTTTTGGTATAAATGGATATTGATCAGACCTTTTTTTATTTGAGACAGGGATTATGCTGCTGAATAGTGTTTGAGTGGTCCATGCTAGTTGTCTTGAACTTCAGCAGCAATAAGCTTGGAACAGAAGGATTGCTTAAGTACCAAGAGGCAGCACAAAAACTATGCTGATTCGGTGTCTGTCGCAAGTGACGCGTGATGCGACATGGGCTTGGAGATGATTGGTTGTCATAGGTGAGGCTTGTGCCATTGTGTTAACAATCATTTACAGTTTGGTGGTGGTAAGGTGGCAAAAGCATTGATCTAAATCGCAGGTGTTCTGAATTGGCGCTGGGATGATGCTGTGGGTAGCAGAGCTACAACAGCTATCCTTCGGTTTTAATCTTAAATTTGTGAAATGTTCCTTCTCAGCACGGCAGATTGTTTGTAAATGAATTGCAATCTTTTTTAGAGAAAAGTCTTATCTCAATTTTTATTTTTCAGTGTTTCTTGAGCTTCAACCGGTCTAAAAATAAATAAGAGGGAAAGACAAAACTAATTGAAAAGTAATGGGTTAAAGGTTTCACAAGCTAGGATGAGAAACATGTTCTTTGAGGGATACTAGGTGTATTCCGTCTTGGTTGGCTTAGGTTTTTCTAAACTGTAATCCATCTGGCATCATTATTCTCAATGCTGGCTGACGACAAGAAAAGGATCTTTTAGAGTTCGCATCAGCAGGGCACATAGATTCAACTTAGTCCCGTTCTAACATGTTACTCTCGTGTTGGGAGTCTTCTTGCATGTATGGGCCAGAAGAATACATTTGTCCCCAAGTCTGATCTCATTCATGTCACTTGTTACTTCACTGACTTGATCTGAAAGAGATGGACGATTTTCTTCGCATCTTTGGATGTCAAAAAGGACACCACGTTTCTGATAGTGTCTGTTGCAAAACGATCGCTTCTGGAGCAAGAGAAGATGGTAAAAACGTATTTTTAACTTTGTCAGAGCTGCATACGTTGACCTCATTTTTTACACACAGTTATTACAGGCTGAGATCTGCTCTGGCCCAATCAAACAGACATCTCGTTTCCAATTGAAATGTATGTTTGCACCTTCTCGTGCTTTTCAATGATAGATTCTGGTCTTTTTCCTGAACAGATTTTCTGCAGCTGCACCTATTGCCTGTATCTAGGATCTTCTTTATAAACATTCTTGTTAGCACATTAGTCTTCTCCTTTTTAAATATTCTTGTTAGCCCATGGTTTGATTGCAGGAAGCAATCCTTTCGTATTCCTGGTTTCCTATATTCCTTGGTTATGAAGATTCTTTTCGTGGCTGTGTAATATGCTAACCTCACTGTAATTGATGTGAAATAACTCTTCGACCTTTGAAGAAATGCACCATGAGTTTCTGCTGATAGAATACTAGATTGAGATCTTATGATGTTATGTTATACTGTGTTTTGTTATGTTATGCTATGTTGTGTTATGTTATGCTGCGCCTTGTTATATTATGCTATGTTGTTTTGTTATGTTATGTCATGTTATGCTGCACTGTGTTATGTTATGCTATGTTGTGGTGTGTTATGTTGTGCTGCGCTGTGTTATGTTACACTATGATGTGTTGTTATGTTATGCTATGTTGTTATGTTGTGTTATGCTGTGTTGTGTTATGATATGCTGTGTTGTTTTATGTTATGCTATGTTGTGTTGTTATGTTATGCTGTGTTGTCTTATGCTATGTTGTTATGTTATGTTATGCTGTATTGTGTTAAGTTATGTTTTGCTATGTTGTGTTGCGTTATGTTGTGCTATGTTGTGTTATGTTATCCTATGTTGTATTATTGGTATTTGTGTAGAGTACTGTTGTAGGGACACTCGTACACAGTGTGCATGTTGCAGCTGTATTATAATTCCAAGTTGGAAATAGCCTACGAGCAGTGAGGGACATCCAGCCCGAGCAACAGCTAGCAACCGACACAGAAGCCTCTGACCACAGCCTAAGAGCAGGATAGTCCAAGAACATGCAAATACGTGCTGAAATAATGAAGGTAAGTGCATTTAAGATTAACTCTGAAATAACATTACACGTAGAAAATACCCAATACAGACCCACTAATTATACAGTCTTCTTTGCTGCACTTATGGTCGTGCAGGATGCCATTAACATGTTATTATTTTCATCTCTTGGTTGGTAACACTAATTCAATGAACTGTTGACATGCGACTTTTGTATAAAACAGGAAAAAGCTAAAACTGAAGGAAGGCCATCTTTAATTGGAAGAGGGGGCCTAGAAGTGACTGTGTACGTATGGCTGAGACACTCCCCATTCAACATACTCATGGTGCTGCCATGGTGGGGTGGTCGTGTGTGTGCGCGTGTGCACTCAGATTCAGAAGAGCATCTTTGAAACCAGAATCATCTGCTCTAGCACCAAGAGATCTAGTTGGGAGCCAATGAACCCCGCCTCAGTTTGAAGGGTAGCACCAGAGAGGGCAGTGGAGGTCTTGTCAACCAGAAATGACAGCATTGGAAAGAGAAAGGTATGGCGGGGATGAAAGTCCGGGGCGCTTGATTCTGGGGGTGCACATTTAAGTGCTGTTAGGTGACTGGTGCTCTCTGCTGGTTTACCCACAATTGTGTGCTCCCATTTTCTTTGCTGTGAAACTTTAAGAGAAATTCACCCACCTACAAAAATACTTGGTCCATAGCTGCCCCCGGTTGTCTTTTTATCTTGCCCCACGGTGTCTTCCAGATCTTGTTGACTTGCTGTATTTTCCTCAAGTCCTCCAGGGCTGCTGTGAACCCTAGTGGTCCTTAGTCCTTGTAGCAGCCTATCTGATGTGGAATCCATGCATAGTTATTACATTGGAATCCCAAAAGCCCCTTAGAACTGTGAATGGAACAGAGTAGCCAGGTGGAAGAATATGCAATGGACAGAAGTTGAGTTAATCAGCATCCCAGTCTGAGGGTTTCTCTGCTGCTACCCCCCATCCAGGCTTTTTCAATCTAACCCAGGTCTCACAACCTAAACCATTTTCATTTTTCCAAATGCTCTATCTATTTATGAAAAGAGGTTGGTCCCAGTCATGAATGGGGAAGGTGATGGGAGGGCATTTGCCTGTTAATGGCCAGAGGAAAGCTCAGATGATTTCCTGCAAGAGACTGCAAGCTGCTCATGCATGTCCCACACTTCTTAATTCATGGTGACTAGTACGGATTATTAAGACCCCGTAAATGCCGGCCATACGCAAGAAGTACTTCAGCCTCCGATCTGTGGAAACTGTTTGCTTCCTCTTCAGAAATTGTACTTATTATGTCTTTTGAGATTCCCTGTAATGGTCTTTTCCACATCAAAGACAAGCATAAAGTCAACCATTAGTAGGAGTGGAAGCTGGGATGCAGATGGTTAATGCAGTGCGATGCAGTGTTCTTTAAAAAGGTGCCTGTTGAACTCTTTCCTAAATTGAAGCAGCATTAGGCCAGTCCTAAGGGATACGTGGATGTTGTTCCACAATCCAGGTGCATAGATAGAAAAGGCCTTCTGTCTAGTTTTTTTCTTTTATATACTTCTTAGTCTGCATGCTGATGGTGCCCTCTCTGCAGGTGTACCAGAGGTGGTGAGCTTGTCTGCGGGAAACCCAGGGTTGCTAATCATAATGGGGTTGTAAATGATGTATTTGGTTTTGAAGATAGTGCTAGTGAGCAAGTGGAGTCAATGTAGTTCCCTCATGATGGGGGTGATGTGATCATCTATTCTCAGGGCCTGAATGAGACATGGTGTGGCATACCGGATGACCCTAACAGGTGCCAGTGTAGTGTCTGGGACACATTGAATTTGGATCTTACTGCAATCCAGTTTCAAGAGTTGGAGGACCTGAACAGCAGTTCTGAAGCCACTTTCTGGAAGAAATGGTTTGACTTCCTTTAGAAGAGAGAGCTCGTACCAATCCATATTTGGTTTTTGGTGATGTGTGCCTTGGTTGGAGTCCAGGGAGAATCCAAATGACTTTCTATTCATTGCAAGTTGGGGTTTGAAGACATCAAGGTTCATGCCATTGAGCCAAGTTTATACAATATTTTGTTTGTTGCACTTGACAAATAACAGAAATTCTGTCATGGTTGTGATGGACATCCAGGTCTGGATGATGTGCAAGAAGCGCTTGAGGCACTGGATGTCTGAAGCAGAGAAGGCTTTTATGTAGAGCTGTCTCTTGATGCTGTTATCTTTGAGTAGACATTATAACACAAAATTGGTCATAAGGTCGGGATGAATTGCCCTATTTTCTATAAAGAGAAGTGATCAATACTCTCTTTGAAAAATAATTTATTTTCGAAATTTATTAATACGTGATTAAACAGGACGAAGAAACCATACACGAAAACAGAATGTCCCAATTAAACCAAAACATAGCACCTGGAATAACATTTACACAACATCAACAATTATGGAACATATGAAGAATAATCACAAAAGTGAAAAGAATACATCGTTTGACAATTGTCCCAAATAAATCTCCTCCAGAAGAGGTGGTGGTACGGAAATCGCTTAAAGTCGTGATCCACTAAAGAGCGATGGTTGTGGGTAACTGTACCCACAAGTGCTGGACCCTTAACAATTTCTTCTTAGGGTTCCTAGCACTGTGTGATGTAATTTTAAAGAGGCAAGTACACTTTTTACCCAACCTCGCCACAATCAACAAAGGTGTTGACGCATTTCGTCCCCTTCAATTCTGGGCATCATCAGGACTACAGAGGGACAACATTGCCTAGTGATAAAACCGAAAAAGACAAGATAAGCTAAAAACACTTTAAAACGTAAAACATTGTTAAACAATTGAACACCCGGTGCAGGCTATGTGGCCAAAACAAGTCTTAATATCCCAACGTGTCAGTCTGCGTCATCATACTGATTTCGTAGTACTTATGAAAAACAAAGCTCTTATCTTTGAGTACAGCACCAAGCAGCTCCATTAAAAGGTTGATGATGACAGTAGACAGTATGGACAGTTTTGGAGTTGAACATAGACATAGAAAGCGGATTGACAAGCAGTAGGTAAGGCCATCAGGGTCTAGAGCAGGTTTCTTTAAGAGCTGGAGCACATGGCCAGTCTTGAGAGGTTCTGGCAAGAAGGCTTGAGTGCGGGAGGCATTGAGCAAGTTAAGTAGAAATGAGAAAGGGTCCCCAGGAAGAACTTTGTTGAAAGATGATGGTAAAGCATCATCTTCATAAATAGTGGCTTTGAGGAAGTTGAATATGTCTGTGAGATCTAGGAGAAATATAGCTTTGAACACTGACATTTTCAGGAGTCTAGTGGAAGTGGTGGGTGAAGAGATGAAGCAGACTTGGGCCCTCATTACAACCCTGGCGGTCGGTGTTAAAGCAGCAGTAATACCGCCAACAGGCCGGCGGTAAAACAAATGGGATCACGACTACGGCGGAAACTGCCAAAACATACAGCCAATTTAACACACTGACTGCCACGGCGGTAGCAACAAACACCGTGGCAGTAACCGCCAACAGCCAGGCGGAAGACAATGTACCGCCCACCCCATCACAACCCACCCATCCGCCAGCTTTTCCAGGGCGGTACCAGCGCCATCCAAAGCACTGCGGAAACAGTACGTGGAAGGGAAACTACTCACCTCTCGACACTCAACGAAGAACCAGGATGCCATGGAGCCCGAGCTGCAGGTCCTCCCTATGCTGGTGTTTCTGCTCATATACCATAAGTACCAACGGTGGCGTCGACGACCACGGTGAGTACTGCACCTAGGAGACAGGGGAGGGAGGGAGGAAAAAGAGAGTGACACACACATGCAACGCGCCACACCCCCAACCCCAACCCCACCCTCACCCACAACACCATACACACAAACACATGCAGCAACATTACATTTACACCCCGTAACCTCCTGGAAGAACGCAAGGACAAAAGGAATAGAGTCAAATCAGTGATATATTAGAAATAGTCAGATATACGTAATAATTGCTAAAACAGTATTTATAAAAATATACAATATGTACATAAGGCGGTACGTTGTCCACTCAAAATGTCCGTGGGCCACTGTGCCAAAACTCATAGGCCAAGCCCACACTTGACTCCTGCCTCAATACGAAGGGAACACTGCAGGGGCATCAGGTCGAAAACACACAGGCACCTCAGGAGGAGGGTGAAGGGGGGTGCACCACAGCCGGAAGATGGGACAACACCACTGCTCCTGGAGGGGGCTCCAGGCCCACAGCGATGTCCTGGGGAGTGCAAGGCTACAGTCTCTCAAGTGGGTGGTTTGCCCACTGCTTGCTCCTGGGGAGTGCAAGGCCACAGTCTCTCAAGTGGGTGGTTTGCCCACTTCTTGGTCCTGGGGAGTTCAAAGCCACAGTCTCTCTAGTGGGTGCTTTGCCCACTGCTGGGTCCTGGGGAGTGCAAAGCCACAGTCTCTCAAGTGAGTGGTTTGCCCACTGCTTGGTCCTGGGGAGTTCAAAGCCACAGTCTCTCTAGTGGGTGCTTTGCCCACTGCTTGCTCCTGGGGAGTGCAAATCCACAGTCTCTCAAGTGCCTTCTTCCACTGGTTCTGGAGGAGGCTTTGTGCCCAGTGTGCTTCATCCTGCCAAGGATAGGGTGAGTGGATGCATTTCTCCACTGGTTCTAGAGAGGGCTCTGTGCCCAGTGATGCAACACTTAAGGTGTGGCAGTTCACAGTCCCTCACCTGGGTGTCTGAGGCACGAGATTTTCAGGGACCAGGTTGCATGATAGTCCATGGAGAGAGGGCTAGACTCCACCTGGCGATGGCTACGGCTGCAAACTGGTGGTAGTGCTGGGGCTGGTGGGGGTGCTGCAAGTAGTGGAGGGATGCTCCAATCCTTCTCCTGCAGCCTCGGACGGCTGCCCACTGGGGCAGCTGCTGCTGCCAGTGGTGCTTCTGTCAGCGGTGCTGGTGCTTGTGGCGTGGCCTGCACCGGTGCTAGCGGCAGTGCAGGTGGCGGTGCTGGCTGTGGTGCAGGTGCCGGTGCTGCCAGTGGAGGAGGGAGGCTTCAGCCCTTCTCCTGCAGCCTCGGACGGCTGCCCACTGGCGCTGCTGCCAGTGGTGCTACTGTCAACGGTGCAGGTGGCGGTGGCGGTGCTAGCGGCGGTGCAGGTGGTGGTGCTGGCCATGGTGAAGGTCCCGGTGCTGCCAGTGGTAGAGGGAGGCTCCAGCCCTTCTCCTGCAGCCTCGGATGGCTGCCCACTGGGGCTGCTGCTGCTCACAGTAGTGGTGCTTGCAGCGGTGCAGGTGGCGGGGCTTGCGGCGGTGCTAGCGGCAGGGCTGCTGAGGGTGCTGGCCGTGGTGCAGGTGGCGGTGCTGGCGGTTGTGCTGGTACACACCAGGCCTTCACCTACAGCCTCGGACGGCTGAAGTGCCTTGGCTGGTTTTTTCTGCCCTTTCCTCACCTTGGCAGATGGTGGTGTGACTTTGGGTCTGGCAGCTGGAGTGTTTGAGGTGTCCTTGCTGGGTTGTTGTGGCTCCTTCCCCTTGCTGGATACTCTCCCCCTCTTCACCTTGCCAGTGGCGGAATGGCTTTGGCCTTTGCAGGGGTTGGTGGCACACTGGCTGGGCTGACGGGTGCCCCCTTTGAACGTCTAATAGCTGCAGCAACCACAGCAGAGGATGATTTGGTGGCTGAGGTGCTGGGCTGGGTTCTGGCCACCCTGGCCTGAAGGGAAGGACGGGGAGGGAGGGTTAGGGAAGAGGTCAATGTTGGTGAGGAAAAGCTTCTTAGGGACACTGGGGCGGGAAGAGGGAGAGGGTTTGGGAGTGGAGGAAGAGAGAGTGGTTGTAGGAGGTGTCTGTCTGCTGAGTTTGGGTGCAGGTGCATGGGCTGGATGCTGTTGTGAGATGGATGGCTGTTGGGTGGGTGGGTGCTTGCGTTTGTGTACTTTGGGAGGAGGGGTCACAGACACACTGGGAGAGGACACACGGGACGTGTGCATGGATGTGGGGGTGGTGACTGCCAGTGAGGGGTGTGTAGTGATGGGCGTGCTGGTGATGGAGGTAGTGGATGAGGATGTAGTGCATGCAGGTGTGAGTGGAGACACTACTGGGAGGGAGGTGGACAACGAGGAGGAGGGGGACACAGTGGAGGCAGTGGATGTTCGTGCGTCTGCATGAGGATGGTGCTTGTGCGAGTGCCTGTGAGATGAAGTGTGGTGCTTGTGTTTGCCTGAACCACTTTTGTGTGGTGATTTGGGTGAATGCTGGTCTGAAGGTGTGCTTGGAATAGGTTGAGGTTGAGGGGATTGGGACTGGGTAGAGGAAGTTGGAGGAGGGAGGCTAGAGACAGGGACAATGGCTGCCATCAGTGCCGAGCCCAGAGCCTGAAATGCTCTCTGTTGGTCCGCCACGCCAGAGTGAATGCCCTCCTGGTATGCATTTGTTTGTTGCAAATGCCTCTCGACACCCTGGATGGCATTCAGTATGGTTGACTGCCCAACAGTGAGGGATCTCAGGAGGTCAATAGCCTCCTCACTGAGGGCAGCAGGGCTGACTGAGGCAGGGCCTGAGGTGCCTGGGGCAAAGGAGATGCCCACCCTCCTGGGTGAGTGGGCACGGGAAACACGCTGAGGGGCTGCTGGGAGTGGGGTGCCGGTAGGGGTGGTGGTGGCTGTACCTGTTGTTGGGGTGGGCACAGAGGTGTCCACCACCTCCAGGGAGCTTCCATCGGAGGAGGAGTCGCTGTCTGTGGTGTCCCCTCCTGTCCCTGTCGTGGTGCTCCCCTTGCCTTCCATCCCCCTGGCACACTCACCGTCGGTGGATTCAGCCTCCAGGCCCATGTGGAATGCAGCTCCCTTCATCGCCGGTGCCTCTGCTCTTCCACCAGTTGATGCTAATGCACACAAAGACAGGGTGACAAAACAAAAGTTGGCGTACACAACTCATAGGGAGCAGCCCTCTGCACTAGGCCATGCACTACCAGTTACTAAGATAGTCACCAGCCCATGAGGTACAATGCCTAACGCCATTAGCTGCACACCTGAAACCCACAGGACCCTGTCCAGTAGTAGATGAACACTAACACTATTGGGGGTGGAGTGCTTCAGACTCTGCCCAACAAGGAACCTATGCTGCCATGTTTGCCCTGGCCTAGGGGCACCCACAGCCCACATCCCCCACCCAGGTAAACCTTAATGGGCGCAAAGTCATGATTCTGAATCTGTACTCAACTCCTTGTGGCTGCTGTGATGCCTTCAAGCGCCCATCCAACTCCGGATAGGCCACTGTCAGGATGCGGAACATCAGGGGGGTCAGGGTGCGACAGGCGCCCCTTCCTCGTTGGGAGGCCAGCCCCAGCTGGACCTCTGCCGTCTTCCTTGCCCAGCGGTGCAGGTCCTCCTACCGTTTGCGGCAGTGGGTGCTCCACCTGTCAAAGACCCCCAGGGTCTGCATCTCCTTGGTGATGGCACGCCAAATACCCTTTTTCTGATGGGCGCTGACCTGCATGGAAAAGACAGCAGAAAAGGGCATAAGTTAACTGTCCAGACCGTCACACTCATGGCCCACCAGATCCCTCCCATCCCCTGACGCACATACATTGACCACCATACATGCATCACCCTGACCAGGATGCCTCAGCCCCCCCACATGTGGCTTAAATACACAGCAATCCATACATTCATGGCCCACGCATTATGCTCACAGTGTACTCACCTGTTTGTCTGGAGGACCGTAGAGTAACGTGTACTGGGGTAGGACCCCATCCACCAGTTTCTCCAACTCCTCCGCAGTGAAGGCAGGGGCCCTTTCCCCAGACACATGAGCCATTGTTGCTTCCAGACACAGGTCACAGCAGCACTTGCAGTGTAGGTCCTCTCCTGTTGAAGGTCAGGTAGCAAGTGAGTGAACAGATAGAAAATGGCAGTCACGTCCGCGGCGGTGCATACCGTCACCGCCGGCGTACATCGCCATTGGCTCCTAGAACCCATAGGGCCCAATGATACCCAATGCAAAGTTGCACGGTGGTCATAGACCGCCTACCGCAATGGTGCACAACGCCAGCGGAATTACCTCATTTCCACTTGTCCCTCCTCACAGGTCAGGCAGCCGCCATTTCAGGGGGGCACAGGCCATGGCACCTAACTGCGTCACAGCAGACATTGGCACAGCAACTGACTCTCAGATTCACATACAGGTTCTGTAAAGTAAAAGATGCATCATTATTTCAATTGATGTGTGAATAAGACCCTCTGCTCACCGTTTTCCTCCTTAGGTTCCTGCCACTGAGGATGAATATGAGATGGCGACATCCTCCGGTGTACAGACCCCTGGTGGACCTTGCGACAATGGAGGACAGACACATTATCCTAAACTACAGACTTGATCGGGCCACAATCCAAGAACTGTGTGCCCAATTGGAGCCAGACCTTATGTCAGCTATCCGCCAGCCCACAGGTATCCCCTCTCTAGTGCAGGCCGTGTCAGTGCTCCATTTCCTGGCAAGTGGTTCCTTCCAAACAACAGTGGCCATGGCATCAGGGGTGTCTCAGCCAATGTTCTCAAACGTGTTGACCAGAGTGTTGTCAGCCCTGCTGAAACACATGCGCAGCTACATTGTATTCCCCCAGGTGGAAGATTTGGCCACAGTGAAAGCTGACTGTTATGCCCTGGGACATATCTCCAACATCATTGGTGCCATAGATGGTACACATGTAGCATTTGTCCCACCCCGGATAAATGAACAAGTGTTCAGGAATAGAAAATGCTATCACTCTATGAATGTGCAGATGGTGTGTTTGACGGACCAGTATATCTCCCATGTGAATGCCAAGTTTCCTGGCTCTGTGCATGACGCCTTTATCTTGAGGATTAGCAGTATCCCATATGTGATGGGCCAACTCCAGAGGCACTGGGTGTAGCTAATAGGTGAGACCAAGGTCACCACCCAGTATAAGTTTGTGTCTGGGTATGTGGTTGTCCCTAAGGGTTAGGGTATGTGTAACAGGTATCCCTCAATATTTGCAGGTGACTCTGGTTACCCCAACCTCTCATGGCTACTGACCTCAGTGAGGAATGCCAGGACAAGGGCAGAGGAATGTTACAATGAGGCACATGGACTAACAAGGAAGATCATTGAAAGGACCTTTGGCCTCCTGAAGGCCAGGTTCCGGTGACTCCATCTGACAGGTGGACCCCTGTACTACTCACCCAAGAAGGTGTGCCAGATCATCGTTGCATGTTGCACAACCTGGCCTTGAGACGCCAGGTGCCTTTTTTGCAGGAGGATGAGCCTGGAGATGGTCTCGTGGCAGCGGTGGAGCCTGTGGACAGTGGGGAAGAGGAGGCAGAGGAAGAATATGTGGACAACAGAAGTAATATAATACAGCAGTACTTCCAGTGACACACAGGTAAGACACTGTAACTTCAGTTTACATTTAGTTTTCTGTTGGACATTGTACATGGCAGCCTGATTTCCCTATGCCTACGGCCACTTACTGTACCCTTTGGCATCTCTATTTTCAGATCTCTGTGGCCCACTCTGGCTCCTGGTATGTTTACTGCTGCCCACTAAAGGTCACACCAATGTATAAATGACTGTATATATGACTTGCAATGTTTACAGAATGTTGTACTAATACATGATTCAATCAATTGACAGACTAAAGATTAGTTTTTGTTCCAAGAGTGTTTATTTAAGTACTCATATGTAGGGGGGGATGTGCAATGGGCTGGGGTGATGGTGGAGGAATGTCCAGTTAGAGTCCAGTCTCTTTGTATCACAGGTGCATTGTCCAGTGGGGCATAGGAAGGGGAGTAATGGCAGTTCAAGGGGGATAGGGCGACAGAGTGGGATAGAAGGGTGACAATCAGGAGAGTATTATTTCCTGGCGGGGGTCTTGGCAATGTTCTCTGGCTTCTGTCTGGATCGCAGATACTGTTTGCAGGGTATTTCTCCTTCTGCACGGGGTGGGGTGCTGGTGGCCTGTTGGTCCTGTGGCGGGGCCTCCTGTCCACTAGCGCCGGCGGGGGTGGAGGGCTGTTCTTCGGTGTGGCTAGTGTCAGGGGCCCGTTGGTGTGCCACTGCCTCCCTCATGTTCTTGCCCATGTCTGCCAGCACTCCTGCAATGGTGACCAGGATGGTGTAGATGTTTTTTAGGTCCTTCCTGATCCCCTGGTACTGTCCCTCCGGCAGCCGCTGGGTCTTCTGCAACTTGTACAGTATCTGGCCCATGGTCTCCTGGGAATGGTGGTATGCTCCCAGGATGTTGGAGAGTGCCTCCTAGAGAGTGGGTTCCCTGGGCCTGTCCTCCCCCGGGCGCACAGCAGTCCTCCCAGTCTCCCTGTTGTCCTGTGCCTCTGTTCCCTGAACCGTGTGCCCACTGCCACTGACCCCAGGTCCCTGTTCGTCCTGTGTTTGTGGGGTTGCCTGGAGTCCCTGTAGTGGTGGACACACTGCTGATTGATGTGTCCTGAGGACAGTGGCATGGGCCCGTTGGGTGGGTGCTGTGCTGGTGTTTCCTGAGGGGGGAGGCTCTGTGGTGGGTTGGGACTGTGCCTGGGTACCCACTGTCCAGAGGTCCCTGATGGGCCAGGTTGGTCATCGTGATCCAGGCGTGCAGAGCTGCTGTCATCATTGTTGGCCTCCTCTGGGGGGGGGAGGGGACTGGATGCTGGTGGCAACTCCTCTCCGGTGACGTTAAGTAGGGGTCCTGTGGGGATGAAAATGCAGTGTTATTGTATTTGCGTGTGCCATCTTGTGCATGGGTATGTTTCCCCCTATGGTTGTTATTAGCAAGGCAGCTTTGGCTTGTGTGAGTTGTGATTGGTTTGGCTAAGTGATTGTCACTAGTGTGCATGCTGTAGTGATGGGTGTCCATGCAGGTCTGTGATGGGGGCCCATGCATTGGTGTGGCATGCAGGGCTTGGTTTTGGGATGGGTGGGTTGTGATAGTGGGGTTTATGTGAGGTGGTGGAGTGATGGGGGTCAGGGTAGGGGTAGGAGTTTGTGATGGCATGCAGGTAGGGTGGGGGATATAGTAGTAATGATTTGGCTTACCAGAGTCCGGTCCTCCTTCTACTCCTGCGAGGCCCTCAGGATGCATTATTGCCAAGACTTGCTCCTCCCATGTTGTTAGTTGTGGGGGAGGAGATAGGGGTCCACCGCCAGTCCTCTGTACGGCTACCTGGTGTCTTGCAACCACGGAACGCACCTTCCCCCGTAGGTCGTTTCACGTCTTCCTGATGTCATCCCTTGTTCTTGGGTGCTGTCCCACGGCATTGACCCTGTCCACGATCCTTCCGCCATAGCTCCATCTTCCTAGCAATGGACGTCTGCTGCACCTGTGATCTGAATAGCTGTGGCTCTTCCCGAATGATTTCCTCCACCATGACCCTTAGCTCCTCCTCTGAAAACCTGAGGTGTCCTAGGGGAGCCATGGATGTTGTGTGAGTGATATGTGTGACGATGTGTGGGGTGATGTGTGGGGTGATGTGTTGTGGTGTGTGGTGTGAGGTGCGTAGATGGTGTATGGGGGATGGTGTTCTGTGGCTCAGATTGAGTGGGTGCTCCTGGCTTGTGTCTCTCTCTGTTGGCAATCTTTTTTTTCATGGAAAGGGTTGTGGGTAATGTGGGGGTGTGTTTTATATTGGATTGGGTGTGTGGGTGTGGTGTGTGTATCAGGTGTGTGTAGTTTGAATTGTCCAATGTGGTGTAGTTTTGTAATTCTGTGTGCTTTTTGAGTGTGGTGGTGTGTACCGCCAATGGTTTACTGAAGTTGAAAGACTGCCGCGGTGATTCGTGGGTCCTGATACAGTGGGCGTATTCCTGTCGGCGTAACGGTGCAGGTTTTGGTACCGCCAATTTATCACTGACCTTTGGTCTGGTGGACTTGTGTGGGTGTCTGTATAGTGGCGGATTTCTCCGTGTGGGTCATAATACCCATAGCGGAATACTGCTGCATTCACGGTATTTTAGCGGCCGTCAGCACAGCGGTAGGCGGCATTTACCGCCAGGGTTATAATGAGGGCCTTGGTGTCATGGATGTGGTTTCAGGTCTTCTGTATTTTATCAGTGAAGAAGAGGTTGATGACATTGAACTTTTCTGTGGAGAGCAGAATACATGGGTCCGATAGGTGCTTGATTGCCTTGAACAGCTTTCTGCTACAGTTAGTCGCATCACTGATGGTGTTCACATAGTACTGAGTGTGATGTTCATTCTGATGCGTTCCTGTCTGTTTCTGTCTGTGTTCTGTTGTATTTCTTTGTGAGGAGTAGCATGCTGGTTGGTGTCGCTGTGACACTGGACTAGATGATGTGTGCAAATATTGTTTTCTGTTGGGTAATTATTCATGCTGTTTTTATTGGTAAGTGGTATTAGTAAGAGGACACAACAGAAGCAAAAGATGTACACATTGGAGGAGAGAGCGGGAATCCAACAAGATAACACAGTGAAAAGAATCAGGGTACAATACTGATGTAAAGTCCCTAAGGTCTGGTTCCATCCTATGTAGATGCCAACTTCATCTTAGTTCATGAAGACATTAATCTTCCTTAACTTAGATAATGGAAGCCGCCATATTCCTTGATTTAATGCGGAATCGTGGCTGTGTCTGCTTTTTAACGCAGACGACGCCAGACCTTAGCTTTCTAAGAACTGTGATATAGTTAAGTTCTTCAATTAATGACATAAATACAATATTAATATATCATAAATACAATATCTAATGCAACATTGGTCTGGGTCAAATGTCTCCTCTTCACCACGTGATTTGGTTTGCAGACTGGCTCTGATTATGTAACTAAATACAGGTACACTGTTCCAAAAGAAATATATAAGGACAGGAGAGACCCGTAGTCTCAGGAGCGAGAACCCTCAAGCATCCATTGGATGACTGGCATCATCATCGGGAATAGCTCCTCGCTAGGCTGGCGCTGCAATGCCTAGTGGGCACCCCGAAGTGGGGGCTCTCAGCCAACTTTTTGAGACAGTGACTAAAAAAGTTCAACTATGCAGAACACAGGTGCTGTAAGTCACCATCAACAACGGAAAAAGAGGTCTAAAATTGGTTATTCATCCCTGAAACTCCATCATTTAATCAGTCTAATCTACAAGGATGAAGACCAAGATTAAATACATAGTTAAGAAAGTATAATGGAGGATCATGCTCCAAAAACCTTTCAAAAAGTGAATGAAAAAGGTAGAGTATTCTGAATATTGAAAAGAACCTCTATGATATGGTCGACATGTTTCGCGTCTATTGGTCCATCCGGATCCATTGACGCTTCATCAGGACCTACAAAACTAAAAAGCAAACCTCTTAGAAGTGTGTATCGTTGATAAAGATACAGTAACACCGGCCACTTACTTAAGATGACTGGTAATACAGGTATCCTGAAAAACAAGAAAGAAGAAAAGAAAGAGGCAAAGAGGTGGGAAACAATCTGTGAAAACCTCACAGTGCACATTGAAATGGCAAGTGAGCACCAAGAAAAACAGCACATACCCACCAAAGGGCAACACAGGTGGAGGGTGTCCGATGAAAGAAAGAGAGAGGAACAAATACTCCATCATTAATTAAAGGTGAATCTCACATATGGAAGTACATCCTCACTCAATGAATGCAAATGTCTGTTCTTGGACCAGAGTCCTCATTGTTTGTAAATTTCACTCTTCTGGAGTACAACCACACACATTTTGTGCTTGTCCTGCACCTTGGTGCCAAGACTTTCTCATTGGGTGCAAATCTGACACTTTTCTGCACAGTATGTCACAAACATTGTGCTTCTCATTTCTTGGTCACAATCTATATCATTAGATGTGATTACATTTCCTTTTTGTGGAGCACACATTCACTAATTGTCTTTAACTGTCATTTCTTTGACTTGGAATCAAATGTTATTCAAACCTCAGAATTACAGGCCACAAACAGTAAAGCTCGATAGAACATTCAGGTACACGCAGCAAAGCTATCAGAAAGTACCTACAGCTTACAGAATTAAGCGACAGACAGATTAAACCATTTGCATACTGTTAGGACCCAGACAGCATCAGTGACATAATATGAAGTGCTATCGATAAATGATAAAAAAGGCACCAACAGAAGTCATGAAATAGCATGGGAAAATGCACTGCAAATTAGCATTTATCATCTCAAAATCAGCCTGGAGTATACATGTATTAATAACTTTAAATATGCTTCTGAGGAGCAGTCTGAAAAAATGCTTCATTTTGGATAAAAGCTCAACTCCTCAAAACTGAAGCATGTGATTTTCGTGAAATGAGAACATTATCTTTGTTGTGCAATGTCAGATTTATATTTTTACTAAATACATGTCCCTAGATGGTAGCTTGTACTACAAAACTCCCACATATATCACTGTCATGCATGAACAGATTTTGCTTTCATGGCCATTTATCGTCATCATCAAATATCAGGGATGCCTATTATATGGCATGGATTTTAATCAACATTATGCAATGATTAACCACAATTGTGTCCGCAACGCTCAGAATATAGCAAGAATTATGCCAGGGACACCTGTCTTGTCACCAAAATGTCTATAGTATATTGTGTAAGGGCCACTATCATGTAAGGGATAGACAGAATGCTGCCAAAAGGGCCTGCAGTATTCCAAAGATGGGTCACTGTTATGTTATGAATAGTTAGAAAGTAGTTTGGAATACCAATTACATGTCAATGGCAGACCACTGTTAGCCAGGGATAGCCATTGGGGTGTTAAGAGTGCCCATTGGATATTAAGGATGGACCACGTTTATGCAAGGGATAAGCAGAGTGTAATCAAAAATGTCCACCATATATTACCTATACGAGATAGAGGAGGAGTGCCCTGGCAGACCGCACTGAAACCAGCTCTAACCACAGCAAAGAACTCTTCAACATTGTCAGAGAGTTCTCCAACCCCTCCGCCACCGAAAACATCATCACCCCTTCTTAGGAACTATGCAATACCCTGGCAGACTACTTTCACAAAATGATCTCCACCATCTACAAAAACTCTGAACTCCCAACCCACCACCACTGACACCCTCAGCCTTCTCACTCCCATGGATGAAAACCCAAATGCTCTTTCCAAATACCTGCTCATTACTTGGGACCAGCTCACCATGCAAAACACCACAGCCATCATTAACACCATCCACTAAGGAGCTCACAAGGGCACTTGTCCCCACCACATTTTCAACCTCTGGAGCAAGATGGTCAGCAGCGAGCTTACCATCAACTCATTCATCACCACGGCCATCTTCCAAGAAGTATGGACGTACGCAGAAGTCAAACCCCTTCTCAAGAAACCTTCCTCCAACCCCAGCGAACACAAGAACTAGCGTCCCATCTCTCTGCTCCACTTTCCCGCCAAAGTCCTCAAAAAGGCCATTAGCCACCAAATCACAGAACACCTGGAGAACAACAATCTTCTGGACCCCTCCCAATCTGGATTCCACACCAGTCACAGCACCAATACCGCCCTGATCGATGCCTCTGACAACATCAGAAACCTCCTCCACTGGGGAGAAATGGCAGCCCTGACCCTCCTCGACCGCTCAGCAGCATTCAACACCATATCACAACACATGTGTATCAAGAGGCTTCATTTCCTGAATCTTTTTGTTTGCCTTAGGACTCTGAGCACTTTAACACTGCTGACCGGTACTAAAATGAATGTGCTTCTCCCCAAAACATGGAAACGTTGGTGTATACACAATTGGTATATTTAATTTACCTGTGAGTCCTTTGTAAAGTGTTGTATCCTATACCCATGCCCTGCAAATTAAATGCTACTATGGTCCTGCAGCACTGCATGTGCTACCCATACAAGTAGCCTTTTAAACATATTTCAGGCCTGCCACTGCAGAGCCTTTGTGTGCAGTTTTCCTGCCACTTTGACGTGGCATTTAAAACCTTTTACTAAACCTTGACCCCTTTTATTACACATACGTCACACCTAAAGTAGGCCTTAAGTAGCCCAGAGGAAAGGGTGCTGTGTAAGTAAAAGGTAGGGCATATAATTTTAAGTTTTGCATGTCTTAATAGTGAAAAACACCTAAATTAGTTTTTACTACTGTGAGGCCTATGCCTCTCTGAGAATTTCTTTTTACACTTTAAAGTTGTAATTCCTGATAGAGAAGGAGTAGCTATGTCATGTTTCATATCATACGAATAGTAATGCTAAATCCTCTTTACTAGTAAAGTTGGATTTAACATTACTATTTTAAAAATGCAACTTTTAGAAAGTGGACATTTCTCTACTCTTACAGCACTGTGTGCCTGCAGCCTGTCTCCAATGCACAACTGGTGTGGGTGATGACTACACTTTCTTGCATTCTCTCTAGACAGCCACAAACACAGGAAGGTTAGGTGCGTCTGAGCACTCATCTGCATTCCGATGGCTGTTCCTAGGCAGAAAGGGAGGAAGGGGCTGACAAACACCTGAATAGTCAGTACCTGTCCCCACTCAAAGGGCTGATTACCCCCCATTGGTAGTCTGGAGCCAGGGCTGGTTAGAAAGGGCCCCACTTCAAAGGCACAACTGGGTATAGGTACTGCGTCTCTGACCCCACGAAATCAGACACGTCTGGACCTACAACTAGACTCTGTCAGAAGAATTGCAGTGTTCTGCTGGACTGCTGACCTGGAAGGACCACTTTTTTGCTGTAGTGTCCTGCTGCTCTCTGACCCTGCTGAGGGAGAGCTGCACTCTGCCTTTCACCCCAAGTGATCTTCAAGGGCTTGCTGGCTTGCCTTCTGTTGCTTGAGACTAACACATATCAAAGTCTCTACCCCTGCTCTTGTACCTTGTTCGATGGAAGTAGACCCAGATTCTTGCACAAGGAAAATCAACAAATCTCCAGTCTGCTTGGAGCAGAACCCGTGCATCAACCCTGTTGCAGGAGTAGAAACAGTCCATCGCTCTCGGAACCAACACTTTGCCTTGACAGCCCGACACTTGGAACTGCGCATCGCTGTCGCAGAAGCTTAGAGAGACTGAAGCATCCCCTTGCCTGCACGAAGAAACCTGGTGCATCACACTTCAGAACCAATGCTCCTTGGCTTGGTGCTTCGTCTTCAGAACTTGTATCAGGAAAACCGACGCATCTCCAGTCTGCTTCGAGCGGAACCAGCACAGCAGCAGACTCATGAGGTTGACACATCCCCTCGAGTAGGCAGAGGAAACTGATGCATCACACTTCAGAACAACTGACTCTGGGCTCAGCACTTTGGAACCAACCCATTGCCACCACTGAGTGAAGAAAATCAACGCATCACCTCGACTGCAGGCCTGATATCGACGCATCGTTCGACTACACACCACATCTTGCTGTTGCAAACAGGATCAATCTACTCTGTTCACTGGGCCAGTGTGGCTCTTATACCTGACCTGTGCTCCATCATGGTTGGCCTAAACTGTTGACTTTGCCCCAGTCCAGCACAACCAGATAACCCCCATTGGTGCTTATTGCTTCTAAGTGCTAGCACTCTTTTTATTCTTTAAACATTCATAACTCGACTTCTACTTATTGGATTTTTGTCGCTTTGGTCTTGATCTACTGATAACATTATTGTCTATTTTTCTAACATGGTGTGGAGCCTTTTAGTAGTGTTTTCATTGTGTTACTGTGTGTTGTGTTGCACAAATACTTTACACATTGCTTTGTTAGATAAGCATACAAGGCCCTTCACAATGAAGATCAGCATACATCAGCCACTGCCTGAACTCCCACCAACTCTCCAGACACCTACGCTCCACTCCCCTCTCCTTTGCACACACCCCTCACATCCTCCAAAGAACAGTGGAGAGTACTCCTTCTCCTACCTTGCAGTGAAATCCTGGAATGGCCTCCCGCTTCACCTTCGCACCTCATCCTCTCTCTGGAATTCAGGAAAGGAGTCAAGACCTGGTTGTTCAACTGTACCCCTTAGCACGTAAGTTCCCAGCACCTGGATACCCTCGCAGGTGATTAGCCATGCTCTATAATGCCTTGTTTCTTGATTGATATAGAGCAATGTGATATTAGGGTACCCAGAATATAGCCAAAGGTGCCCACAATAGGTCAAATGTGGTCTTTTATTGAAGGTGCAGCCAGAACGTAGACAGACATGCCCACAATATATCAGATATGAATGATTATTATGTGAGTCAGTGCTAAACATTGTCAAGAATGCCCATGATGTTTGGTGTGGGCCACTATTATATTGTGGCTAGCTAAAATGGCACAAAGGATGCCCACACTATGTTATGGATGGGCTACCATTATGTAGAGGAAAGCCAGAATGGTACCAAGAAAATCTCCAAAGTATAAAGGAAAGGTGACAGCATGGCCGGGTCACAGTAACAGGGTCTCATGGCTTCCGCTACAGCCCTCACCCCACCTCGACACGCACACACACACGCACACACAAACACACATACACACACAGACACACACACACACACAAAACATGCATACATCCATGCACACCCAACAGCATACTTGCATTCTTTTACTCAAAGAAATAAACTCATGTGAGAGAATGTGGCGTTACGATCACAAGTTCAGGCCGACTGCGATGAGTTACCTTTAAAGTCCAGCACAAAGAGTTCTATTAGCACTGGAGGAGGCTGCCAGGAGGAGGCTGAGGATTTCACAGTTACATCTAGTGCAGTACACTTTGATCCAGCCATGGGCCCAGGACCAAGGAGGTGCCTTTACGGGATCAGGAACTTACTCTAGCAGAGGCCACCAGGGATTGGGGAAGTCCAGTTGCTGGTACAGGCAGGTCCAGAAGCTGGGATGTTGCAGGGAGGCCTGTGAAGCTTATTGTATCCATGTAGCGCACATATAAGATCAGCTAACTGACCCTTGGGGTCACTCTGGTTAGTTTGGGATGAAGGCAATTAGGTCTTCCTTCTCAGACAACAAGACAGTCTTTTAAGCAGCAGGGCAGTCCTGTGGCAGCAGGGCAGACATTCTTCTGTAACTTCCACAGATTCAGAAGTGGTCTGATGAGTGGCTCTGGAGGTTCAATATTCAAACCTGGTGCCAGACTCCAAACTGTCTCAGGGTGACACAAGGCTGGACAGGCATGGTGTCAGGTTCCTTTGTGTGTGCAGGAGGAAAAGCTTTTTTGAAGTGTAAGTGGGACTGGGTTCAGCACAAATACACAAAGCCCAACAGCAAAGCCATTCACTGTTATATGACCCAGGACACTGGCAGAATGCATAAGTGTTTAGTGCAAGAAAATGTCACCTTTATAAAAGTGGCATTTCCAGTGTAAATTAAAAATACGACTTCACCATTGAGGAGGATTTACGTCCCAAATCCAAAGTTAGCACTTATTAGATGTAATAAGGTAACCTAGTGTTAGTCAATGGGAGAGATAGGCCTTACAGCACTTAAAACGACTTTAGAATTTTTTTCACTGCCAGGACAAGTAAAACGTAACCACACGTTCTATGTTCTAAATACAATGCACCCTGTTCTATGAGCCCTTAGGACCTACTGTAGGGTGACATAAATAAACAAGCATTTACAATGCAACGGGTCTCGCATTTGCTCATGTTAGAGCTGATCGCGTTGTAAACTCCTAACCCGACTTTTCACCTATCGGGCAAAAGTGCATTAATGTACATAACCCGGAAAAGTGAAATTAACTATGTAAAGCGCTCGACTTCTGCCAAGCAAGATCGCGCTCGTAAATTAGAGAAAAAGAAGTCCACGAGCCTGATGGAAAACAGCGAGCCTCGCATGTTTTCTGTACTTGGTCGCTGCGCTCGAGGAGGGCTAGCCACCGGAAAAAGCCTTGACGTATGCCTGCCTTCGACTAATGAAAGCAAGCAGATTTTATTAGGCAAGCCCACGAACCAATAAAAAACACTGACGTAAAGTTGACAGGGCTCCGAGCCCTTTTCTAAATACAAAAGCGTCTTGCTGCGATACGCATGCGCGAGCGCATGCAACGCAGGCTTGACCCTAAAAAGAAAAGGTTTAGGCAAAAGACTTATTTAGCCAGGTCAAAATAGCAGTGTAAATCTGCACTACGGGTTACAGTGGCAAGTCTGAGACATGTTTTAAACGGCTTCTTTAGTGGGTGGTGCAAGGAATGCTGTTGCCCACTAGTAGCATTTAATTTACCTTCCTGGGAACATGTTTTACCTTTTACTAGGGACGTACAAGTAAATTAAATGTACCCATCATGTAGCAATCATCATCATCGTCCTCCCCTTCAGGCAGCAGTAGATGGATGAAGTTGTGGTCCCAAGCAGCAATGTATTGCTAGACATCTCCAGGGCTCAACAGATTACCAGCTGCAGCCAGCAGCTATCTCCTGAATCCTGAGGAGGTCTAGCATCTACATTGAGTGGCCCAGTCCTCAGAAGGGACAGATTTATAGCAAACAGACCAGAGTTGCAGGGGATAGAACAGGGACAGCTGCAAACCAGAGAAAGTAGGTGGTGGTGGTGTCAGGGACAAATGCAGGCTGAAATGTCTTCTTCGATCATTGTTCCTCCAAGTTCCATGTTCTCCTCCCTTTGAATGGTTACATAACATTTCTACCAATGAGAGAAGGAGGCAGGCAGGTGAAGGCTTGGTGAATATCGGAATAACTGCAACTATTTGCAGTGGCTGCCTGCTGTCACCTCTGCTTCAGAGACAGACTCTGGGATCACGAGACTAGGCGTAATCTAATGCCCCACTCTCCATACTAAGTGTGTGGCTATACTCTGAAGCACCACTTCTGCCAGGTTTGACAGTGGGAGTGCAGAAGACTTGTCTGCCAATCCCCCTCTTCCCTCCAGGTTTGGACTGGCCTACAGGGCAAACAGACAGTGCCAAATGAGCTGGTCTGACAGATCAGAGTGTGAGTCAGTTTTTATCAGTATGTGAGACTGTTTTATTGCCAGGTGGGTCTGTTTTTACTGTTGATCTCCCTGATATTACCACAAGCATTGCCTGAAACAAACACAAAAGCATGAAATCTTCCGCACCTTGCAAAATACCTATTCAGTGTGTCTTTACGAGTCCAAAGCTGGCCTGATTGGTAAATGTGGGCTACTTTTTGGGCCACCTAGTTCTCATATGAACGCTGGGCTTATTTGTTGTCCCAGTCTAAACCTGAACAACCCCATTCCCCGGTTACTGGAGCACTACCCAAAACGCCACGGTGTGTAAGATGGTGAGGAAGATGGCCAGACAACAGTATTATACACAGCGTTAATAAGTGTACACTGCTTTTCTTTAAAGTGCATGCAAGTCTTTATTTGAAGACATCATAAGCGTGATAAAGAAAAAATTCTCATTCGTTGACTTGCAAGGTACCAGGATTGCCACAAAGACTTCTGGTTATCTTCGAGAACTGTTGTGGCAAGCTGAACACACAATTCTCCCACAGTGATTAAGCTGTGGTAGAAAATCTTTCCAAGTCTGTCAACTTAATCAAATCTCTATGGTATCATGTCCTATTTGCCAATGGACTATGGAGCTTGTCTGAATGGCAATATCTGTTCCAGCATTCAAGGTAAGATATTTGGCTTACATTAATCTTGTGACTGTGCATATTATGGCAGCAAGGGCTGAAGTATGATTAGAGAAGCATGACAACTTTGAAAAATGTAGGCTCCCATCTCACCTTACTTTCAGGAAAAAAGCAAGATACTGTCAGCTTCCAACTCAAGCATATTCAGGGCTATAGTTGCATCTTCCAGAGTAGCACCTGTGCTCCATCTTCATTTTGGGCAAGGAATGATGGATGCTTTACAACCCACACAAATGAGCTGTTTTCTTTCCCCTTGTGTTGTGCCTGGTCTACCGTCATTTAGGCAGTTCGGGCTGGACTGTTCCCATGAGGAACAGGGTCAAGACTGATTTGCATATGGCTGGGTCCAAACTGGGGTGGCATGGTGAGCAAAAGAGCGATGGATTAAACCCAGATCTGTGACTGGGGGTGAGTGTTTGCATTGTTCAGCACTCCGTCCATCATCCTTTTGTGTTGCTAACGTCATACATTATCATTACACCATTCTTATTGCTACTATCCACAGAAAGGTGCACCATGCCCAGTGTGAAGAGATCATCAGACAGGAAGGGACAGTAGAGAGGGTATGACCATAAGAGTCAACAGAAACCTTATGGTGAGCTAAGGGGTGAAAGGATTATTAATATTCTATTGTGTAAATAGTTGGTGTTTGATATTAAGGGCAGGAAGTGTGCTTAAAAGTGACTGGTTTTTCTATGATCAGATTTGTAATGCATACAAAGCAAATCTAAAATAATTTCAGACATAAGATTCCAAAAAGTAAACATTTTAGAAAGCTAAAGGAAATGCTAACGAAAAACCAAAAGCTTATTTTCCAAATAATTGTTAAACACGCCTGGGTGCATTTGCAAGGAAAAATAGGACTGCAGTGCTTAACTATCCCTAAAAGCAAAATAAATAGATGATTGTCTCAGAAACAGCAAAACGCAGAAAACGACATCAAGATAGAAAGTAGAAAACACAAAAAAGCTTTTGCTTAAAAAAATCAAAAACATTTTACTTTGCATTTCTTTGTACTATTTATTTTCTGTGGGAGTCTAACTGATTTCCATCGCAAGGCCTACCAGTAGTACTGTAAATATTTCTTACGTCAACACCTCTTCCAGAAGAGATGCTATGAAGATACAATTATGTTACTTGTCAACATCTTTTACCAGATAGCTGTTAGAATAATGTGCAGTTCCGGCCATCTCCATTGTTAAAAGAAGATCTAGATGTCAACACCTCTCACGAGATAGCTATTAAAAATTGGAGACTTGAACTCCTCCAAAGCAGGGCTTTCATTTGTACTGCATGGGGGATCTGCATGGCAAGAGTCTACACATTGTCAATTATTTCAAGTTATGTTAAGTTCCAAGTGAAATTTGTTCGCGAATACATTTTTAAGTCGGGTTTGGTCTTCTTTGTTTCCAAATGTACTCAATTTCGCCTTGACATAGGATATTAACATGCATGTACGTTGAGAATATATATCTGTATATCTTCACAGTATCTATGTGTTCAGTCAAGAATATTAAATCTACACTTACCTATATATGTTTGCTTTAATTATACGGTCTTAGTAGATATATTGCATGAGATATAGTTGCAGGTTGATAATTTGTCACGCGAGTTTGTGACATACAACAGCCACATGTGATAGATATGTTTGTTAATTTGGAAAACCTTCACAAATATTTATACATGTATATTTTTTATTTATGTCAAAGCATAAATGTCGAGATGTTCTTTAGTGAAGGCAATTTGCAATCAAGAAGAATTGATGGAAGAGGTAGAGATATCTATTTTTCATAATTCTGGGACACAAGGGTAGAGATATCATGCATAAAACTGGGACACAATGAGCATTCAGTATCACTTCCCAAAACATTGCACCTATCAATATTGCTTAGAAAAATATTGCACATACTAAAGAGCCATCACCTTGGAACTGGTAGATTGTGGTTTATCAAACTCTCAACACATTGATACTGGACGCTAATGAAATGTGGAGCGGATACAAATCCTGTTTTGTCCTGGAAGCGTTTATTAGTTACTTTGAATAGCTTTCTAAGGCTGAGTCTGGACTATAAACATGAGCAGTAGATCAACTCGTTCTACTATGTGTGCATATCGGTATATAAATCTTTTCAAAACCAAGACAGTTGGTCCATCTCAATATATTTCTTGTAAGTATAACATAGGAACATGCAAAATGCTGGTCTACCTTGGTAGGTGCAGTTTACTTACTATTGTGTTTAAGATGAGGGTAAATAAATTGTGAAGGAATAATTTAGAATTAATGAATTGTCTCTGCTAAAAATACTAGTCTAGAATAAGACAGTGAGATTATACCTGAGGGTAAACACAACACAAGCAGTTCACTCCTGCACGGATTTCCAGTACAGCAAAGACAGTTGTTCATTGTATTAGCAAAGGCTACTAAGGGTCTGATTTAGAGTTTAGCAGACGGGTACTCTGTCAAAACGTGGCAAATATCTTGTCCGCCTTATTACAAGTGCATTATAACATAATCCACTTGTAATAATGCACTTCTAATAAGGTGGAAGGGATGTCCGTCAGGTTTGTGACAGAGTATCAGTCCGCCAATCGCTTTGCTCTTTGGTGAAGGCAAATTCCTATGAAGAAACATAATGAATGGAATGAGGTAGACATATTGTGTATACTTGTGGGGCAGAAAGATACCGATATCGTCCATAAGATTGGGACACACTCAGCATACGATATTAGTTCTGAAACAAAGTCAGATATTTACCCTTGCACCCGTCAATATTGCTTACAAAAACTCTGTACATACCCAAGGTTCATCACCTGGTATGCTATATCAAACTCTGAAGACATTGAAACTGGAAGGTAATAAATTGTGAGGTGGATGCATTTTCTGGGAAGCCAATACTGGTACCTTTGAAAAGTTTTCTAGGTCTCAGTTTATCAAATATAAATAAACAATCAATCGTCTACTTTTGCTATGTATGTATGACTTTATAGAAATCTTTTCAAAACCAAGGCAGCTGATCTAGCTAGTTATCCCTGTTGTAATTTTATTTAACATAGAACACACAAAAAAGTGACTCCCTTTGATAGGTGCAGTTCAATTACAACCATGATTATGAAAAGGGAAGGAATGGTTATGGATCAATTTATAATTAATACAGTACCTCTAGTGAAAAAATTCCAGAATGAAACAGCCAGAATGTGCCTGAATCCAAACATAATACAGGCATTTCACCCATGCACTGATATCCCTCTGTTGGCTTCCAGCACAGCAAAGAAGGTTGGTCAATGTATTATGTAAAGTGCACAAGGGACTGGTTTAGAATTTTGTAACGAGGGTACTACATTGCAACTGCGATGAAGTAACCTCTCCACCAAACTGAAGATCCGCCCACTTGGTTTACAGTCAGGTATACCTTAACTGTCTCAGAGATGGAGCCCACTGTGTCTCTGTCACTGACATTCTCCACCGACAGCCCAATGTAGTGAGAGATGTCAGAGGTTTGGGCATTTGACCAGCAGCCCAATGTAGAGTTTTACTATCCCCTCCTGCTGTGAAAAAAAGGCAGTAAAAGATGGTGAAAACATTTAAATGACCGCCACACCACGGGGGAAAACTCCATGCGCCGTGTTGTGACAATGATGTCATTTGAACAGTTATAAGTATTGTTATGAATGCTAATTTCACAGGCGATAAGTGTTGTAGTATACAAGGGTATAACCAGTGCATGGAAAAGGGCTGAGTTGTAGTTAATGCAAGTGGTGACAAGAATGTGTTCGGAGGTGTGAGACTTATTGTAATTTGAAGGTGGTGTGTAAAATTAAGTTATTATTATTATAACTTTATAATTTTGAATGTTTGTGTATTTTAAGATGGTGTTGTATAGAACAAAAAGTAAGAATACATAAATTATGTCTAACTATCAATTATCCTTAACCTTTGTTTTTTCATTGTATGTTAATGATCTTTATTTCTTAATAAAAATGTGTTTGAAATCGTAGTGCGGAGTGTCATTCATTGACGTGTTGTACAGTGCAGTGAAGGAAAGTGTTGTAGTGTGTGGAGTATTGTAGAGTGAAATAGAGTTGAACTGAGTACAGTGCAGTGACGTAGTCTACAGTGGAGTAATGTGTTATACAGTATATAGTGGAATAGAGTGGAGTACATAGAATGGAGTGAAGCAGCATGTTGAACAGTGTAGTGGTATGTCGAACAGTGGTGTGTGTATGTATTTACAGCCAACACCCCTCCATAGAGCCATACCCATGCTGCGCACAGCCATGTGGGAGGTTGTTCAAAGGGCCTGGCCCTGGGGACCCCATCCAATAGGACAATTTTTGTAAATTAAAGGGGAAAGGGGCCACGCAGCCCCTTCCCTGAGATGTTAATCAGCCACGGGGACCCCATCCCCTGGGGCCATTTATTTAAATAAAGGGAGGCCCCCTCCCCAAGCCTTGTTAGGCCCTAGGGATCCCATCCCCCATGGCTACTCTTTAAAATAAAGGGGAGGGGGTACTCGTGGTCCTTCTTCTCTGGACTGATTTTGGTCTCAAGGACCCCATCCCCTAGGGCAGGTGTGGCTTTTATGGGGAGGGGGACACATGGCCCACCTCCTCAGGCCAATTTCGGTCCCAGGGTTCCCATCCCCCAGGGCCCTGTGCACTTTTCTGGGGAAGGGGGTCTCCATCAGGGCTGATTTTGTCCCCAGGGAACCCATCATCAGGGCCCAGTACATATGACAGAGGGAGAAGGGCATGCTGCCCACCTCCCCCAGGCTGAATTCAGACCAGGTTTATTAGGGTGAGGGGAGCCCATCGGGACTCTATCCCTCAGGGCCCACCATAATGTTTATGGGGAGTGGGGCGTGCACCCCCTTGCCGGCTCATTTCAGCCTCGGCGACCACAACCCCCCAGGTCCACCACAATTGTTATGGGGATGGGGGCACATGGTCCCCTTCTCTGGGCCGGTTTAGACCGCAGGACCCAGCAATATTTATATAGGGAGGGGGGCTATGCAGCATCCCTCCCTGGGTTGATTTTGATCCCGGGGAACCACATCCCTTGGACACTGGCAACTTTTTGTAGGGGGAAGGTGGCACACAGCCTGCCTCCCCAAGCTGATTTCAGCCCCGGGGAACCCATGCCCTGGGGCCTTGTGAAATGTTACAGGGGGAGGGGGGCACTCGACCGGGGCTCGGCACCCACAATACTGTAGTTGGGGGCCACAGGGGAGCCGCGTGGCCCCAGCCGACTCCCTGTGTTCCAGCAGACTTTGTGTTTGTTCTTGCCTGGAGGGAGTTTTAAAAATGCTCCCTTCAAGTGAGAGCAAACACAGGATTCCCTGCCTGCGTTGGTGCAGGCAGGGAAACCAATATGTCCTGGGGTGGGCTCCCCGGAACATAGCATCTGAGCCTGCCCTTGGTGATGGGGGCCCAGGACCATTAATGGCTCAGGGATGGGGCCCCTTAAAGCAATCGGCCCAGTAGTAGGCTCCCCAGGGCCTTTCTTAGGTACGACCCCCCCCCCTGCCCATTTTGTGAATTTGCAGCCCAGGGAATGGCTCTCTGGGGCCTTTAGAGACTCTGGGAGGAGTCCTGGGTGGCACATTTCCCCATTTTACAAAATGTCAGCCCCAGGAGTGGGTTCCCGGAGGACGCTTGAGGCCCAGTGAGGGGGGGGCGCATAGCCTCCCCCATACAAAGTAATACATAGGGATTTCGTGTTGTGGGACCCCCATTTGTTCTGAGCCCCCATTAGTAAGAATGCATATTGTGGCCATTGTTTTTGAGAAGAACTGTGTAAGAGATAAGGACTGTGATGAGTACATAGTTAATTTCTATTTTGCAAAAAAAAGCTACGATCTCGATAGACACTCATGGGATCATGAACAGTAGAAAGGAGTAGGTGATCTTGTAGGAAGAGAATGGAGATGGTGTTGCTTAGAGTGTACTATTTATGTCCATTGGCTTTGTAAGAGTTGTGAGTGGGGTATAGTCTCTTCTCATGCCCTACTATGCACCCCAAATAACAGGGAGAATGGTGTTAGCAAAGAGGACAGTTCCTCTCCACTGACTACTTACATCTGTCATGTGAGAGAGGTTTCCAGAGAAAATGTCACTTTCTCTCCACATACCCTACTACCCTACTATGCAAACCCGTCATCTGAGAGAGAAGTCCGAAAGGAGAAGCTACTTCATGCACACACTGTCTCATGCTATCCCGTCATCTGTGAGAGAGGTGTGCCATTAGAAGCCAGTCCGTGTACACACCCTAATTTGCACATCTGTCATCTGAGAGAGAGGACTGACAGGAGAGGCCAGTCCCTCTCCACATACTACTACACATATCAGTGATCTGAGAGAGAGGTCAGAAAGGAAAGGCCTGTCATTCTCCACACGCTATTATGCACACATGCCATCTGAGACAGAGGTCTAAAAGAAAAGTCCAGTACATCCATACACCCTACTATGCACATCTGTCATCTGAGAGAGATGTCTGACAGAAAAGGGCAGTCCCACTCCACTCACTACTATGCACCTCTGTCATCTGAGAGAGAGCTAAGTGAAGAGGCCAGTCTCTCTCCATACCCTACAATGCACACCTGTCATTTGGGAGAGAGAGAGATCTGAAAGGAGAGGTCAGTCCATGCACAAACCTCACTATGTTAACCCGTCATCTAAGAGAGTGTTCTGATAGGAGAGGCTAGTCTATGTATACACCATAATATGCATACCTGTCATTTGATAGAGAGGTCTGATAGGAGAGGCCAGTCCATGTAGATATCCTAATAATATGCACACCTGTCATTTGAGAGAGTGGTCTGACAGGAGAGGTAGTCCAAGTACACACCCTACTATGCACAGCCATCATGTGAGAAAGAGGGCTGACAGAAGAAGCCAGTGCTTGTAAACACCCTAATACATCACTGATGACATCACCCTAGTGCTGTTTTCCTGCGTATTGTTGTAAAGTTGCTATGGCTTTACACGTAAAATAGTTCACAATAACAATTAACAACAGGTATATGAGAAACTCTCACTGAGTACGGTATTCAATCTGTATACAACTGTTCATAGGAAGCCAAAATAGTGAATGCCAATTCTGAAACTAATGCCCTACTAAGGACAGCTTTAGTCTATATGAAGCCCCTGACACACACCAAACGTGTGAAAGAAATGAAGTTAATATCAGTAGAGAACCATGAGCTGAAAACAGTGTTTACTCTATGAACAGAGTTAATTATATACCACACTATTTGCAAACAGTGAAAATCTCATGAGAAATACACCAAAAACGATTCAAACAAATCTAATAGGAACAATGTACATTCTACTCAGCAGAGGTAAAAAAAGATACTATTTACTGAAAAAAACGAAAATCTAAAGACTTTTACTTTTGATATTGGTTATTAATTAGATATTTAATATATTAATTTATTTTTCATAAACACTTTTATTATTTTTACATTTTTTATAACTCGTTTTTATTGGTCTTCAGACTGTATGCAGTGGAACAAGAGATAAAGAAATGTCAAACATGTCCTTCCTACCAGTGAAAACAAACATTAGGTAACCATGCAAGAACTAACCCTTGGCATTTAGGGTATCCAAATAGGTTATCCAGTTCCCTCCCAAATCTATTTGTGCTTTTTGGGGCAGCTGAAAGATTTATATACAAACCTCTGAACCGTAGCAGTATAGTCCATCCTGTGAGTCCATTTGATCAGTTTTAGAGGCAGGTGAGTGTGTCCATGCTGTGCAAGGTCCCTTTTAGCAATAAAAAAAGCTCATACCAACTAGCCTTCTAGTATGGTGGATGCCAACCCCCCCCAATCCCCCCCCCACCACCATTCATCCATAAGTCTCAATTTTGGCTTCAGTGTTATTGTCCTGGCGACAACCTGGAGTAGAGTGCTACCAATAGTTTGTCAGTATCTATATATAACCGGGCAGTCCTAAACCATAAGGGAAAAGGTAGCCAAGGGGTGCCAGCACCGTGGGTTCAGGTCCACCTTCCTCCTGTGTAACCTTGTGGGGCTGTACTTCATTTGAATCAGGCGTATTTCCATGGAGCTTGTAAGTGCCTTTGGGGCCATTCTGGCTTCCACCCAGTCATCCTCGTTCAACGGGCCCACATCGCCCTTCCATTGTTCCCCTCAATTTCAACATGGGGCCCAGGGTGTTATTCGCAAAGGATCCATAAAGGCTGGAGATTCCCTTCCTCTCCAGCCGTTATTCCATGAGGTGTGCCTCTACGGGATTATGTTGAGGGAGTGGCTATTTTTACAAATGTAAGTGTGTTTTCATAAAAAAAGAACATTAAAAAAAAAATCGTATTTTTGTAATTTTTTTATCATAAATTGTTTATTCATTTATAATTTGTTTGTCATTTCTTAGTTTATATTGCTTGTTAAGTATAAGATTCAGAGACTTTTTATGTACATTTTAGTGTGAATAGTATAGGTAATATTTTTATTGTTTTATAATTATGTAAACTTTTTTCATTTTAGGGTTAGAATAGGAAATATGATGCCTTTGGTTAAATCTTTGCTAAAATGGTTTTGAGTGTATTGGGAGTAGTAAATTAGATCCTTTTATGGATCCTTCAACACAGTGATTTAGTTTTGAGTGGGAATAGTTATTTTAACCCCGGCATTGTACGATACATTCCAAAAAGTGGTTAAGATTGGAGATGGAATAATAATTCTGACCATTCAGTGTTCAACACCTTCTCCAATATGGTTTAAATTGGAATGGGAACAGTATTTTGACCCCTTTTGTGTCTAACATTTCCCTCAAAGTGGTTCAGTTTGAGGTTAGGATAGTAAATTGTGCTGTCCAGCACCGTCCTTAAATTAGTTAAGACTGGAATAGGAATAGTGATTGTGATCTTTTCTGGGTGCAATACATTTTCCAAATTGGTTTAGATTGGAGCAACAATTGTAAATTTGACCACTTCAGTGTCCAACACTTTCATAAAAATAGTTTAGGCTGGAGTGGGAATAATAATTTTGACCTTTTTAGAGGCATTTTTATACTCGGTTTGTGTAGAATTAGCATCATTTTGTTTTTTACGCTAATTCAGCGCAAACCTAACTCCATATTAATACTTTGGCGCTAGACACGTCTAGCGCCAAAGTTATGGCATTAATGTCATTTTCTGGACGTGGAAACCTACCTTGCGTCAATGAGATGCAATGTAGGCGTTCCTATGCAGAAAACAACATTATGGTCCTTGCGCCATATTTATCCCCCATGCTAAATTCATGCACGGGGATGGGGGCCTTAAATAATGGTGCTAAGCTTGCTTAGCACCATTATTTAACGCCTGGGTATCTGCAGGAATTACGGGACCTGTGGGCCTATTTGCATGGTCAGAGACTATGGAAAGAGTCCACATGTTCCCTTCCCTGGCACCAGGGACACCCCCACCCACACCAGGAAGACACCTAAGGATGGGGGGACCCCAACCCAGGTAAGTAGAGGTATTTTGTATTAATTTTTGTAGTGCCATGGGGGGGGGTCTAACCTGGGGCCCCCTACATGGCACTGGGCCCAATTGCCATGCCCAGGGGACATAAGTCCCCTGGGCATGTCCATTGGGCTGGGGGGCATGACGGGAGTCATGCCCTTGGGGATTGTCCACCAAAATTGGCGCTAATCAGGTTAGAGTCATTTTCTTGACTCTAACCTGACTAGCGTCATTGTTTGACGCACAACCTCCAGTTTTCCCTACGCCTCCCCCACCCGGTTAACTGCAACTATTATGACGCTAACCGGGCCTTACCACCAGCTAACATCATACCATAACTATGATGCCCGGCCGGCATCTTGGGATGGCACAAGCCGGCGGTATACTTTTTGACGCTAAACTGCGTAAAGTATAAATCAGGGCCTTAGTGTCTAACATATTCCCCAAAGAGGGTTAGATTGTAGTGGAAATATTAAATCCTTCACTGTCCATCACCTTCCCCAAAGTGGTTTGATTGGGGTGGTAAATAACACCATTTCAATATCCTCCCCCAAAATGGTTTCGATTGGAGTTGAAATGGTAAATGGGATCCCTTTAGTTTACAACACTTTCTCTAGTGTATTTTAATTTGGTGTGGTATAGTATAAATTGTCCTTTTAATGTTCAATAAGTTCCCAAAAGATTTTTGTTTTAGTGGATATGCTATATTTAACAATTTATTATGTAATTAATCAATAATATACTGCAGAGAGAAATAGGATAAATAGGGTTTATTGAGTTATTGTATGTTTTGTAGTGTTGTTTGGTTTGTAATGTTTCTGTGATTTGGAATATTAATAATACACATACATAGTTTAACATATATTTTATTTGCATAACTTTAAATGATTTACCACACATAAATGTATTTCATTTATTTTAAATACCACTTTATTAACAAACAATATTTAAACCATTTGTCACACATGTTAATAAATATTGCAATGTTATTTTTATATGACTATATATATATATATATATATATATATATATATATATATAATTCACATTGTTACAGGTTGTTTAACAATCTATATATCTTTCAACCTATACATTTTTAAAAATAAACTTTTTTATAACATGTATTTTTCAAAATATATTAATTAATAGTTTTAACTACTTGTAATAATTTTATAGCAATATATAATATATATTTTACAAATAATCCTAACATTTTTATTTTATTTTGCAAATTTTTACCAGCATTTTCCAAGCCATACATTTTACATTTCCACTAATATTTTAATTTCTGTTGCAACATTGGCCCTCATTATGACATTGGTGGTCCATCTCCAACACCGCCGACAGCGTGGCGGTCCTGGACTGCCAGATTATGAACACAGCGGTGAACAGGCTGCAAAGCAGCCAGTTCACCGCCTGGACCACCTTCGCCCCGGCAGTCCACCATAGACCGCCAATGGTATTTGGAGCCTCTTTTCCGCCAGGGAGTTCCTGGTGGCAACCCCGCCAGGAAATCCCTGGTGGAATGGATACTGGCAGCAGGAATTTAAATTCCTGTTGCCAGTATGCAACTCCCGTTAGCCCCGCCACACAACCACGGTTCCCCCTAAACCCCTAGAGAGCCCCACCCCAACCAAGCATGCACACACCACACACACATGCAATCACGCATTCACGCAATCACACAGACACTCACAATCACACACATACACGCACACAAACACCACCCCCCTCCAATCACCCAAACGCACCCCCCCATGCACGCACACACCACTCATCACCCCCTCATCCCTATCGGATGGACACTTACCTTTTCTCAGTGGTCGTCTGAGTGAAAGCATTTATTTATTTGTGGGTATGCTTTTTAAAACAGAACAATTATTTTAATTATATTTTAACTTAACCAACATTACGTTTTAATTTACTCTTATCTTTCAGCATTAGGTTCATTTTTATTATCTAATGTTTCTGTTTTTTCATAGAACTGTGGACGAGGCTATCCAACTTTTAGTAGAAGGAGTTCCAATGAAAGGAGGGTATTAGTGACATTGAGCCTGCCTCCACGGCCAAGTGCAGAAGAAAGGCTGAAGGTTGATACTAGCAGATGACAAAATGTGCCTGAGCGCATAGGTAGAACAATTCCATGTTGGGAGCCACAATTCACCCACGATGAAATGGCAGCATAAGGGTGTCCCATTGTATTCTAGGTGGTTTTCCTGCCCAAGCCAGTCTGACCATCCAAGACTTGAGTGTGGTGAAAAAGGCTGATGTGACCTGAAGGGATATGTTCAGAAATATGTAAAGCAGTCTGGGGAGCAATAGTATATTAATGACTTCCCTCAGTTGGCACAGATACCAGAAAGCTCCCCGAATTTTATGAATTCTCTTATGCATTCTGGCACAATCTTGGCTCATAAACAAAGAGGGTAATGTCATACTCATAGAGCGAAATGATTATGTGCCAGCTCGTGTATCAAAGGGCATGTTGTGAATGATGCTGCCTAAATTTGGCAGCTAGTGGTTCCACAGCCAACACAAACAGGAGGGGAGAGTGGACAGCCCTGCCTTGTGCCTCTTGACAAGCAAAAGGGATCAGACAGTGTACCATTGAGATGTAGCCTAGACGTTGGCAGGGTACATAGTAGATGAAGCCACGCCAAAAACAGATTAGGCATGCCCCTTCCACTGTGAACCATAAAAAGGAACTCCCACTCTAGGTCTTGGTGGCATCAAGAAACACCGCAACTGCTTTTAGGGTCAAATCTAAGTCCTGCATGAGAGTGAATAAAGTACACAAATTTTGGGCAGTCAGCAATCCAGGTATAAAACCTGACTGATCTGGTCTGGCAAGATCGAGCATTAGGCAATTTTCAATCACCTTAGCCAGTCTCTTGGCATCACAGTTTAGAAAGGAGAGTGGCTGGTATGAATCGCATAAGTGAGGGGCTTTCCCTGGCTTCAGAAGGGTAACAATCACTGCATCATGCATGGCTTGTTGTGGCACCTCCAGTTGGCAAGCCTCTTAGTACACCGCAAGTAGGCAAGGGACCAGGAGTTAAGCATAGCACTTGTAAAACTCTGCCAGAAGGCCATTGGTTCCTGCTGATTTACGCGTTGGAAGCACTCCAATCACATCCACGATTTCAGCTATTGTTATGGGATGATCTAGAAACTCTCACAGCGTATCAATTAGCCTCACAAGGGCCACATCTTCTTTAGAATGTTGTCAACGAGACCAGGACCTCCAGAGGAGTACAGTGACTTATAGAACTAAAAGAAGACGTTTTTTTCACTGTTTCATGACACCGTTCCCTGTGCACATTGTCTATTTCAATTATATTATTAGCTGCCCAAGGTCACCTAATCATGGTCTCCAGTGATATTCCTGGCCTTTCCCGCTATCCAAATGCAAGAGCCCTTGCACATCTGCCCCTGTATTTGCTTTCCCTGTCCACCACTTTATTGTGTTGGAAAGCTTGATTCCAATTTGTGTTAGCGCGGTACCATTCTCTCCCTGTATCAGCTTCTCTTGCAGTGTTTTCTGTTCTCTTCCCACGTAGGTCAGGTGATCACGAAGAGAACACAGGAACACACTATGCTTGGCTATGCAGCTACCTAGAGTATTTAAACGGCTCCCAAATTGTTCCCGATGAGTTGACAGAGCCGTTTTCTTCAATTTGGTTCTGTAGTTCATTCGCAAACTTTGTTTAGCAAGGTCTCAGGATGGAGGTGTCAGCTGTATCCCTCCCATGTTAGGTCAGGGACACCAAGCACAATAGCATGGGGGATGGGGTGGTCTGAAAGGGGTTCTGTCAAATGTGCCACATCTAGTGCCAGGGTTCCCACATCTTTAGCTATCAGCCAATAATCTAATTTCGATCAGCTGCCATGTGCCCCTGAATAATATGTGCCTTCTCTGGTGAGCAGGTGCCTAGCCCCACAGATATCCACCAGACAGCGGTCGCTCTGTAGCACAAACAAATGATCCGAAGCTAGCTGTCTATAGTTGGGTGGGATTAGTGATCTATCCACCTGACCTTGCAAAGCACAATTAAAATCCCCAACCCACAGTGGTGATTGCAGGTTAGTAGTGAGCATCTTTCCCCATAGAAAGTTGTAAAAAAACGGGGGTCATCAACATTAGTACCATAGCAATTGACTTTTGTGAGTTTTTGCATTTCCACCCCCCTCCACCCCTCCCCCCAAGCAATAGCGTAGCGCCCTTTAGCATCCGTGCGAGAGCACAGGGCCAGAATGGCAATCCCTTCTTAATTAAAATGGCCACTCCATGGTTATATGACAAGTTGGAAGGGAGTAAGCTATATGCAGCCCATCACTGGGCGCCATTACATAGCAGACCCGAAGCCAAGTGGGTCTCTTGCACTAGGGCTATGTTGACTCAGTGACAGTGCAAATACGAGAGAACATGTATGGGATTATTGAGACCCATCCATATCATGCATATCAGAGGTGCAATCCCATTGCCTCAACCCATGACTGCTGTACATTGGAATAGTAATTTTGGGTCTCTGCCCCAAGGGTAGGAAGTGAAGTTCTGGTCCAGTTTTCTCTGCAGCTCTGAACTGCAACTCCAACTTGTGGTGCATTTAAACAGAATGACAGTTTAAAACAGTAACCACCGCCCCCACACTTGTGGCCCAAAGACAATGAACCTTCCCAACAGAACTACAGTTACCACAAAATGAAACAGTAATAGGGCCATGTACAGTGCTAAAACAAGGGGGTAACCCAGAGATTAAGGCCATCAAGCTGCCTTAAACTCCTTAACTAGCGTCTGGGTGGGCAGTGGGATTGAGCGAGTTGGCTTATTACCAGGTATGGGGGATTGCTAGGGGGTGTCCAGCTGACACCCTGCTTTATTAAGCAGAAAATAAGGAAGAGAAAATACATAATATCATATCAAAGGCAAGCAATATGACATTGCAACAAACAGGAATAGACTGTCTTTGAATTTCAACACAGTCAAACATTTGGCAGGAGATACCAATAGGTAAAATTACCATAACAACGAGCATCAGCACAAGACGGGTAGTCCACAGCCCCCGCATAGTTACTAAAGTAGTTTCACGTCCTAAATCTGGGTCAGCTAATAGAGAGGGGATCTGGAATCCCTGGCAAAGCTCCTTCCTAGTGTGTTGTCTCCAGGTAACTTCCACAGGAATTCAGCCGCCTATTGCAGCGTATGAAAAGTATTCTTCTTTCCATGGAACGCTGAATAGAACATGGCGTATTGTATATTTGCTTGTTGAAATATCAGTGTGGCAGACAGGAACTTAAGCCACTGCTAGGGTAAAGTCTGGGAAAAGAGACCCCTCATTTCCCTCAAAATGCAATGTACCTCTCTTCTGTGCCATGCGAAACGCAGTATCAAGATCCCTATAGTTGAGTAGATGGGCGATGATGCGCAGAGGAAGTGCTCCAGATGATGGCCTACTGGCGAGGGATCTATGCACTCATTCTACCACCACCGGCTGAGAGAAAGCATTCACTCCATAAAATGTCCCCAACATCTTTTCCACATTGGCTTCCGGCCAACAGGTATTGGTGGGAAGTGGTATTCCTAGATTACGGACGCTATTACCCCAAGATTGCACCTCCAAATCTTCATTTTTGAGCAGCAATGACACTGAGCACCTTTTCCATGTTAAGTAGTGTTTCACCCTTCCCTGCCAGGTCATCCTCAGCAGTGGAAATAAACTGCTGCTCCACCTGCTGTAATCTAGAATTGTACTTTTCTGGTTTACTCAGGGACTTATATATATTGGACAAGGCTGTTTTGCAAAGTGTGAAGCAGAGCTGTCATGTTTCTGTCATTGTCCATCACTGGGGGCCCCTGTGTGGCAGAACTAGTGGGCCCTGCCACAGTTGATCTCATGTTCTTCTGGGCCTCATATTGTAGCTTGAATTGTGTACTATCTGCTGTGCTCATCATAAAGCGTTGACTACACCTACAAACAGAATAGGGGAGCAAGAGAAACTGATGCAACGCCACACAATCCCAGGTGTACTCAAATGATTAACACTGTGCTCCAGTGCCTGCACCCAGGTCAACTATATTCATGCTGAAGGAGACCAAACATCAATCTGGGATGATGTAGTTGGGTCCCAAGTTCACTTCACCTGCAGCTAGATACGTACCCATGTGCTATAAACACTAGGGATTTCCAAATGGCACCAAAACAAACAAAAGGAGGTGGTAGTCTGCCTGGCACCAAACCATACCTCTGCCCCAGAAGGGACAATAGTGTCTTTCTGCCCAGAAGGCAGATAGGAAGCTTGTCCCAATTGGGAAAGTTGCCCACAATCTGCCCCCTGAGTTGGTAGAAAAAACACTAGACCCCAGGCATTTGCATTTGGGGCAACAAAAAGGGGTGTGAGCATTGCATTCTGCCATTGGCCACACCCCACCGCAAAAGGGACAAACCAATGTTCCTGTGCCTTCCCCATAGGGTAGACTGAGGGTTTGCCTCCAATTTTCCCCTATTGGCAGAATAAAGCCCCCTTTACCCTCAGGAATTAAAAATGGTGTCAAAGCAAACAAAAGAAGATGGCGACTTACCCAGGCATTGAGCCATGCCCCTGCCCCTGCCCCAGAAAGTGCAAAATCATCGTTCTGCCTCCCACCCTCCCCCGAGGCAGATAGGAAGTGTGTTCCAATTGGGGAGGTTGCCCTAAATATAAGGATAGAAATCCCACTAGACACCAGGCATTTTGCACTTGGGGCAAAAGAAAGGGGCATGGGTGTTGCACTCTGGCATTGGCCACATCCCCAGGTCAAAAGGGACAAACCAATCTTCCTGTCCCTCCCAAGAGGTAGAAGGTGGTTTGCTCCTAATTTGCACGCAGGGGTATAAGGCCCAGTGGGCGATATAATGGGGTTTGTCTGGCCCATCCTGGCATCAGGTTCCACCCTTTCCACTAAAGCCTCGGCAGTCTGTCCTGGGGACTATAACATCCCATCCCACAACCAAGAGAGCGGACGTTTGATTCTTATGGGTATTGTTTTTCCATATAGGCCAGGGGAGGGGTGCTAAATCCCAATATCTTCCCACTTGCTATGATGAATGGCTGCACTTTTTAGATTTGGGTAAGCTGCCACCTGGAGAAAATGACCAGACTCAGACAATTCAGAAAACTAGACATTGAGGGGAGTCCAGGGTGTTATTCCTTGCTTGAATTCCATGATGTTTTCTTGACCTCAGTTTCACTCATTCATATCTTTTGCAGTAGGCCCAGCCACACAAGCGGTGCAGCATTTTTATCAGCACACGTGGTGTAACTGTGGGTGGTAGAAAGTTTGAGAACTCCTGATTCCGGAAGCTTCCATCACAGAAATTCAAGGAAAATGCATGTTTTCAGGCAAAGTTTGAGGTTTGCAGGGCATTGTGGGTAAGAAAACGCAATGGGATTCTGGACTCCCTCTGCTGTTTAGTTTTTTTAAAAAGTGTAAATTTGCTAGGTCTCACTAGGTGCCGGCTAAGCTAGGACCCAAAATCCACAGCTACCCACTTTCCAAAAAAGGGTCAGTTTTGAGTGGAAATATGTGATGAGTATATTTTGTGTTTTGGGCCATTTCCTGTAGCGGGCACTAGGCCTGCCCACACAAGTGAGGTACCATTTTTTATTGGGAGACTGGTGGGAATGTTAGGTGGAAGGACGCTTGTGTCTCCCCAGGGATTCCAGAACTTTCCATCACAGAAATGTGAAGAAAATGTGTTTTTAGTCAAAGTTTTAGGTTTGCACATGATTCTTGATTAAAAAAACCCTGATGAAAGCCACACAAGTCACCCCACCCTAGATTCTCCTGGGTGTCAAGTTTTCAAAAATGTGCAAGTTTACTAGGCTTCCCTAGGCGCCAGCTGAGTTAGGTCCCAAAATCCATGACAACCCACTTTGCAAACAAAAGTCCGTTTTGAGTGAAACAATGTGATGTATCCATTTTGTTTTTTGGCCCATTTCCTGTCATGGGCACTGGGCCACCCACACAAGTGAGGTGCCATGTTATATTAGAAGACTTATGGGAATGCTGAGTAAAAGGAAGTTTGTGGCTCCCGCAGATTCCAGAACTTTCCATCGCACAAAATGTGAGGAAAATTTGTTGTTAGTAAAAGTTTGAGGTTTTCAATGGCTTCTTCACAGGATGGGCCTTGTTGCTAAGATTCTTTAAAAAGTAGCTTGTGGAATCTCAACGTTCAAGAAATATTTTCTCTTATACAGTAATACTAATCACAGCTGAAATGGGGTGTAACTAATAGCAATTTGAAATAGTATTCAGAGCACCATATATTTGTGTTCGATCATCTCCCCAACTCTTTTGAGAACACATTTTGTGATTTGAACAATTCATTTGAGGAATAGTGAAATACAAAATATTGCAGGGAAGGAATCTTTAATTTTATGCATTTTGAGTTTTGATTTCCTGAAGCAAACAAATGCCTCTCCACCAACCCTTCTAATGGGAATGTTTACAGAATGTGGGCAATATTGCCACCTACTCAGAATGCTTGATTACAGCAACCAACAGCTAGAGGTGATTAGTTCATTTTTACAAAATGGAGAGCTTAGCTTTGTACCCCCAGTTCAGCAATTTTAATAAAGTTTAATGCCTTGGAGCTAGAAACCACACATTTGCTTTGAAAGGCAACAAGGCATTGGCTATCTATTGCGTGATTAGTGCAAAAATAAAAGTCATAAAATTGAAATAGGTTGCAAAGAAGGGGGTGTTTTGAAACCACAACTTCCAAATTGACAAGTCAGACTATCTTGAAAATGTTCTCTTTAAAGGAGTTAGCTCAAACAAGTCAAACACATTTTTGTTGTATTCAGATGGGGCAGCAAGGCAATCATGATCTGACACTTCATGCTTTGAACCAATTCTTATTTAATTGGTAGTGATCTTTATATTTAATTAATCAGAAATGATTACCCTTAAAATGGACAGGATGCTAATGACCAACCTTCTTAAAGTAGCTGATATACTGGTTCATCTCTAACATGAAAGACAAACATTTTTGTGTAGGTGTGTAGCCATGGAAACACCCTACAGCACAAACATTTCACATACTTAATGGTATTTATAGTTTGGAGGGAGGAATTCCAGTGCTGATAGAAAAAAAATGATATATGACAAAGAGGAAGTCAGTGCCTTGATGTACCCAGACTGCTATATGTTGACGTGGCCGTGCAGCCAAGCATAGCCAGGTATGAATATTGGTTGAAACTCAAGGATTGAAAAAGAGTTATTTACATTTCTTCATGGGTTTGCTCTGCCAACAGGTTCCGATAATATAAAAGGTCCAAGCTCCAGTCTGCATAACCCCTTCCAGAGAGAAGGGGGTAGCTGGTGTTAGAAGACATTGAATGATATATGGAGCACATGTTCTATTCAGTAGAGAGACTACACTGAGGCCCTAATTAAGAGTATGACGAACAGGAAAGCCCGTCCGTCAAACTCTTGACAGGATGGCCACCACCTTTGTGGTGACCACCCCGCCTGAGCTATCGAGCCGGCGGCAATGCTGTTGCCTGCAGGGTGCACAAGCACCATCGCAATGTTCAGTGTCTGCGTAGCGTACAGTGAACATTGCGAGGGTGCTGGGCAGGGGGCCCTCTGCACTGCCCCTGCACCTGTTCTCCACCAGCCTTTTCATGGCGGTTTCACAGAGAACGAGGTTATAATCCGCAGTTTAGCACTGCATGCAGCATTGCTCTGGCGGATTATGATCTCCACTCACCGTCAACGCATCAGGATCACGATCCTGGTAGAGACGGCACAACCCAGGCGGTCTAACCGCCAGGGTCTTAATGTGGAGGTCGGACAGCCATAGCAGTGGCGGTCCTGACCGCTACCGCAGGACTGGCAGTCTAAAGACAGCCAGTCTCGTAATGAGGCCCGAATGTATCTGACTATATGTGAGCATTATACTTTGGAGAGAGCAATTTGGCAGAAACTAAAAGAAGCATGTTTTGAGAGTTTCTTTAATGAGATACAAACATAGAAGAGTCATTGGGGCATTTTAGGGTGATAGGAAAGCTGGTAAAGTTGAAAGATGTGCAACATAAAGGTAACTCAATAAAAAAAAACATTATATTAAATCTCCAGAATCTGAATAGGCCCGGTATTTTACACATGTGGTAAATACCCTTACCCCAGAGTGAGGTATTTTATTGTGTGGTAAATATCTCTTATTCTGACTTTTTAACTTGCAAATGAGGCATAACATGCAGAATAGGTATCATAACACAGCTAATTCTCCCTTTTTTGTCAGGCCTTCCACCCCCTTCCCCCCGGTACTGTAGGTTTGACCTGCCAACTGCGAGGATGTGATAATGCACAGAGATCGGAATTGAGGCCATTTTTATTATATTTAACTTTGACTTTCATTACAAAAGCTACCTACCGCCTGTCCAAGAATTCCAAACCACTGCTTTTTCTCTGTTATTGTCGGTCTAAAGTTATTAACTGAAAATGCAGTGCCTAGTGTGCCTTGCAGGCATTCTGGTGAGGTCTGTCTTATAGAACTTCAAAGTTCACTTTCTGTCTTGAAGTCTGGTTGGGTAACCGAAAAGTAAAAATGTAAAACTTTTGCTGTGTGTTGTTCTTCAAAAGCTATCACCAATGGGGAGGACAAACGCACAGCTAAAAAAATCCTTGTGGGATGAGATTCTTACAGTAGTGCAGCTATAACAACTTTTTTATTATTTCAGCAATGATTCCCAGGGCCTTACCTTCAAGGTTTGTTGCGTGTTACACCCACCTAATAAATGGATTCTCTGGTAAATAGTTGGGTACAGGTGCTTTCTGTCAGGCATGGTGAAGTGGCTGTCGGATTTGAACTAGAATTTTGGGTTACTCCATCACAACGGTGATGGATATCCCATCTGCAGATATATAAATCCCATTATTTCCTACAGCAATACACACTGCTCTCCCTGAAGCTCACCACCCCCCTCCAGGTTTACTGACCAAGCTATGCCCCTGATGATTTCTTAGCACAAACTGTGCCTATAATTTACCCTTTTTTATCACTATACACCCTTTCAAATCCAGATAATCATTCATGACATTTATGGGTCACATTTACAAGCCCCTAACACCTCCTTGTGCAGCCCTAGCGTCATTTTGTTTTATGCTAAGGAGGGGTCAAAGAGGCTTTTTCCCCACACCAGATTTGCAAAGTGGCGCAATGCAACCATTGCACCACTTTGTAACCCCTTGCACCACATTATGTCTGTATCAGGAACAATGTATGCAAGGGGGGCATTCCCCCGTTAGGAGGCCCAGAAAAATAGCGTAGTGAAATTTACGAGATTTCACTGCACCATTTTTCCCATCATTTTTAACACCTGTCCAAGGCAGGCATTAAAGTGAGGCTCCCATTACAAGACCTTTTGTGCTGAACTAGCCCCGCTACTCACCTGACTTTTTAATTCCTTTCGGACGACGGGGACACTAGCGCCTAGTATACTGGACACCACTATTACTGTTATACGTAAGCCGGGCAAGGACCCAGAGGATTGTGCTTCATATAGGCCGATCTCGCTGGTGAACATAGATGCCAAATTATTTACGGGGATACTTGCCTTTCGCCTTAACCCTTATATGCCGGGCCTCATTGATCCAGATCAGTCAGGTTTCATTCCAAATCGGCAATGCGGTGATAATACGAAACGGCTTTTACACCTGATAGACAAAATGGATAGATCTTGTAGAGAGGCGCTTTTTCTTTCAATTGACGCTGAAAAGGCGTTCAACAGGGTTCATTGGCCATATCTTTTCTCGGTCTTGAAGAGTTTTTGCCTGGGTCCGGGTTTTCGATCTTGGATCCAATGTGCTTATCGCTCTCCTAGGGCGGCGGTTCGATTCAATGGGGTGCTCTCTGCATCGTTTCCAGTTGAGCGAGGGACTAGACAGGGTTGCCCACTTTCCCCCCTATTATTTGCGCTATACATGGAGCCATTTGCGCAGCGCTTGCGAGATAGCCCCCTGGTTTCTGGCGTGAAATTTGGTGGAGATCACCACCTTGTCACTTTATATGCAGGCGATGTGATTCTTACCCTTGCAGAGCCTGCCACTTGTTTGCCTGCGCTTATGGAGTTGTTGGGTGAGTTTAGCCGGGTTTCGGGATTTAAAGTGAACATGCAGAAGTTCCAGGTCCTTAGTCTGTTTTTGAGCACGGATCACGAGGAAGATTTGCGTGCGAGGTACCCCTTTATTTGGTCGTCTTCGCATCTTTCCTATTTGGGGGTTGAGTTAGCTACGTCTGCTGCAAAAACGGCGAACCTAAATTATAAGAAACTGGTACGAGATATACAGCGGGATCTGGAGGCATGGGGAAACATAAGCTATCTTGGTTGGGAAGAGTGGCCGCTGTTAAGATGACAGTACTACCACGAATATTATATATATTTCAGGTACTTCTGTTGACCCCGCCCCCCCGGACGATTGTTACCCTCCAATCCGCGGTTTTGAGATTCATATGGGAGGGTCGTCCGCCGCAATTAGCGAGGCAGGTTTTATACCGTCCCAAGAGCAGTGGGGGGCTGGCGGTCCCGTGCCTCCTGAGATATTTCCAGGCAGCCCAACTCCGCTTTCTTGTAGAGTGGAGTCGCCCACTTACGGAGAAACATTGGTGTTTTATGGACCAGGCGGTGGCTGGCTCTCATATTTGGAAGGAGCCTTGGCTCGGGCGTAGGCATAGGGCTAGAGGTCTCTCTATTTCCCCGGTTACTGGGACAACGTTGCGGGTGTGGGATGAAGTGGCTTGTCGTTCGGAGCTGACTTCTTTCCCCTCTCCGATGACCCCCATAGGTGCAAATCCTGATTTTGAGCCTGGACTGCACCTGGAAGGCCTTAGACGTTGGTATGAAGGGGGCTGTAGGAGAGTGGGAAGTCTCTTTGACGAGCATGGGGTTTTGTCCTTTGATCAGATGAGAGAGGCCTATGGCTTAGTTGAGGCGGATAGGCTAATGTATTTACCAGGTTCGGCATTGGGCTCTCTTGCCGGCGACAGAGCGTTGATAGATAGGCCTCTCACACCATTTGAGAAATGGTTTTTCTTAAAGAAGGATGATAAGAGAATTATCACGGAGCTCTATCACCTGCTACAAGGAACGAGCCGTCCGCCGAAGTCAAAGGGCCAGCTGAGGTGGGAGAGGGAGCTGGAGAGGGATTTCTCGGACGAGGAATGGGATAGCATATTCTATAGAACACACCATACAGCATACAGCACGGCAGGGACAGAGACATCATATAAGATCGCCTCCTACTGGTATTATACTCCGGCGCGAGTGCATGCATGGGATCAGGCTAGGACAGACCTTTGCTGGAGAGGCTGTGGAGCTATGGGCACACTGGTACACTTGCTTTGGCACTGCCCCAAGTTACAACGTTATTGGGGAAATATTATAGATGAGATAGATGTGGCATTCCAGGTCACGCTTCCGAGATTCCCATCATATATCCTATTGGGGCTGCTTAATCCCCTTACTTTTCCGTTAAGATCTCTAAAGGGGAGGCAGATAGCGCTGGCGCTCAATGCAGCAATGCATTTGATTCTAGCGCTCTGGGGAACAGATAGAGTTCTGACTCATGTCGCATGGCTCCAGAAGCTCTGCTTTCTCCTCGCAATGGAGAAACTTACGTTGGCCACCCAGCAGCGGTCAGAAGACTTGGGTGCACTGTGGAAGCCTTTTGTTCAGCTTCCCTCTGTAGAATTTACTGAATTGACATGCCCGACCTATCTAAGAGTTTTCAGGTTGATCTGAATTACAAGATGGGGCGCGAGAAGTGGTGACGGAGGGGAAGGGCGATTGATATTATGGGGTCAGAGTGGGGAGGGACAGATGGACGACACGGTCTCTTTGAGAGGTACTGTTGTAATGTCTTTTTGTTGTTTTATCTATGTTTGGGTGGTTCTTAAAGGCGGGGCTGAATTATCTGGGTCTATTGATTATTGTCATCAGCATATGACTCAGTAAGGAGGGGGTCCTTCGGATGTCCATATCAGCATGGTTTTGGGATTTAAGAGAGGATCCTCTGTATGAAACTATGATGTGTCATTGTGCTGATATATATCATTTCGGCCCTGTGCTGTGCGATATTTTGTATGTTTTGGTTTTCTATAAAACAATAATAAAAAAGATTTGATCCTAAAGTGAGGCTCCCATTGTTCCCAGAGGGCCTCTCCATGCATTGCTGGACTAGCGCTATAATTTTTGCCACTAGCAGTCCAATGAGCACAGTAGTGTCAAAAAAGTTTGATGCTATTGTGCTAACGTGGTGCACCGTATTGTAAATACGGCGCTACCATGTTGACATTAGGGAGGAGTAGGCAGGGTGCAAGAAAAGTGGCGCAATGTAGCTGAGGCAATTCTTTCTTGTAAATATGCCCCTTAGTATCCATTGAGCTTCAAAGACATAAATATTGCGCTTCAAGTTTTGTTAGGTTGCTACAAATGTCCTACTTAGGCCCTGATTACAAGCTGCTCATTATATTCTGACCCATGCGTAAACCCCTGTTTAAGTACGGGGTGGAATTATGAGTTTGTAGGTATTTAACGCATCTGCTAATTATCTTATCCATGAAATGCCTCAACCTTCATTAAATTTCAGCAGGTCAAAACTGCTGAAATTCAGCCGGGGAAAAGTGTATGGTATTTACAATATAATGCAGATATGGTACAGATTCTGGTGAGTTAAACACCAAAATCGGCACGTTTTCCCTCATGGTGGTTAAAATCAAGTTTTTTTAACTGAATCATGATGGAAGATCAGAGCTGCAGAATGCCTAAGCTGCAAATCATGGGTAGCCTTCATTGTTCTAATCATTTGAGTCCAGTACGTATGGAGAGAGGCACAGGAATCCATCAAGTGGACAATCCTCTCCATCAGGAGGCCTCATCTCCTGGAGGTTTCAGTGCGAGTAAGGTGGGATTGTTCAGGTTTTTCAAGGGGCCAATGCCAGTCATGAAGGATATAGCAAGTAGTGGAGCACCCTCAATTAAACTCGAACATGTGTCATGAATGATGGCCCAGGAACGTGTGGCAATATAATCAAATGTAAATTATACAAATACACACAGAGGTTAAATCAGAGGAACATATTTTGATTGATTTTACAATAAAATGTATACACCAACAAAAAATCTCATTTACAAAAATGTTCTATGAAATATGAAGTACATCCTCAGAATGAGCAGTTCTTATAGTTAATTATGTAAAAAAGATGATGTGCATTGATGATCTTGGTCAAATCAAGAATTCAGCCGTCAAATCAGGAATTCAGCCACACATGTTTCGTCCCTTCCCAGAGACTTCTTCAAGGCGCAAGACCAATAAGTTTCAAGCATAAATCATTAAGCAATCCGAAACTCAATCATGGGTCCTTATAAATCTTCTTACTAGTTCAAAATAAGAGCAGCTTTAAAGTCTAGAGTATACCGTCATAAACCACCTGCTAATGGTGATTTTGGATTTTGGTTCTGAAAATCCACATAAGACCCGCTACAAATACCTCGTAATCTCCAAGTCATAGGAAAATTAACGTCCGACTAGTGATGAACAATAAAAAGTGTGATGATTATAGTTTGTTCTGTAGCAGGTGATGGACCTTGATAAGTCTCTTGGCAAATCAATCTTGCCTGCAAATCCGGCGTCTCCCTCGGCCTATGTAATCATCTCATAAATAACACCAGTCATGAAGCAGTTTAAACCACTCTGCGATACTTTGGGCTCATCCTGTCCTCTTATTCAGCCTTCTCCTCGCTTCCTCCGTCCCGCTGTCTTCTTACTTTTTCTTCCCTGTAAGCAACAGCTTCCTCTTCTTTCAACCCTCTGCGCTCCTCCGTCTTCTCTTTCTCCTCTTTAACATCGGTACGTTCCTGGGTGCGTACCAACGTTATTCCCACTTTTGTCCCCCTGGGGGGACTCGAGGGCCGCTCTGGGCTCTTCTGCTCGGGTGTACTCTGCCCCCGAGGTGGCTCCCTGTCACACACCTGCTCTGAACAGGCGTTAGAAATGACAGAAAAAATGTTGCAGTGAAATCTTTTAAATTTCACTGTGTCATTTTTGCGGGCCTCCTAACGGGGGAATTCCCCCTCCTTGAATACATTATGTCTGGTGCAGGTATAATGTGATGCAAGGCGTTTCCAAGTGGCGCAATGCATGCTTTGTGCCACTTTGTGAATATAGCACAGGGAAAAGGCCACCTTAGCGTAACAAAAATGATGCTAAAATGGCACTAAAGTTGCGCAAGGGGCTTTTAAACCTGCCCCACTGTCTCTCAAGGGTGGGCATTTATCTGACAGGGAGCTCATTTGTGATTTCTAAACACAGGTGTGAAGTTGTCTTCTGCACACGTCAAGCAGTTACGTACAATGGCCAACAAAGCTTGTTCAGGAGGACCCATCTCCTTCTCTTCACATTGGGCTGGTTATACTGTAATGGTTTAGGCATCAACACTCCAAACAGATGGTTACAGCACTTGAGATCCTCTCCTCTGGTTAACGGTGCTAGAGTGACATCCTTGGGGTGTGAGAGCTGAATTAATTACTAATGATTTTAATTTATTATGGGTTAGGAATTTGCATGAAATTATGCTAACATAGAAAATAATGGGCGATTGTGAAAATTTACCCACTTGAGTGGTTGCCATAAAATACATAAATGTTTTTAGTGAATGCATATTATTATTATCCATACTGCATAGGCAGAGAAAAATGAACTAGTGTATCACATTAACAGATTTATGTTATTGATTTATTAACTATAGGCCATAAATTGTCGAGGCTTGGGCCTAGTCTGCGAGGCATAATGTCAAGCTGCAATGTTTAATAAAATAGTGGGAAATGGGTTGCCAAAGAATTACTAACTGCATTGTTCACACTGTGCTGGCCAAAGGATATGTCAAATTGAAGCCACCCTATGAACCCTCCAATGGAAGACCCTGAAGGGTTTGGAATGTTTCTTACTTAAACCCACCGGACAAAGAGAAGTCAGCCATTTTCCTCTATGCCATTTTGAAGCCCGATTCAAGACGCCATTTTGAATGAACTTCTGATGCTTTCTCTGTCGCAGAGAAAGAGACTTTAAGAATTCTCACCCTAGAGACTATGGGCCAGATGTAGGAAGGCTTTTGCGCCTCGCAAACGGCGAAAAACGCCGTTTGCGAGGCGCAAAAGCCCTTACATGATGCAGAAACACATTTTGCGAGTCGGTACCGACTCGCAAAATGTGTTTCAGACTCGCAAATAGGAAGGGGTGTTCCCTTCCTATTTGCGAGTCGTACCGCGATGTAGAGTTGATTTGTGACCGCGAAAACGGTCGCAAATCAACTCGCAGTTACCATACACTTGAAGTGGATGGTAACTCATTCGCAAACGGGAAGGGGTCCCCATGGGACCCCTTCCCCTTTGTGAATGCCCACAATAATATTTTTTCAGAGCAGGCAGTGGTCCTATGGACCACTGCCTGCTCTGAAAAAAACCGAAACAAAAAGGTTTCGGTATTTTTTCTATTTGCAGCTCGTTTTCCTTTAAGGAAAACGGGCTGCATAGAGAAAAAAAAAACTGCTTTATTGAAAAGCAGTCACGGACATGGTGGTCTGCTGTCTCCAGCAGGCCACCATCCCCGTGAGTGCCTAGACTCGCTATGGGGTCGCAAACTGCGACCCACCTCATAAATATTTATGAGGTGGGTCTTTGCGACCCCATAGCGAGTCGCGGAAGGTGTCTGAGACACCTTTCTGCATAACATTTTGCGAGGTGCAAATTGCGAGTCGCTGGGACTCGCAATTTGCACCTCGCAAAATGTTTTCTGCCTACATCTGGCCCTTTAACTTTAACCTTGCCCAGCATTGCCCATGCTGTAACTTTTACCCCATTCTCCTTGCTGCCGCAAGGAAACTTGCCCTTAACTTTGCCCCCTTGAAATCTGCCCCATACTGATCGAACCGGTACCTGAAGGACGGAGACTTTCTTGAATGCTGATTGTATTTGGTAATTATGAAAGGATAATTGTATTATGCATTGTGTTTTCCTTCTTAGGTACCAACTGCTATTTTGATAGGGCCCAAGCTAGAAGTTTTCTAAATTTGTGTTGACTAAATTCGTTTTGCATGAAGCCCCACATGCCAATGCTAATTAGAGGTTAGTTGAGGTATTCACTTGATGCACCATGTTGAATTGAAGTCTTGTTATGCTGACCGATGTATGCAATTAGTCAAATTCAGTTACTTATATTAGTGATTTGTATTGCTATAACCGAGTGCATTATAATCCAGAGTGTGCGTAGATTGCGTTTCTTCTGCCGCAATGGACAGCTAGTAATGTTCGTATAAGTATATCATTTGATTTTGAGACTCATATATATTGTTTTAGCTTTGTTAATATGGGGAAATAAACTCACTAACTTTTAATAAACTGGTGTGGTTATTCATGACTGAAAGGTCATGATGCGTCAAAATACCGACTGTTATTGATTCCTAATGTGTTATTTTGATCTATTAATTAAATATTGGGTATCGATTGCAATGGTTATTGATTATTGATTTGATTGATCCGACTGTTCCCGGATGAGGAGAGCCCAACTCGGTTAAAAGGTCCACCGACCTCCAGCGTGTCCAAATACAAGTAATCTATAAGGGTGGGACGCCCTATCAGTAGATGGTAGCAGAGGATGGTTTCACCCTTTGGGACCCCATCCGAACAATAGACGGATTTAAGTTAGAATTTTCTTTGATAAAACAAGTTGGAGAGATGATGATGCCCTAAATCCCCAATGACTTTCCCGGAATCTCAGAGCTTGCGAATGGAGGAAATAGAGGTGTGAGGATGTTTTCGGCATTTCTAGTGACGGTATGAGTGAAGTCAGGGTTTCGCGCTTGCATAGCTTATAGCCGCAGATGAATTGAGAAGTTTGTGAGGATTTTATGGGGTTACGAACTCCAATCAAAATTTTAGAGGAGCGATACTCCAAAGTGTGAGAGTAGGGAAGTCGTCGAACTTAATATGTGTGTAGCGCTTTGTGCAGGAAAAATTTTTTCCACATGGTTGTTGATGTTGAGACGGGCCCTGCGAGGTCAAGAGACTCCGGAGTATGTTGAAAAGTCTATGAGACACTAGTTTGATGTTGTGATCTGTTCAGTTTAATAGGTTGATTGGGCGTGGTCAACAAGTCAGTATGAGTATTGAGGAATGAAAGAAAATTTTCGACTTTGAGATTTGACGAATTCTAAGGCACGCTAGAATAGTTCATTGATCAGTTGAGAGTAAAGTTTGCGGGTCAAATTTTACTTGCGAAAGTGGGAAACCGATAAAGATGGAGAAACTGCAGAGGCTAGTGAAAAATTCCTAAGGTTTCTGAAGCGATTGTATTACCCTTCCTGTAGTAAACCGACAGATTTGTTTTCTTCTTTTTGGTTAGTGCTCGCGATATATTGCAGAAATTCGTTCTGAGTGAAGCTGAATGAAGGAGGACAAGCCACGGGACTTTGTCAGCCGCAGTGTGTGAGTGTGACGTCACTAGGAGCCGCGCTGGGATAGGTTGGTGAGAAGGGTCGCGCACAGATTGGACACAGTCCGTGAAGCGCAATTGGTGGGGAAAGGCAGGCGAAGAGTATTCCGGGAATTAAAGTCACTTATTGATTACATATTTTAGAAAAATAAAAGACGGAAAGATGAAATTTTTCAAAGCATTTAAGAGTGCTTTGAGGGGAGATGTATATATTGAAGCAAATGTAGGAGAAGAAACACCGCCTGAGGGTACACCAGCTTACATCGTGATTGAAGAAAAGGGTGTCGCACCATGTCTTTGGCTAAAGCAATGGTGCAAATTAACAGAAAAGCATGGAAGTGTAGCGTTCCCTATCCATGGGTCGTTTAATCTAAGAGTTTTGGAAAATCTAAGATTCGCACTATACGACATGAAAGTACCTCCAAGACCAGCACAATTTGAAGCATTAGCAATTTGGGAGCTAATGGCTAGAAACCAACAACAAAAGAAATTTGAAACAAGAGTAAGAAAAGTAGAAAAGACTCTAGCGGATGCTAGATGGGATAGTACTCAAAAGGTTTGGAGATCAGACGTATTGCAGGGAATTAAATTGTTTCCAGCAATTACTGACGAGGCAGAGACTGAAGGAAGGAAAGCTACCTATAAAACAAACAGGAGCCAGTCCAGAGATAGAGAAAACAACAGAAATTCGAAAAGGTCAGACGAGTCAGACGATGAGGAGTTCATTATGCAATTGCTAAACGATCGCCCGCCACCATATGTGGAAAGCGAAAATGGCTCAAGCACTAGTACTGCCCCTCCAGAACCAATACAAGGTAATGTGACACCGAATTTGAGAATATCACAGAGGCAGAGCAGTTCCGATATGCCTTTTACACCACAAATACCACAAGTTCAGAGAATATATCCTGACGTACCTAAATTGAAACCTGTCAATGATTATCAGCCGCAAGTTCAAAGGCGCTACTGCGATAAGCATAATCTGGAAATGACTTCTAATTTAATGGCGCAGGAAGAACAGAATAATCAAAGACCGACATTGATTAAAGCTAAATCAACACAAATTTTGATGCCTCAAAAGCAGATACAAGAAGTGCTGAGGTACACTCGAATAACAGAGAGCCAGTTAGGTATGCCAGCAATGATGAACCATAATGTGGGGATTAACATGCCACAGAATTCGGGGAACAGACAGAATCCAGATGCAATATCTCTGCCTATCACTGTAGGCCCGCCAGTGCCATTGTATTTACAGGCAAACCCAAATGTATGCGACCAAGGGGTAATGACACAGAATGAGGCAGGAAGGAGATGCATAGAAAATTCCCAAGAAACGACTCCGGTAGGTACATTGCTAAATAGATCTGGGTCCTTGTTGGAATTCAGTCCAATTCCAGCTTGTGCTCCGTCAACTGTGGTAAGGTCAGGTCCACCACTAATAGTACCGCTAACTTCAAAAACAGAAACGTTACAGAAACCATCAGTAGCAGTTGATGTAAGTGCTACATTGATGGGACTGAACGCGCAACAGTTAACACAGTGGTTGAACAGCCTGAACTCCCCACAGAGTACACCCAGCGGGAAGGGAGAAGAGTATTTGAATAAAATAAGATTGGGCATGGAAGCAGATGAACTAGTAGAGGGAACGATGGGTTTGAACAGGTTAGAATCATACACAGAAGAAGAGCTGAGATACATGTGCCCTAGGATTACAAGAGAAGTAAGCAGCATACATAAGAAGTTACAAGAAATTGCAGACAGAAACAAGATCGATATAGGTAAGACCAAACAGAAGTTACAGGCTAGACTTTGAGACAAAAGATTTTGAACACATAAGATATGCAGGGATGTAAACACACCTTAAAGAGATACTGCAGAGCGCGCAGGTCTGGAGATGTTTAGACAAATGGGAGAGCAGGTGGGTTAAGAAAAAGGACAAGAAGAAAGAAAGTACCTCAGACCGGAATGAGAAAGCACAACAGAATGATGATCTGATAACCATGTTGCCAATGAGAGAAACAGCAGGGGGGAAACTTGTACATGTACCGTGGCACAGGTGCGATATTCAATCCTTTATGGATGATTTCCCTAAATTAAGAGAGAAACCGATCGAATGGTATCAACAAACAGATTTGTGAAACTCGCAAAATGTCTTTGGGAAGACCTGAATACTTTATTTGAAATTGTGGTTCCGGCAGATTTGTGGGAAGATTGCAAAAGGGCTGTAGGTTGGCCAACAAGTGAACCAGAAAGAGATAGGGAGACAGGTGCACCATCACCTACGGTAATGAATTTATACCATAAGGTGATTGAGCACTTGAAAACAAAGGTTGCATCGAAAAATGTGGATTGGCAGAGGATTGACAGAACAGCACAAGAGGTTAAAGAGTCGATACATGCATACTATGAGAGATTGTTGAAAGCGTTTAAAAATTACAGTGGCACGGAAGCGATTGAGCCAAAGGACATGCTCCATTTTGTGTTCAGATTTGTGGAAGGGTTGAGACCCGAGATTAGCCAGATGATTAAAATGCATTTGATTTGTTGGCAGTCAAAGTCGATCGATGAGGTGTTGAATTATGCAAAATACTGCAGTGATGAGATTGAGACGAAACAGAAAAAATAGAAGGAAAACGTGATGGTGATGCAGCTTAGAGCAGCTCAGACAGGTTTGCAAGGTTTACAAGGTTTTCAACAACAATTGCCGCAGCTGCAACAGCAGGGAAATGCTATGTTTCAGTCACAGATGAGAGGCAGAGGCTGAGGATGTTTTGTGAATAATGGTCCTGATGTGAATACTGTTGTGGTTCCAAATGGTATACAGGCAATGAAGAAGGTGATGCCATGTCACACGTGCGGAATCGTCGGGCATTGGAAACGGGAGTGCCCAATGATGGTGCAGGAAGGTGTAGGTCAGCAAAACAATGATGTCAATGCATTTCAGAATATGAGAGGACCGAAACTGAGAGGTCCAAATCCAAATTTTCAAAATAATGTAAATCAGATGCAGGGTTTACAACCCGTACAACCACAGCAGTTGCAAATGCCCCGTGTACAAATGGCACAGTTGCAGCCAATGCAAAAGCAGTTTCCTATGGTACCTAATCAGCAAATGCAAATACCCTTAGCACCAATGAATCAGCAACAGGTAATGCTTCCTCAACAGGTCGCGGGTCAAGGAATGAACCAAAATGACACAGTACACCAATTCCCGTTACACAGTGAGAATGGAATAAACGATGCGTGGGATAGTGAAAGTTCAGATGAGGAGGGAAATTGTATGCTTGCAGCATCCTTGGAAGTTGATCAAAAGGGACCGTATGTGGAAGGAAGAGTTATGGGTCACCGCGTTTCGTTCTTGGTTGACACTGGAGCTACATGCTCTACGGTCAGAAGCATCGAAGTACCAAATTTGCCACTTTCAGGGAGAACAGCTCAAGTAGTGGGAGTAGCAAATAGGTATCTGACAAACCCAATCACAGATCCAGTGCAAGTCAGAATTGGTAACTATCAAGGGTCACATAAATTTGTGGTGTGTGACTCGAGCCCGATATCACTATTAGGGAGAGACTTATTGTGCAAATTGGGGTGTTCGATTATGTGTTCGAATGATGGAATTAAAATTCAGACGAACAGTGATGACGAAGAAGAGGACAGTTTAGGAGGGGACGAAGTGGAAACTGTCAATGAAGAGTATCCCCTGATTTCTCTTTATCCAATGTTCACTGAAGCAGATATTCCAGCTGAGTTACAGGAAACAGTTGAAAAGGAAGTGTGGGATATGACAGGGAAAGAAGTAGGATTGGTCAAACGAGTAGAACCAGTGAAAGTGCCCGTAAAACCCAATGTAAATTTTCCCCAGACACCACAATACCACATGTCGCAAGACACCCTCATGAAAGTCGTCCAACTCATTGATGAGTTTGTGAAACAGGGAGTACTGAGAGAAGTGTTAAGTAGTCCATGTAATTCACCAATCATGGGATTAATAAAACCAAGTGGAAAGGTCCGAATTGTTCAAGATTTGAGAAAAATAAATGACATAATAGTCAAATGTTGCCCTGTGGTACCAAATCCAGATGTGAAAATGTTTCAAATTCCCTGTGATGCAGAGTGGTTCTCAGTCATCGACTTGTCACAAGCATTCTTTTCTGTGCCTCTTCATGAGGACAGCCAATTTTTCTTTTGCTTCAAATTCCTGGACAGAGTACAGTTGGTGTCGAATTCCTCAAGGGTTTTAGGAGTCACCATCAATTTTCAGTCAGATTCTGAAAAAAGATTTGGAATCATTGGAATTACCCTTTGAATCAACCTTGGTACAGTATATTGACAATTTACTGATCGCATCCAAGACAGAAAATGACTGTACGGTTGACACTATTGCTCTGTTGAACCATTTGGGAAGAAATGGACACAAAGTGTCCCCTTCGAAATTACAATTCTGCCAAAAGAAAGTAAAATATTTGGGTCACCAGATAGAGAAAGGGTCGAGAAAAATTATGAAAGAAAGAATAAAAAGTGTACTTCAAATGAGTCCACCCAAAACGAGGAGGGACGTGAGAACATTTTTGGGAATGGTGAGCTATTGTCGCCAATGGATTCCCAATTTCTCGGCTCTGGCCAAACCTTTACTGAAACTGACCCAGAAAGACGCGCTGGATGAAATAGTGCTGAAAAGAAATGAGATGGATGCTTTTATTGAATTTAAGGAATGCATGTGCAGGGCTCCAGCTTTAGGTATGCCTGATTACACAAAGCCTTTCACATTGTTTTGTCATGAACGTGATGCATGTTCCTTGTCTGTCCTGACTCAAGACCCATGGTGGCGTAAACAGACCAGTAGCATATTTTTCAGCTACTTTGGATCCGGTCACAGCAGCACTGCCAGGGTGCTTGCGTGCCATAGCAGCAGTTGGTATCAGCCTAAATCAGAGTGAAGGAATAGTGATGGGACATCCTTTAACAGTCATGGTCCGTCACTCAGTCAAGATACTTTTGACACGTTCCCGAACACAGCACATGACTGGTGCTAGGCTTACAAGATACGAGACAATAATTTTGGGTTCACCTAATGTGCATCTGAAAAGGTGCACTATGTTGAATCCAGCAACCTTGTTTCCCAGTGAAAATGTCGAAATTGAGAACGCTGAAGACATTGAGCACGACTGTCTTCAGGTGACTGAATTTTGTACAAAACCAAGACCTGATATCAAAGACACCCAATTGGAAGAAAACAATAAAGTTATTTTGGTTGATAGTTCATGTTTAAGAGATGCACTAGGAATATCGAAAGCAGGATATGCTGTATGTACAATAACAGGTGTTCTGGAAGCATCTTGGCTTCACGGAGTTTACTCTGCACAGGTAGCGGAGCTGGTAGCCCTTACTAGAGCTTGCCAACTCTCTGCGTTAATAAAAGTCAATGTAAATTTTCCCCAGACACCACAATACCACATGTCGCAAGACACCCTCATGAAAGTCGCCCAACTCATTGATGAGTTTGTGAAACAGGGAGTACTGAGAGAAGTGTTAAGTAGTCCATGGAATTCACCAATCATGGGATTAATAAAACCAAGTGGAAAGGTCCGAATTGTTCAAGATTTGAGAAAAATAAATGACATAATAGTCAAATGTTGCCCTGTGGTACCAAATCCAGCTGTGAAAATGTTTCAAATTCCCTGTGATGCAGAGTGGTTCTCAGTCATCGACTTGTCACAAGCATTCTTTTCTGTGCCTCTTCATGAGGACAGCCAATTTCTCTTTTGCTTCAAATTCCTGGACAGAGTACAGTTGGTGTCGAATTCCTCAAGGGTTTTAGGAGTCACCATCAATTTTCAGTCAGATTCTGAAGAAAGATTTGGAATCATTGGAATTACCCTTTGAATCAACCTTGGTACAGTATATTGACAATTTACTGATCGCATCCAAGACAGAAAATGACTGTACGGTTGACACTATTGCTCTGTTGAACCATTTGGGAAGAAATGGACACAAAGTGTTCCCTACGAAATTACAATTCTGCCAAAAGAAAGTAAAATATTTGGGTCACCAGATAGAGAAAGGGTCGAGAAAAATTATGAAAGAAAGAATAACAAGTGTACTTCAAATGAGTCCACCCAAAACGAGGAGGGACGTGAGAACATTTTTGGGAATGGTGAGCTATTGCCGCCAATGGATTCCCAATTTCTCGGCTCTGGCCAAACCTTTACTGAAACTGACCCAGAAAGACGCGCTGGATGAAATAGTGCTGAAAAGATATGAGATGGATGCTTTTATTGAATTTAAGGAATGCATGTGCAGGGCTCCAGCTTTAGGTATGCCTGATTACACAAAGCCTTTCACATTGTTTTGTCATGAACGTGATGCATGTTTCTTGTCTGTCCTGACTCAAGACCCATGGTGGCGTAAACAGACCAGTAGCATATTTTTCAGCTACTTTGGATCCGGTCACAGCAGCACTGCCAGGGTGCTTGCGTGCCATAGCAGCAGTTGGTATCAGCCTAAATCAGAGTGAAGGAATAGTGATGGGACATCCTTTAACAGTCATGGTCCGTCACTCAGTCAAGATACTTTTGACACGTTCCCGAACACAGCACATGACTGGTGCTAGGCTTACAAGGTACGAGACAATAATTTTGGGTTCACCTAATGTGCATCTGAAAAGGTGCACTATGTTGAATCCAGCAACCTTGTTTCCCAGTGAAAATGTAGAAATTGAGAACGCTGAAGACATTGAGCACGACTGTCTTCAGGTGACTGAATTTTGTACAAAACCAAGACCTGATATCAAAGACACCCAATTGGAAGAAAACAATCAAGTTATTTTTGTTGATGGTTCATGTTTAAGAGATGCACTAGGAATATTGAAAGCAGGATATGCTGTATGTACAATAACAGGTGTTCTGGAAGCATCTTGGCTTCACGGAGTTTACTCTGCACAGGTAGCGGAGCTGGTAGCCCTTACTAGAGCTTGCCAACTCTCTGCGTTAATAAAAGTCACCATTTACACTGACAGTCAGTATGGATTTGGAATAGTGCATGATTTTGGACAGCTGAGGTCACAAAGAGGCTTCTTGACCTCTTCAGGATCACCGGTGAAAAATGGTGAAAGAATAAGAGAATTATTACATGCCATCCAGTTACCGGGAGAAGTAGCAGTGGTAAAATGCAGTGCACACTCGAAATCACAAGATTTGTTTTCTCTGGGAAATGGGTATGAAGATCAAGTCGCAAGGTTTTGCGCATTGAACTGTATATTGCTCAGAGACTAATGGAACTCAATAAATGAGCCAGAACTTGAACCAAGTGAAGCCTTCGCTCTAAAGGTTGTAGATACAATCAAAGGGGGTTATTCTAACTTTGGAGGAGGTGTTAATCCGTCCCAAAAGTGACGGAAAAGTGACGGATTTACCACCAGCCGTATTACGAGTCCATTATATCCTATGGAACTCGTAATACGGCTGGTGGTATATCCGTCACTTTACCGTCACTTATGGGACGGATTAACACTCCTCCAAAGTTAGAATAACCCCCAAAGAATTGAAATTCCTACAGAATAATGTCAGTAAAGATGAGAAACTCTCATGGAGCAAATTACAATGCGTAAAGAAACCAGATGATTAGTGGGTTTCAAGTGAAGGGAGATTGGTTCTGCCAGACAGTCTTTTGACACAGTTAGCCAGATTGTATCATGGACAAGCCCACCTCGGAAGGGATGCCATGATTAGATTATTCAAAATCGATTGGTTTAATCCCAAATTCCCTCACGTTGCTGAAGCAGTTTGCCATTGTTGCGTCATTTGCCAACAAATGAACGCAGGAAGGGAACAGTAGTAAATTTGAACCACATTGGAAGAGCAGGATCAGCAGGATGCAAATGGATTTTATTGAGATGCCTGTGCATGGGGGCTTGAAATATGTGTTGGTGATTGTGTGCATTTTTAGTCACTGGATTGAAGCATACCCCACACGTAGAAATGACAGCCTTACAGTTGCAAAACTACTCTTGAGAGAATTAATACCACGTTTCGGATTCCCGATCTCTTTAGAATCAGATTGGGGAAGTCACTTCAATAACGAAGTAATCAAATTACTGTGTGCAGCATTGAACATTGAACAAAAGTTGCATTGTAGCTACCGCCCTGAAGCATCAGGACTAGTGGAACAAATGAATGGCACATTGAAATCGAGGATGGCGAAAATATGTGCATCAACAAACTTGAAATGGCCTGACGCATTGCCTTTGGTGTTAATGTCAATGAGAAACACCCCTAATAGAAAAACTGGACTGTCACTGCATGAAATACTCATGGGCAGAGCCATGAGACTTCCAGCAGTTCCTGCAAATGCTCTTGTAAATATTACAGATGATATGGTGTTGGACTACTGCAAAGGTCTAGCTGATGTGGTACGCTCTTTTTCTCACCAGGTGGAGGCAACCACCTTGCCACCGATCCAAGGTCCAAGACACGCCCTGAAAGCAGGTGACTGGGTCGTGATAAAGAAGCACGTGAGGAAACCGTGCCTGGAGCCCCGTTGGAAAGGACCTTTCGAAGTGATTCTGACAACTACCACCGCTGTGAAATGTGCGGGAGTTCCCAACTGGATTCACACCAGTCACACGAAAAGGGTGGCGTGCCCCACAGAAGAGGAAGTTGAAGCACTGAAATCACCAGTAGCGGACAGGAAAGTACCAGGCACCGAGACAGGACAAAGAGAACCGAAGGCGAACAAACAGAAATAGAGGAAGGAGAAATAATTTCTGAGGAAGAAGAAGTTGATCCATTTGAGGGTAACCAAGGAGAAGCCTCAGGAAGTGACGTAGATCCCGAAGGTGACAAAGAGCCTGCGACAGGTGAAGGAGCTGGAGAGCCTGATCAGAGGAGGGCTTTCCCAGAAGCAGACGATACAGGAAAAGAAAAGGAGAACCTGATTGACCTCCTAGGGGGAGAAGACAAGGCAGGACAGAGTGAAATTGTTCAAATTCTTCCAGAACCGGTTGCAGGTCCATCAGGTGAAAACAGTGCGAAACAGAGACAAAGCATATCGCCAGTGAAATCAGGGACTAAAGAAATATTAAACGAAAGTGAAGGGCCAAAGTTGAAAGAGAAAAGAAAAGAAGTGTCTATTGTAATAACAACACCAAGTGAAGAAAAGGACCCAGCCAAGGAACAAGGCACCTGCGAGAGAGAATCAAAAGGAGATGCAAAGTTGAAAAGGAAAAAAATACTGAGCAGAAGATATTCTGGTCCGGAGTGGGCATACACAGCCACTAACGATTGGTCAGACAAATTCCTATCTCTCAGTCTTGAGAACGAAGAAGCGGAACGACACTTTGGTACTTGAAAAGTGAAATTCCATGAACATTACTGAATAAGACATTAGCAACCTGATTGACCTTGAACCGGATAAGACATTGCTAACTTGATTGACTTTGAAACCGATCTTGAGACAAAGCTGCTAAACCGATAAGAGACTAAGCTGCTAAAAGAAAACCGTGTGAACATTAACTCGTTCAGCTTTATATATATCTGCAAACCTGATTTGATAAAGTGTCTTCAACTTTCTGATTCTATATAGATCATGCCAAGCAGTACTACAAAGGGACACAAAATGAAGTGTTGTAAATACATGTGCATAGGTCTAATAACTGCATGTGTACTAATCATTATAGCAATAGTTCTTGGAATGCATGGAGAGAATGAAAGAGTTTTATATTGTTTGCTGAATGAGTATGTTGAGACAATGGATGCGAAAGATTGTTATGTGTGCACACAAATACCTACCTCAGTAACAGAAGGAGTGACATATCATAGCATGCCTCATACATATGGAATTTCATGTAGTTTGTTACTAACCAGATTCTATAATCTGGAGTCTATTCAGTGCTTTTATTCTAATCATGATGTCATGTTTTCGTATGTCCCCATAATAGAGTACTTGAGTAAAGTAGCAAGAGATTATTACATAAATATAGTTAGGGGTTTCTTTGAACCATTATCACCTTTTTCCACAGCTCAAGCTCACAGAGAAAACCTTACATGCTTGCTTTCACCTGTAGAGAAAAGCTTTTTAGATCACACTGAAGATAGAAGGAAAGTGGTGAAGGAGAAATTAGAAAGGGAACTACACAAAAGGACATCTGTAGATAACTATGCTTTTGCCGCGATAAAGACACAAGGGAAATTAGCTTTAGATGCAATACACGTAGGAAAGCTTTGCATATATAGACCCAAATCATATTATGACACAATTTTTGTGGGAACAAGTGAATGTAAACACGCGTTTTTGTTTCAGACTAAATGGACGTTCATGCTAAATGGCCTAGATCCAGCTACTCCAGGAGTATACTTTATTTGTGGACTCAATGCTTATTATCGCCTTCCAAAAGGATGGTATGGGAGATGTTATTTGGGAATAGTATTCCCAAAGATTTCACAACTAGACGACTTAAAGAAATTTCCAAAGATGTCTGAATTACATCGTATTCAGAAGAGGGAGACAGTTTCTGGTGTGGTAGGAGACATATTTGGAGCATTGATTCCTTCAGTAGGAGTCGTATTGAATTCAATCAAAATACGTAAGTTGTCTACTATTGTGGATAACATGCTGACAAAATTTTCAGGAGCCATGATCCTGATCGATGCTGAACTTGCTGCAGAAAGAGATATGACTTTTCAAAATCGGCTTGCTTTAGACATTCTTTTAGCAAAGAGTGGAGGCGTTTGCAAAATGCTTAGTGCACGTCACTGTTGTTCTTATATTCCAGACAACAGTGGGCAAATTAGAAAAATGCTTACAAATTTAACTAACGAAAGTACAGATTTGAAAGAATTGAAAGAACCAGGAGTATGGGAGAAGGTTGGAAAAGGATTTGCTTCTGTGGGAAATTGTCTCAGCAACATTTGGAACGGACTACTATTGAAAATAGTAAAAGGTATAGTAATAATATTAATTTGCCTATTAGGTATTTGGGGAATATGGAAAGCTATTAAAATATTGAAAACAAGAAACAAAAGGAAAAGGGAAGAGAAAGAACAAAATAGTAGAGATATACAGAGAAAAATCAAAGGGAACCAAAAGAAAGAGGGAATTGACTAAAGTGCCAAATTACTGAAACAGAATTTTAATGGAATAAAATTTGTTGTGGAAGATTTGATGTGATGACATAATTAGTCATCAGAGGAGGGATTGATGACGCAGAAAAAGAAGGACTGACAAATATTCATATATCATGTAACCAAAATCGTATAAGGTAGTGTGATTTTAGCAAAGAAAATAATGTAAGTGGGAAATTGTGCCCACGGGGTAGTTCGCCATTATTATAATCGAGCTTAATTAATCATGAAGAATTGGCAATGTAGTAATCCGTCATAATTGCAAATGTATTCCATGATTTTCTTGTTGAATCTGTTATATGCTTAGCTTAAATTTAGCAGAGGCTTTGGCCTAGTTGCCTGGTCTCAAAATTTAACTGCGTGGTTTTCACTTGTATTAACAAAGACATTATTTTACTTTAAGGTTGTATTTTTCCAGTAGAGATGACTAATACACTTATCTCAAGGTTTCGTGCTAGGCTACTTTCATCCTCTTTGATGCAAGGTCAGCTTCTGCAGGTGCAGACAATGAAGACTCTGATACTAAATTAATTGGCAAACTATGTTGCAACTCGTGTTCCAAGGCTCCAAGGACACCTTATGCATAAATGAGTACTAGGAGAAAGACAATATTCATTGGTCATATTGAAGCCACCCTATGAACCCTCCAATGGAAGACCCTGAAGGGTTTGGAATGTTTCTTACTTAAACCCACCGGACAAAGAGAAGTCAGCCATTTTCCTCGATGCCATTTTAACTTTAACCTTGCCCCGCATTGCCCATGCAGTAACTTTTACCCCATTCACCTTGCTGCCGCAAGGAAACTTGCCCTTAACTTTGCCCCCCTTGAAATCTGCCCCATGCTGATCGAACCCGTACCTGAAGGACGAATACTCTCTTGAATGCTGATTGTATTTGGTAATTATGAAAGGATAATTGTATTATGCATTGTGTTTTCCTTCTTAGGTACCAACTGCTATTTTGATAGGGCCCAAGCTAGAAGTTTTCTAAATTTGTGTTGACTAAATTCGTTTTGCATGAAGCCCCACACGCCAATGCTAAATAGAGGTTAGGTGAGGTATTCACTTGATGCACCATGTTGAATTGAAGTCTTGTTATGCTGACCGATGTATGCAATTAGTCAAATTCAGTTACTTATATTAGTGATTTGTATTGCTATAACTGAGTGCATTATAATCCAGATTTTGCGTAGATTGCGTTTCTTCCGCTGCTATGGACAGCTAGTAATGTTCGTATACGTATATTATTTGATTTTGAGACTCATATATATTGTGTTAGCTTTGTTAATATAGGGAAATAAACTCACTAACTTTTAATAAACTGGTGTGGTTATTCATGACTGAAAGGTCATGGTGCGTCAAAATACCGACTGTTATTGATTCCTAATGTGTTATTTTGATCTATTAATTAAATATTGGGTATCAATTGCAATGGTTATTGATTATTGATTTGATTGGTCCGACTATTCCCGGATGAGGAGAGCCCAACTCGGTTAAAAGGTCCACCGACCTCCAGCGTGTCCAAGTACAAGTAATCTATAAGGCCTGGACACGCTATCAGTACCAACCACTATTTTGATAGAGCCATAGTTAGATGTTTTCCAAGTAAACTTATAACAAAATTGTTTTTGCATGAAGTCCGAACGTACGTTGTCCACAGGTCACAGTGCAGGAAGCTCTGTCATCGGGAGGCCCAAGTCAGCGGTGTGGGACGGGAAGGTGCTTCTTGACCCTCACGAGCGGTGTCCACAGGCCATGGTGCAGGCAGGGATGCCTGGTGATGACACTGGAGTCGATGGTGCTGGCGTCGGTGGACCGGGGCTGCGGTGCGGGAATGGACGGTGCTTCGTGTACCTCACGAGCGGTGTCCACAGGCCATGGTGCAGGCAGAGGCGCCGGTGTTAGCAGGAGCGGCGACGTCGGGGAGGCCCAAGCTGCAGTGTGAGCAGGCGATGCCGTAGTGTGTAGCCCACAGGTCGCGGTGCGAGCAGCAGCTCAGTGAAGTCGTCTGATGACGGCATTGGTGAGACCAGGGTCACATTGCGAAGCGGGGCAATGCAACTCTGTGCCGCGTCGGCAGGTCACGGTGCAGGCCAGTGGCGTCATTGGCGGCGTTGCAGTGGTTTCTCCTCTTGAACAGCACAAAACACACAGTACTAGGAGAAAGACAATATTCATTGGTCATATTGAAGCCACCCTATGAACCCTCCAATGGAAGACCCTGAAGGGTTTGGAATGTTTCTTACTTAAACCGACCGGACAAAGAGAAGTCAGCCATTTTCCTCGATGCCATTTTAACTTTAACCTTGCCCCGCATTGCCCATGCAGTAACTTTTACCCCATTCACCTTGCTGCCGCAAGGAAACTTGCCCTTAACTTTGCCCCCCTTGAAATCTGCCCCATGCTGATCGAACCCGTACCTGAAGGACGAATACTCTCTTGAATGCTGATTGTATTTGGTAATTATGAAAGGATAATTGTATTATGCATTGTGTTTTCCTTCTTAGGTACCAACTGCTATTTTGATAGGGCCCAAGCTAGAAGTTTTCTAAATTTGTGTTGACTAAATTCGTTTTGCATGAAGCCCCACACGCCAATGCTAAATAGAGGTTAGGTGAGGTATTCACTTGATGCACCATGTTGAATTGAAGTCTTGTTATGCTGACCGATGTATGCAATTAGTCAAATTCAGTTACTTATATTAGTGATTTGTATTGCTATAACTGAGTGCATTATAATCCAGATTTTGCGTAGATTGCGTTTCTTCCGCCGCTATGGACAGCTAGTGCTGGACCCAGTGCTGCAGGTTGAGGAAACAGAAGTCTTTGGGGTCCTTGAGACTTCCAACAGGAGGCAAGCTCTACTCCAAGCCCTTGGAGAACTTTCTCAAGCAGGGCACACAGCAAAGCTCACCCAATGCACTCTTTTCAGGCAGAAGCAGCAACTGCAGGCCAGTCCAGTAAAGCAACACAGCAAAGGGACAGTACTCCTCCTCCAGCTCTTCAGCTCTTCTCCTTGGCAGAGATTCCTCTTGATTCCAGAAAGATTCTAAAAGTCTGGGGTTTGGGGTCTTCTTCTTATAACCTGTTCTGCCTTTGAAATTGGCAAACTTCAAAGCAAAGTATCAAGTGTTTGCAAGATCCTTCCTTGTCCAGGCCAGGCCCCAAACACACACCAGGGGGTCGGAGATTGCATTGTGTGAGGGCAGGCACAGTCCTTTCAGGTGTGAACGACCACTCCTCCCTCCCCTCTAGCTCAGAAGGCTCATCAGGATATTCAGGCTACACCCGCCCACTTTTGTGTCACTGTCTAGCGAAGAGGTGTGAACAGCCCAACTGTCAAACGGACCCATACGGGTAATCCACTAACAGGCAGAGTCACAGAATGGTTTAAGCAAGAAAATGCCTACATTCTAAAAGTGGCATTTTCAAACAGACAATTTAAAAACCAACTTCAATAAAAGATGTATTTTTACATTGTGAGTTCAGAGACCCTGAACTCCACATTTTTATCTGCTCTCAAGGGGAATCTGCGCCTTAAGGACATTTAAAGGTAGCCCCTGTGTTAACATATGAGAGAGATAGGCCTTGCACAGTGAAGAACAAATTTGACAGTATTTATCTGTTAGGACATATAAAACGCACTAGTATTTGTCCTACCTTAAACATACACTGCACCCTTCCCCTGGGGCTACCTAGGGCCTACCTTAGGGGTGCCTGACATGTAGTAAAAGGGAAGGCTTAGGCCTAGCAAGTGGGTACACATGCCAAGTCGAATTGGCAGTTTAAAACTGCACACACAGACACTGCAGTGGCAGGTCTGAGCCATGGTTACAGGGCTACTAATGTGGGTGGCACAACCAGTGCTGCAGGCCCACTAGTAGCATTTGATTTACAGGCCCTGGGCATGTCTAGTGCATTGCACTAGAGACTTACCAGTAAATCAAACATGCCAATCATGGATAAACCAATCAACAGTACAATTTCTACAGGGAGCACTTGCACTTTAGCACTGATTAGAAGTGGTAAAGTGCACAGAGACAATAAACCAGCAAAAACAGACCTGTAAAAGTAGGAGGAAGAAGCCAAAACGTTTGGGGATAACCCTGCTAAAAGGGCCATTTCCAATAGATTGTCATGCATACCAACTTGGGGCCTGATTATGATCTTGGCGGATAGGATACTCTGTCACAAACATAATGGATATCCCATCCATTGTTGCAGACGTTCCACAGGATAAATAAGATCATAATAAGGGTGTTGGTCTTTGGTCAAGCAAGAACACTGCTAGGCCCTCGGGATCATGCAGGTCAGTTCTGGACACACTTACTTGGTAATATGTTTCTTCTTAACTGCTCCTCTCCGAACTTGCATTCTGTGGACCAAGGCCCTCCCCTCTCACAGGCCAGCAGCTCCGAGGTCTTGAGCAGACCCATAGCTTCCCTAGAAAACTGTGCAGCGTTCCAAGTGACCTTCCCTTGCTTCTGGGAGACAGGCTTTCACCACAGCAGCTCTTTGAGTAATCTGCAGAGCACCCCCATCCAGTGAGGCGGCTCGGAACTGGAACCAAATGTGTACATTTTGGTCCCACTGTTATATATGATGTACAGACAGGGAATGTGTCTACAGGGGTTGTGTCTACAGTTCAGTACCTGGTTTGCGGTGGACCCTTTTTTATAACTTCATCTTCTTTCTGCAGTGTTGACAAATTATTTGTATATGGTGATGGCTCAACAGAAGGTAGTAAAGATGCTGGCTCCCATCAGGAGTATTCATAACATGTGCAGAATAATTGTGAGGCCCTGCACCTGGCTGTCATCAGCCTTCCTGGATGGACCACTCAAAGAAGCAACCGAGGCTCTGCCTAGAAACGTGTCTCCCTTCAACAAGTGAATCTGCTCACTCACTGCACTGCCCCATCAACAAAATGGAAGTGCTCAGGAAGCAATAGTCAAACATGCACTCCGACAAAGGTCACACCGAGGTTCTAAAGGCAGCCTAGTCTCTTTCCCCAATCACTTCAGTGTCTAGAGCTACACCCTCCATCTCAGGAATGCAGGCAATACACTTCCACTAGCTGTAAAGGCTGTATGGCTAACTCCTTCTTGTGCTATATCAAACCTGGGGACAATCCAAAATGGATCCCACTGGATGCAGCATGCAAACACTTCCAAACAACAAGAAACCATGCTACCAGGCTTCATACACAAAACACACTCTCCACATAGACACAGGGATGTCAGTAGATGGTCTGAGCAAGCCACGTAATTGAAAAGTTACACAAGTGGGCCTGTAGACACTGTGGTTCTTCTTGAAAGAGGTAATAAGGCCTGTCCAAACACTACGGATTCAAAACTGGAGAACGCACTGTACATGTCCAGAGACACATTAGTCTTGTGTCAACTGGAGAGTATGCTTTTGGTGCCCCCTCATTGACCTGATAGTCAGGCTCTGAGTCCCATGGTCAATTCTGGACCTGGAACTCAGCAGACACACTGGATTCTGGCACGCTGGACCAAAATAAAGCCAGGATACCATAATCGCTTGCAGTTGGGTGACTCGGGCTGGGGTGCATGTCCATATACCATGCAAGAGACATTCTTGTCCCAACAGATGGAACTGGTGCAATTTTCTGGTGCGCCCCAGGTCTGTTTATTAATAAGTAAATGTACACATTGCTCCCCTTTGGTGTGCGCCAAAACGTTAGGTAGTCAATAACCCCCTAAAATTCCAGGCAGTCACAGGAGGAAAAATAGATTTTTTTTTATGCAAAATGAGGATCGTAGTCTTGCTAGGTGACTCACAGAGACGAATACACCCAGAGGTGAACTCCATGACTACATTTTGAAAAACGGAAGTGCAGCCATGTTGCTCCTTGCCATTGGCAGTCGTATTTGCCCTGTGGCCAGCTTCATTTTACTCCAGCTCTGTGTCGCTAAACTCGACAGATGTCGCATGAATTGAAAAGTAAGGCAGTTTAGGTGGAAACGGCCCAGATTTACCCACACACCTGGAATTAAAGTCCTGCCCTCAATGGGGAATCTTTACCACTAATTGGTGTGGGTGGAGCGGGACTTTGAAGGCGCAGAGGCAGACTGCGCACTGCCAAGATGCCCCATAATAGACAATAGAGGGGAGTGCTTCTGATCAATCAACATGAAAAGGCCAGTTAAAAACGAAGCAAAGATTGTTAGCACAGAATCAGCCAAAAAAAAGCTCTTTGTCACTTCTTTCTGAGAGCTGGACCTTCTTGTTTTCTGAAAGGCGTCTCTTTGTTGAAGCCGGTGAGAAGTTTCTCGGAGCGAGCTCAGGCTTGCATCAGCAGTGTAATATTCCTGCAACAATCCTGTTGGACTGGTCTTTCATTCTGCATATTCTGTGGTTTTTATAGCGATTCACATGCAAATGTCAAGGATGGTAGAAGGGCGTAGTGGGTCCTTAAACCATGTAATTTGCGTTTCTAGAAAAAAAAGCATTATTCGGAGTGATTTCTGCTCTTTAAGTTGTCACATCTTAGTCACAGTTCTCTGAGAAGAGTTTGAAATGAGACAAACGAGTTCCTGCTATTGAGTGCCACTAAATTCTGCCGTTCCGTTTGGGATCTACCATCAAATATTATCAACAAGGGGGCGCCAGGGTGCAGTGAACTGGCTGGTTGCTTAGGTAAGACTGAGAGCTCCGAATCTCAGCCTTAAAACCCAGCTACAGTTCTGATATAATTCATGACACTTAGAGGCCTATTTTTGAAAGCAAAGCTGTTTCTGAAGCTTGGGGCAGGGTCGAGCCCCCCCCCCCCAAAGAAATTACCATTGTCCTTCTGTCAGAAGCACAGGACCTCATAGGACCTTCATGGACCTCTACTGCTTCCTGAGGGGCAACCACCATTCCTTGTTGGGGGGCCTGCCTCCCTGGCTCTCCCACTTGCCCAAGAGTCAGTCTTGTTTGAAAACTGAGTGAAATCTGCCACCCGCAATATGTTCCCAGGCAACAATAACATGTTGGTCCTGTATCTACAAATGAGCCCTGCACATTGGGGGAGGGTAGTTTGCTAAGAGCTGAATAAAGAGTTGTGCTGGAAATTATCTCTCTCTGTTTTGTAACTAACTCCATTCCTGATTCGACCAGATGGAGGTGAATGCTGCAGGTAGGCATGTGAATATGAGAGTGTAACTGATGTATTTGTCATTCCCTCATTTGTTCTCACCCCCACTGCCTCTGCCTTTGGATTCTCCTTTTTAGGTCGCAGCCTACCAGACATTGCAGGTTTGTTAAAGACATCTTCAGGACATTCAGAAAGTTTAGCTAGGAATGCATTCTGCCCATTGCTTGCCAATGGCTTTGTGGTTTGTAACTCACACTCTCTTGTTTACAGTTTGTTGGCTTTATTTGTTTTAGGCTGTCTAGCTTGAGTTTGTAACGTCCCTTGCACAACCTTTAGTTACAGTATCCTTCCGAGTGCTCCCTTTCTGTAAACCTGTTCTTATCTCATCACAATTCTGTACATTTAAAGACCAAAGTCAAATGTCTGTCACTGTCTTCTGAGGGTGGCTGTTTACTTTTCTTTCTCTGACTTTAAAGTGGGACGATTTATGTGACAATCATGCTGAGTGTAGGAAAGAGGTTTGTTTCAGCACATGACACCATTTAAATGAACTGTGTATATATATATATATATATATATATATCAGAATTAGGAACACAAATGAAGCACATTTTTAGTTATTCCTGAAGTGTTTTAGGAACAAATACTTTAGTATGGTCAAAACAAATCATTACACTAGGTGATGCAATTTCCACACATTTTCATCTGTGCTCTGTATAGTTGTATTAGTAAACCTGTATGTCTGTGCAAATGTAATGGTCACACTACACCTCTGTACTCTACCCTACAACACTCTACTCTATGTCAGTGCAATCTTCGCCACTCTACTCTACAACACTGCACTCTTTGCTACTGCACTCTACACCACTCCAATCTATGCTACTCTACTCTGCACCACTCTATGCCACTGCAATCTATGCCACGTAACTGTACTCTGCACCTTACGCCACTTCACTCTATGCCACTCTACTCTGTGTCACTGCACTCTCTGCTATTGCACTCTGCTCCACTGTATTTTGCGCCACCCTATTCTGCACCACTCAACTATGTGCCACTGCACTCTACTATGCACCCCTCTAATCTACGCCACTGCATTGTACGATGCTGCAGTGTATGTCACTGTATTCAATGCCACTGCACTTAATGCCACTGCACTCTATGCTACTATACTCTGCAACACTCTTTGCCATTGCAGTCTACACTAGTCCACTTTACTCTATGCCACTCCAGCATATGCCACTCTATGCAACTCCACACTATGCCATTCCAGTACACAACACTCTGCCACTCTACTCTCCAACAATCTACTCCACTCTTCGCCACTCCACTGTATGACACTCTACTCCATTTCACTTTATGACACTCCAGACCAACTGCCACTAACTTTTAGGTATGCTGAACAGCAGCCACGCTGCTGTTCAACATGGCTCAAACACATTGACAAAGCCAATAGCTCTTGCATTGGTGAGACCTATTGGATTTGCCAATGCTTGTAGAATGTTGGCATGGAGGATTCTAATGGTGACAGTTGGGAATGACAGTTAGAGAACAAGATTCTTGTTGTACTGACCTGCTGATTTCATTAAAGCTTTTAATAGACCTCTTGGGTATCTCCGTTAATTATGGTGGATTTGGTGAAAAGGATGGGATTGTTGCTGTATTCTGCTTCCAGTTGTTTTTGCAGCACCAGATTGATGAGCTGGTGTTGATGCTATTTGGTCTTCTTGGGAGGGTTGCATGTGTGCTTCACTCTGAAGAGCCAAGCAGGGTCCAAAGCTTTGCTGCATCATCTTGAAGGATAAGTGGGCCCTTTTTCCATTGCTCCATCATTGACGTCCCACCCTACTCCGCCACAAGGGTTGTATGACAGATGTGCCGTCTCCTGCTCAGGATGATGCCTCACTATGATGTCTGCTACACTGACAACAATGTCAGATGGATATATTTTTAGTTTTTCTCAACTTTCCCTTAAGAGTTAATTATAAGTCTTCTCTGGAGCTTTTACATTTGTTTTTTTTTAAGGGATAAAGGGAGAATTCATATATAGAAGTGGGTACTGGGTTTGGAGTGTACACCCAAATGTTTAGCAATCTCACCTCTGTCCTTTGTAATACTCTTCACTGGTCTTCCAATTCAACTGTTTTCATTCTTCATTTTTGCTTTGTTTTACTACTTTGCATTAAGATTATTTTTCACACGTTTACTACATTGCATTAAGATTATTTTTCACACTTACCTGCTGCCCAGGTCCTTCATTTGTTAAATTAAGGTTTTAACTAACCTCTTTGGTGTTTCTGTCCTGTGCGAGCCACTCACCTGAACTGCAGCTGTTCCACTGTGCCGATGGCAATTCTCGAATCTCAGTGAGGACTAACGTGACCATTGCCCTCTTGCAAGTCCTCAAGGGGAAGAGGGTTTTGGGAAGAGACTGCAGAATCAGACTGCTGGACCCTGGCCTGCGTGTTGTGTTGGGCGTCAGGACTTCAGATTTCTCAAAATACTGTTTTTTTTTTTTTTTTTAGGATTCTGGAGTTTCTATAAGACTAAACAAGTCTCTCCCTTTTTTTACAATACCTTGAAAGTCTCGGAACTCAAAAATATTAAATTTGACTGAAGGGCTTCTTTGTGTTCTGGCATAATCTCTTGCCAATTATAGTTCTGATAAACTTGCTCTATTTACAATCTCCTAATTGTCAGGGAGCACTTGTTACAGGAATTACGTCTTTCCTTAATGTCTGTTTAGCGGTATCTTGGATTCCCACCCAAACAATAAATCACACTAGTTCTTATTGTCATAAATTATTTAAAAAACAGAGCTCTGTTTTGTTTCATTTAAGCGATTAATCTTTCTTTACCTTGAAATTAAGTTACTTGCTTGAAAATTTCAGAAGAACCCAAACTGGGTTTTTCACCTTTCTTATTTTCTCGCTTTTACAGGAAACACTGGTTTGTCAGCAGAAGATGGTAGAGGAGAGCTGGGACTCTGCAGGAAGCAGATCGGAGAGGCGAGGATCAACGGAACTCAACTAGAGGCTGTCCGGAGGATGAGAAATGATGGAACTCGAATGGAAGCTGGTCGGAGAACAAGGAACAGTGGAACTCAACTGGAGGCAGGCTTGAAAACAAGGAACTTGACTTGCACTGGAACTTGACTGGAGGTAGGCTGGAGGACAAGAAACTCAACTTGCCTGGAAACAGCTGAGCAGAGCAATAGGTACGAAGCCAAGCAAGGCCTCAGACTCACAAGCATCCTTAAATAATCAAATGTGCACATGTTTTTTTCAGCAGTTGATTGCTTGTTGAGGAAATGAGCAAGCATCCTCCTGATTGTGGCACATGTTCAATGCAGATCACATTCTGAAGGGCACATGTTTTGGCAGTTACAGTTGGAGAAAGTGGAACACAGTTGGTTGGTTGTTAAGGAAATGAACAATTATCCTAACTGATTGTTGCACATATTCAAAACAGATCACTTTGTGAAGAGCACATGTTTTGGCAGTTACAATTGGAGCTGGTGGAATACAATGTGCATAATCAACAAGCATTGGTTATAATGAATGAGACATTTAACAAGCATTGGTCATTCCAAAGTTGATATTCAAGTATGTAATAAATATACCCAAATAAGTCTGAATGTTGCAAGCAACAGCATCTTACTGTAATCGAGCTCTTGGGTGTGCTAGTGTACCCACAACAGTTTCCACTAATTGTAATAGCAGCACATAGTAAATAAGAGATGAGCTCAGAAACTTATGCTCCACTGTTCATGCATAAAGTAATTTCCTCACATGCAGTACAAACTGGGCAACAACACTTCTAGACTCAAGGAATGTGCATTGGATGTTCTTGCTCAACTAAATCACACAAATTTCTTGGATAAGTTGAAGCATTTTTTTAAGGAGGTGGATTCCTTTTAAATCATCTGCCCAAAGAATTAGTGTGTCTTTGTATCTATTTTTTTTAACTATTGTAGCACTGGGAAGTGATTAAAATGCTGAGTTCACGGGTCCCATTCTGACCTGAACTACATTTCTATTTTGTTTGGGAGTGGGTCAGCTACAGACCATATTACTCTTTGTATCAGCTTACTTCTATCACTTTGTTAGCCTCCGAGTAGTCTCGCCATTCACTCTGACTTGCTGACATGGATTTCAGTTAAATGGCCCTTTCCCAAATCAAAATCAATGGTCTGTATTATGTGGTAGCTTGGGCCATACCCTTTGTGTCTACGGGGAATCCAACTTCTGCATGAAGCCAAAGGTGAGTCTTCAGATACTTTCTCAATTGCAAGAGAGTCGGAGCAGTTCTGAAGTTGATGACTCAAATCTCCAACTTCTTGTTTTCTCTTTTTTGGGTGTGCTGAATTTGACCGTGTGTAACTGCTTGCTGCTTTGTATCTGGTGATTGTTCTGTTTATTACAGCTGAAAATTATACATGGCCCAGCAACACAGAAAATGGAAGTAGCATCATGGATTGTGAGGAAGAGGGGATTCCTAGTCACGGGGTTACAGTGATAACTGGTTTACAGTACCAGTGGATTAGCCAATCAGAGATGTTTTAAGAGTGGATGTTAATAACATGCAGGTTGTCTGACTGAAAGACACACTGAAGAACGGCAGCTGACCGCAGCACTTTAAATCAGAACCTAAGTCCATCCATGTTCAACCTCTGCAGTGCCAAATTAGCCTTTTATTAGCCTTTCATGGTTTTCCTGATATGAGTCCTAGTGGCATAAACACAGTCCTTCCACACTAAAATGGTGCAGAACTGACTCAGCCTTTTCCAGGTTCAAAAGCCTGTCAGTTCGACTCAGTCCTCCAGTTTCAAAACCCAGGGTTGCCTATTCAGGCATATATAGTATTTTCATTTTTTTAGAGACATGTTTAGTGTGCCCTAGAGTGTTAGAAATAATATATCTGAACAGCCAGAAGGAAAGGTTGCAGGCAGCGGGCTGAGGAAGAGGCCACCACAGCCTGCCACAGCCCCGATCGGGCCCCCAACAGCCCTTGACCACCTGCAGTGGGGGTGCTGGCACTGTGGGAGGACGGTGAGATGCTGAGGCAGGAAAGCAAGGGAGCTGGGTCAGAATCTACTCACTATCACCCTTGGTCCAAGGGTTTTAGAACCCAGATCCTGCCGCGGGGCACAGAAGCGGCTTGGCAGTAGGCTGGTGTGGCTTGTGCCCATAGCAGACCCATTATCTGCCCACTAACTTGATATATTCTTGCTCTAAACTCTGCCTTGCTAGCCATCCCTGTCTTGATACTCCCTCGATACTGCCTCTGGGGATCAGCCTCCCTAAACTGCCTCCAGTGCCTGGTTGGGATCTTTCCTGTCTCAGCTAGGCCCCCAACAAAAACAGGAGTTGACAAAAGGACAGCAAAGGAAGAGCTACAGAGCAACTCCTCTATCCACTTGGTCTGCCACACATCAGTGCTGGTTCTTTGTATAACCTGCAAACTTTGTGATCTTGGCTGTATAAACAATCCTTATCGCCCTCAAGAGCCCTCAGAAGCTCTTGTGTCCAGCAATTGCTGCCTTTTTACCCTGACTCTCTTCTTACAAGGTGGGCATGCTTGTGCCCCTTCCTCTACTGGCCATCTATGAGGGTAGGGGTGTGTGGTGGCGCCACCCAGCATAATCAGCCTCCAGCTATCAGACATTACCTCAAGACAGCCAACGATGAGCATGCTTGTGCCCCCTAATTGTGTGTACTTGGATATGGCGGCGTTGTGCACTGAAATCATCCATCAGCTACAAAGACAATAGCCCATGACAGCCCACGATGAGCGTGCTCATGCCCACACCTGCAGGGTGGCAGCGCTGTGCAGCGAAAACAGCCATCGGGCATCAGGCAGCTGGCATCAGGCACATGTAAGCAAGCCAGAAGCGCTCAGCAGAATAGGGACACCACAATGCCACTCAAGCCAACCCCATCAGACCACAACACTCAGTTCTGCCAGGTGAACAGCAAAGTTTAATTATGCCACCTCCCTTGCTACAACAGGAACTGACAAACCTAAGTTCCCAATTTCCAGCATAAGTGAGCTATTTCAGCAGTACCATCACTACAATCTACTTCAAATTAAACCCTAAAACTCAAACTCAAATCAAATTGAATCTAAAAATTAGATCTGGCCAAACAAGAGGGACTATCCTAGCAAAAAGCGAGGGGAGAAAAGAAAGGAGAAAATGCAAGAGGAGACTGCAAACACCTCAGTTCCTCAAACAGCAGGGTCCACCCCTCATCTACATTGACATTGGCCTTGGAAATGGGTCCGGCAATGAGGTGGAGCTAAGCACAAGCCCCTGAGGGGTCAGAGGCAGCATAAAAAAATGTCACTCAGATACATCCCAACCAAAAATTTACATGAAACTCTGTTTCTTAAAAGACACTGGCTCCACCCTCTTTTCAAGCAGTAACGGAATTCCTGGCCTCCAACTTCCCCTGAAACCTCTAGATGCAGGAAGAGCAAAGGAAGGCACTCCATTGCCCCCTGAAAAGAGGGAACGGGGATGATTTACCATAGTGCAACGGCCCACATATCTGATTTGGCCTTGGCATCGCCTAGGCCTACTAGGCTCGTAGTTCACGCAGGTGTGATCACCTCATTCGAGGAGGCCCTGGAGGGGGAGCAGCCATGCAATGAAAGACCTTAGCCTAAAACACAATCAGGGAACCCAGCTGCCAACACACCCTATAATTCCAACCCTGCAGAACCAGGCATACGACGTGAGTGCCAGGAGGAAGATGGCCCCTATAAGGGCACTAGGACAAAGGCACAAACAGCTGACCAGGAGGACAGCTTGACCTCTCTGGATTCCAGCCTCTTTCACTCCTCCAACCTGGACTCTCCATCCCAGCTGCTTTCTGCTCTCCACATACAACCAAACTGTGATGGGCTACCCTCTGACGATAAGGAGGGGGCCCAGGAGCTGTTGGCAGAAGAGCAGGTCTCTTTTTCACCCTTGAGTCTTCTAGAGTGGGAGGACACAAAAGCCGCACTCTCAAAACCCTCAAATTTCTCAAGATCAAGATCCCACCTCTGAAACTGCTCCTCGCTCAGCCTCACAGTCCGCTACCCAGGTTGCAAATGATGCAGGAGAAACAATAGCAAACCAAGGAACCCCCCAACATACCAATATGGACAGCACCTGGTCCTCACCTCTCAACACTATGCAACTTCTGGTTATGAGCCTCCAGTATCAATCAGACAAAATGGACATCCAGCTAACTTTTCTTAATACCCTGGGCGTATTTGTTGCAGGCATAGACGAGTAACAGTAACAGTTTAGGGCGCCAAATTCAGTACCAGCCAAGGAGCATGTCAAAAGATCAGTGGCCAACTACAATACAGATTGCACAGTCCCGGATCTCATCGATCCATTTGTTCCAGGTCCCTGCAAACCCCAATTCCAGTACTACCACGCTGCTACCTGGGGCTCGTTGTCATCTCTCTTCTTCGGCTCACTACAGCAACAGACATCTGGGAACAATGCCTCCCCCACCTCCACCCCCAGGAGAATACCAACCTGCAGCCTAACTCAAATATCTTAATTTTTCAGCTTGAATATAAATCTAGAGGGAACAGGGATATACTATACAGAGGCAAAATCTTACTGCTTTTATCCCACATCCCTTTTCTGGTGGACCTGCTCTTCTCAGACCTCAAGTCTATACAGTTCATTCAGGCTGAGCCACCATTGCTAGGCGAAGTGACCAAAACTATCTGGCGCTCACCAATAATTATGCAGAGAATTTTAGTGGATCACTTTACCTTTATGTATTGTGGGATATGCATTGTGTCCTTCAGTGAGCCTTGCTACCCAGCCTCTTTCTTATCATCATGTTCGCATACAGAGCAGCAAGTCTTGAAAAATGTAGGTACCAGTTTCTTAGTTACATCACCAGCTTCAACATAGCTTTGATGCAGGAAACATGGTTAGCCAACCCACACCATGTCCAAGGCTACCTAACCTTTTTTACAACTGCAGGCAGGTCAGGGAGACATGGTCACTTGCATGGGGGTCTATCAACCTATATCTTAATCAGCTGTGTGGTCTCAGCATGCGCTTTACGCTGTGACTCTCCGGACATGAACACAGTCAGAGTCACTCCAGGATGGCCCGAAAGGGATACTTACCAATGTCTATAGCCATCCGAAACGCAAAGTATCTGTTGCCCGTAATCTGGTTGATCACATTACAAACAATCTATGCGATGGTGAACTTTTTAATACTGTTCTCTCAGGAGACTTCAACTTACATCTACCCTGCTCTTCCTCTGATGAAGTAGTAGCTGCCCAAACCTCATGTCTGTATATACCACTACACAGACAAAGTAGATGGGGATGCCCAACAAAGACTGGGACAGGACTATTGACTGACTTGGAGCACCTCAACCACAGAGTCCTTAACGGCAGGTTTGCTGACAATTACCCTCCAGCAGCATCCTATGACTCTTCAAGGGCCCAAACAACAATAGACTACACCTTTGTCTTCTTATCACTCTCATCATGTGGCCTCTTATCGATGGGCGATAAAGGAGACAGTGACAATCAACCTCAAGAAATCACATTGACAACAACAAAGCACACCTTTGCCCAGCTGCCACAGGCCCAGGCACTGTCCATATGGTTAATCACAAGAGGATAAAGTCTGCTCAGGCAAACATAGAGCATTTATCTGAATCCACAACAGCGCACTTCAACTTCCAAGGGAATATGGCCGCAAGCAACCTAAGAAGGTGGGAGACTTTCAGCAACAGCCATGGGGAAAAGTTTGCTTCAGTGCCGAAAATCAAGTCCTGCAAAGCAACAGATGAAATAGGGCATACAGTGACGACTGCCACTCAACTGAGGTGGCGGGCGGGGTGGGAGGTATGGACATGGTAAAAAAAAAGGAAAAAAAATCTTACCTGTAGGGGAGACAGGTTCGTCTACCCTCCTTCCTCTTCCTGTTCCCAGGGTCCCAGCCAATCACAATGCTGTTGTCACCAGCAAACTGGGGTGACGTGGTGAGCAAAAAAATGATGGATTAAACCCAGATCTTTGTGACTGGGGGTGAATGTTTGCATTGTTCAGCATTCCGTCCATCGTCTGTTCTTTTTGCATTTGTCGCCCCAAGTGGATAGGGTATGCCCAGATGTGGGTCCCGTACTCAAGGCGCCACTGGATTCAAGCTAGCCTAGCTGATGAAGGGTGATATTCTGAAACCGGTCCTAGGATGCTTGTTTCCGGTCCAGGGAGGACCTGCCTTGGCAGTTCGGGCTGGACTGATCCTATGAGGAACAGGGTCAAGTGCGTGCTGAGCAAAAAAATTATGGATTAAACCCAGATCTTTGTGAATGTTTGCATTGTTCAGCATTCCGTCCATCATCTGTTCTTTTGCTGCTGTCACCAGCAACAGCAGCGTTGTGATTGGTCTGAGCGACCTGCTTCGCTGCTCAGACTGGGACTGGGACCTGTTCTCTACTCGGCTGTGCTACACAAATGGGTAGAGAAGATGAAAAGTGTTTATGTCTGTTTGGCCAGCGCAAAACGGCTGGCCAAACACACATGCGCACCTTATAGTGCACCTACCCCTCCTCCGGCCCCCTCCCTCCAGCCCAACCCCACCCCGTCCCTTCTCCCAGGAAAAATTATAAAATGATAATAACCTAGCATTATAATCATTTTATATTTCCTTTCCCCACAATCCAGTGGGGCGATGCTCCTCCGCCTAAGCGGAGTAGCCGCCTCTGGGGGCATAGCTCTACAGCACATGGGATGGAGGTAAGGTTACACAAGAGATTGATAAACAGCACTTTAAGATCCCTGAGACCCTACCCAGAACTCTATGTATATAGATCAGCCTTTTATCCTCTGCTAGATAACAAGTATTCGTCAGTTAATTAAGAGCATTTTGTCAAACTTCACAAAGCGCATAGACTCCGCGAAAGCAATTTGGTGCGCTGTACAAATTCTGACACTGATGTTAAATACAGGCCATTCCTCTTCACAAAGTGACCGTGCAGAAGCACCAAGACACGTTTAATCCCCGGTTCTGCTCTCACATGCATCTCATTAACATCCGAATTGAGTAACAATCCCAACAGGCCTGATCTGAATTATATCAGACATGACTGCTCACGTCCCGTTTTCTTTTGCCCAGTTCTCTGGGAAATGGGGCATAGCTTTGCCCTGACCAGGGGCACTTGGGGTTTCCCAATTGGGCTGCTATGCTGCCACCCAAGCTGACAGCTGCCCACTTGGCGAGGAGCATGCCATCCAGTAATAAGGGGAACCTCTTGTTCCAGCTGGCACTGCCTTATCGAACAGTCAAAGCCTTGTAAGCGTGGACAGCTGCAGTTACAGGAATTGGCAATGTCTATAACTTTAGGATTTGGGAACAGAGTGAACGACCATGAGGCAGGTTCATGGGATTTCCTGTTAGCTTTAGCGCTTGTAATCTATTGCAGAATATGAGAACGGGAGGGTCTGGCAGCTTTTTTCCCCACCTTGATATGGCGTCTGTCTGCAGTTACAACACAGGCCGGAACTAACCGACCAGCTAACGAGTACAATCCGCATAGAAGTTGCATCATGTCATGGGGTTCTGTGATCTACCGTGGATAGGCATGCGGCGCTCTTCAGCCCTGGCATCCGGAAACGATTCAAGTTGAAAGAAATGCGATGCCAACCGGAGCAGTTGGCACATTCGATGGTGGTTTAGGGGGAGGCGTGGGCAGAGCTTCTTGGCCTGAGAGCACGTGAGTGACATCATCCTTTTATCTGCAATCTAACACATCAGTCTTTAAGCATAGCAGATAATTACACTCGGCAGATTCTACATAAAGAGCTTATCGTACATGTCGACCAGTTTTTTTTGGGGGGGGGGCAAGGGTGTTGGTGGTTGTAGGGGGATGCAAACTTTTTTGATCTCTCTATAAATTCTCTGACTTCTCTCTGTTGCAGGACACGTGCAAGTCATCAAGAAATTTGTTCACTGAGGCTCAGATGTACTAAATATTGATCACAAGAAACTGGTCTTTTTTGCGATCAGAACTTAATTTTACGAACCAAACTATGTAGTAATACTTTGTCTCATATAATTCAAATATGGGTATACCTCATGAATATTAATCAGGTGGATTGTAAATTGGCACTCACTCTGATTGCCGATTTTATGCCTCTATCTATTGCTACCAGGGTTGATACAAGCATAGTTTCCTAGGTCCAGTCATATACACTTATGGTGCTCTCCACCCAATCTGGCATGAGGTTTCTACCAGAATGCTGCACACAGACTGTGGTGTTGTCAACAGGCTCCGATGTACCTTGGTGCTCTGCATTCTGTCAGGATATCTCTCTAGTAGTAGGGTCTAAGCAGCAGCATTAATCATTTGGATAAATGCCACCACTTTAGTGGCAATAAGTTTCACAATGCCCTTCATCACAGCTAAGTTGCACAATGCCCTCATCACAGCACTAGACACCAACTATGTCTTCAGTAGGGGCACTACATACACTCCAGGTTCACGCTCCAGGGGAAGATTCTGTTACCAGCACCCTAAAATCAATGTATAGTTTTAGGATCATATCATTTTTTAGCATGTACACAACATGGCTACTCAAAAAATGTAGGGCCAGATTTATACTTTTTGCGGCAAAACTGAGCAAACACAGTTTTGTGGCAAGAAGTATAGCACCGGCTTGCACCATTCCACAGCGCCAGCCGGGCGCCATATTAAAGGAATGGCACAAGCTGGTGCTAAACTTGGGCTAGTGTCTTAAAAAAGACGCTAGCCAGGTGGGAGTTGCGGTAGCGGAGGAGGGGGTTGTGCGTCAAAAAATGACGATGGCCTGGTTAGAGGCAAAAACAAATGCCTCTAACCAGACTAGGGCCAATTTCCTGGCGCACAACAACCAAAAACATGACTCCTGTCTTAGGAAAGACAGGAGTCATGCCCACCACCCCAATGGCCAGCACAGGGGAAATGTACCCTGGGCATGGCCATTGCACCCTGTGCCATGCAGGGGGCCCGAATTTAGGACACCAGAGGGCACAAAAACACATAATACTTACCCGGGATGGGGGTTCCCCATCCTCTGGTGTCCCTCTGGTGCGGGTGGGGGTTTTCCTGGGGCTTGACGTGAGCACCTGTGGACCCATTCCATGGCATTTAGCCATGGAAATGGGTCCACAGGTCCCCTAACACCTGGTGAGGTCATTTAAGCATGGGGGGATGAAAATGGGGCTATGGGAATAGCACAGTTTTTTAGATGGGAAAACCTACATTGCATCTCATTGACGCAAGGTAGGTTGACACATCCCAGAAAATGGTGTAAACTCCAATGTTTTTTAGACGTGTCTAGTGTCAAAATTTAAATATGAAGTTTGTGCTGAATTTGCGTAAGAAAAATTATGCAAATTCGGCTCAAACAGAGTATAAATATGCCCCATAGTGTTAAAATATGCATTCATCATTGCACTGTTTTTTGCAGGTACAGAGGCATTGGTCACTGCTAATCCCTTAACACTATTCCTGGAAGTTGCCTTAGCCTGGCCTACTCTAGCACGAACAAGGACAGATATCTACACACAAATAGACAAATGTTCACTTATTTTACATGACTGTTTTATGTCAAAACTATTCTGGAACACTGAAGCCACATCTCACACCTCGGAACAGGGAGTAGACATCGTCCTCAATTATTCAATATCCAAAGATCGGGCCTGGTCTTGAAACATGTTCCACATCAACCTCAGACAGGCCCCCGCGCAGAAGCAGGTCATGACCTGGCTGTTCCAATGATCAGCATGCCCGGTACAGCGCCTTGAGACACCATGAGTGATAAGCCACGCTATACAAGTATTTGATTGATTGATTGACTGAACATTACTCTTGAGTAACTGGTCAGTGAGTTGGGTGGGGATCAGAAAGTCTTACCGAAGCCACCACTCCCAGTGACAAGTTGAGGAAGGTCTTTCTCTCATTGGCTAACCTTGACAAGGGAATGTCTGTTTCCAGCTTACCTCCTCAAGCTTCCAGCTCCTTTGCGTCTCCCTCCTGACAGCCACTAGTCCTACCATCACTGCCAAACGCCAGTACGTGCCTTATTGAATGTTTTGTTGCGTGTGTGTATGTCTGAATGTACGTTTATTTGTGCACATGTGCTATGAATGTGTGAGTGAAAATGCGTGTGTATGTGATTATGAATGTGTAGGTGTGAGTGTGTGTCCACTTGCGTGAATGGATTGGTGCAAATACATGTGTGCGTGTCTGCTTGTGAATGGAAAAGTGTGAGTACGTATGTAGGTATGTGGTTATGAATGGATTGGTCTGAGTATATGTGTGTGCTTGTGAATGGGTGGATGTGAGTTTGTGTGCATGTGTCTGTAAATGGATGGGTGTAGGTGCGCAAGTGTGAGCTTGTGAATAGATGGGTGTGAGTTTGTGTTCACATGTGTGCTTGTGAGTGGAAGGGAGTAAGGCCCAGATATATACTTGCTTTGCACCGAATTTGTGTCATTTTTTTAATGCAAATTCGGTGCAAACCTAACTCCATATTTATACTTTGGCGCTAGACCCATCTAGTGCCAAAGTTTTGGCTTAAAGTCATTTTTTGCTTGCGGAAAACTACCTTGCATCAATGAGATGAAGGTAGGCGTTCCTGTGCAAAAGATGATGATATGGCCTTAGCGCCATATTTATCCCCCATCCTAAAATCACGCATGGAAGATATGGGCCTTAAATAACGGTGCTAAGCTTGCTTAGAGCCATTATTTAACGCCTGGGTCAGGGCAGGCATTAGGGGACCTGTGGGCCTATTTCCATGGTTAGATACCATGGGATGGGCACACAGGAGCCCTTCCCTAGCTCCAGAGACAACCCCACCCACACCAGAAGGACACCACAGGATTGGGGGACCCCTTCCCAGGTAAGAAGGGTAAGTACAGGTAAGTATTTTATATATTTTGTTTAAAGTGCCATAGGGGGGCCCAACCTGGGCCCCCCTACATGGCACTGGGCACAATGGCCATGCCCAGGGGACAAATGTCCCCTGGACATGGCCATTGGGGTGGTGGGCATGACTCCTGTCTTTACTAAGACAGTATTCATGTCCATGGGGGTTTTACGTCAAAAAATGACGCTAGTCTGGTTAGAGGCATTTTTATGCCTCTGACCATACTAGCGCCATCCTTTGACACACAACCATCTGTTCCACCTACACCTCCTCCACCCGGCTAGCATCCTTTTTCGTGATGCTAGTCAGGCCTTACCGCTGGCTACCGTCATTCCATTAATATGACGCCTGGCCGGCATCTTGGAATGGCACTAGCTGGAGGTATACTTTTTCACGCAAAACTGCGTTAGCGCAGTCTTGCTTGAAAAAGTATAAATCTGGGCCTAAGTGTGTGTGCCTCTGGATAGGTGGAAGCGAGTGTACCTGTGAGTGCTTGCCCCACTACTCCTGCAAGTTACAACTGCTGCCTTATACATAATAACTTGAGATTATGCAAATTTATAGGTTACAGACTCTTGAGTCCGTTTTCACCTGTGAACTATCCTGAGCTGCAGGGTATTATGTCTGACTTGAAGGCATCAACTTTGTGCTCCACGTCAATCGTTGGGGCTGGTAATTAGAGCAGTGGGAGGGGCATGGCTGTACATGGCATTATTTTTCAATGTGTCCTACATTTTGAAACTTGCGCCATTTTGCTTGAGCAATGTGTGGATTGAGGTGCATTGTAAAACTCACACTGCTCCCTGTCAGTTTAGCTGTGTCGAATTCTGAAATTAATCACAGCCCAGGGCCAGAGAGAGAGCTCCTTCAGACCACTCACAGAAGCAGGTGCTGGAGAGGATTACTTCTACACAGCCTGCCTTTGGGGTGATTGCTCCACAATGCACTAATGAATCACTGTACATAAGAAGGAAGTCTTCTCACATCATAAGTAGACTAGGACATGACACTGAGAAATGTCAAGAATGGCGCAAAACAACCCCACGGGCCACTTTACAAAAAGATGATGATGTGGCAAAGTGGAAATTAGTCACATTTTAAGGCAACACAAAACGCTTATAAAATATTGCAGCTACATCAGACACTTGTAATACACGTAAGTATTTATGCATATATCCCGTCGTTTATATGTTTTTCTATTAGGTGCTTTGTGACTTCACAGTTCCGGTAAGATTTCGGCGCTAGAGAGAATTATTGTTTTGTTTGTTTCTGAACAGGTTGAACTATACGTGAAGCCTATAGGTATGGGAACCATTGAGATTCAAGTGCTTGTGACCAGAGCTGCCATCTCCTTGAAGACAATTGAGGAATTTGGGCATGGACTACATCAGTGGTCACTCGTCATTTTTACGACTAGTGATGCAAGCACACATAAGCACACTTCCATCTATTCACTCACAAGAGCACACACATATTCACACTCCACCCATCCACAAGCACACTCACTCAGACTGACCCATTCACAAGCACACACACATACACCCATGGTTCACAAGCACACACTTGTACACTTCTATACACCCATTCATACCGGCACAAATAGACACATATCCATACATGCATGAACCGACACAGTAGGCACTTACTAGACCAGCGGTGATGGCATGACTAGCGGGTGGCAGGAGGAAGAAGCACGAAGACCCTGGAAGGGGCTGGGGACTTTGGGGAGGAAGGGAAAAAGGGAACATTGTGCTGTCTCCTCTCATTGGCCAACCTTGTCATGGGTCAGACAATAAGAGGGGGACGTTCCCTAACATGTCTCAGAAAGGGGGTGCAAGGAGAATTTCTGACCCCACCTTACTCTGTGATGAGGTGTCATTCATAGACAGTGTACCATGGCCACTTCAGGGACTAAACCTGAAGCAACCAGGGCTCACTCTATTGGTGATGCTCCCTCTCGTCATGAGAGGGAGGACCTCACAGGACTTTGCCACTTTGATGAAGTCACTGCCTACAGGTTTTTAGATCTTCAACCTTGCAAATCTTGACTCAGGCTGCCAGGCGCCTGTGCGTTATCACATGTAAAGCATCTGGCTACTGGACCATAACATGGTGAGTGTCTGTCAGGCTGCTCTTTGTTGAGCCTGATAGACACGCATTAGGCATTTGAAAAGAGGGGGAAGGGCGGAGGGGTGGCTGAGAATTCGAAGCACCAGTAATAACAGGCCACCACTGGTCTACATCTTAAATCACCAGAATCATTTTGAGTTGCACCTCAATTTGATTTACACCCCTTTTTAGGTCAAACACCTACCAGTCTATTGGGGGAAATTCTTAAAGTTGGCCTGGATATGCATTCCTCTTTGCATACCATTAGGTTTGTGGTTCACAACTCACATTTGATTGATTTCTATTTGCTGGCTTTATTTGTTTTAAGCTGCCCAGCATGTCTTTGTTCCTCCAGTGGAGCATAGCCTGTTTACTACCTCTCTGACTGGCTCCTTCTATTCTTCCACACATGCCCACTTTCAAGGAACACTTTCTTTGTGAGACTCTCCAGGAAAGTACATTTGTTTCAGTTGTCTCATGTATGCTAGTTTACAGCAGTAAAGTCTGCTTGACTTTCTGCTTGATTGATTCTACTTATCTCTGCCACTCTCAGATGCCTGTGAGAAACATTGCTCTGTCTATGAGCTTGTTTATTTTGGTCAGTGCTCTTTACTAAAAGCATGACTTAAACTGTCTCCTTCCTCAATTTTGCCCACGCCATATGCCCTGGACGTATTGGCGTTGAGGGTGCGGAGACACCCCAAAAAATAATCATACTATTGTGTAGCCATTTTAGTTATAGCTTCATACATGTTATTTTAGTGAACTAGGCCTGCTGCTGTGCACTTTAACCTAGACAAATTGTATTCAACTTTGTTTTATTATTTTAACAAAAGCCACATTTGCGGTTGTTTTATTTTCTCTGTCTATCTGTTCTTTGCCTAGGCCAGCACTGTGTTCTTAAACAAGACATTTCTTTCACTCTGTACTTTTCTCAAGACTGCAGTAAGATAGGTTGCCGGCAAACGTGGTAACACTTTGTCTCCAGTGTTCATAGAAACATACACACTCTTACGTATGGATCCTTTCTTGGAACATCAGCTGTGTTATTATAAAACACTACTTTGACCCATGTACGTTAGAGGGAGATTCCAGCCAGATGACCACGACTGTATGCTGATTGCTGAGTGCTTCGTTACAGCTGCTTATGTAGACTACAGGTCTCTTGCTCAGGTATGAGGGATGATGTCTTCCCAGGGGAACCTGAAGGGCAGAACTAGAGCTTAACATTCTGTGCTCTAACATAGCCTAGGTAGGAATTAATTTTAATGATTCTAGTGACAATATGGTAGAGTTATTTTGATGCTTCACTCTCCTTGTCACAATTTTTATCCTATCATGTTTCATCGTCCTATTTATTGCAGTACATTCTTTATTATCTAAGATGCAGATTTCTTCATCAAAACCTTACTGAAATATATGCTGCCTCTGATTGTCCTTGTATATGTGAGACTAATTTAACTGAGAGAAACGGATGCGATATGAGTGACCACGATTTCCCTAAGGAATCAATTGTGTCATGCGCTTGGCTGCCCAATCATTCCTACTCTTGTGAGGAGATGAGGCACTGCTAGCTAGCCGGAGCAAAACCCAGATTAGACCGACAGGTCTCACCTGTAGTGGGTTCAGACTCAGTCTCCCACAGTGCAAGTGATTCTGCCGCCAAATCTAGTAGTCTCATTAGAATAATGAGAGCCTACCTGACAATATTGGAGTTCAGAAGTGAGTGAGCAATTAACAGGCCTTTACATTTTGTTTTTATCTTTTCACAATTGCTGTGCATTCAAAACCAGAGGTGAGATGTTAGGCTCTCTTTCATAGGGAGCTTTTTTGTTTACTTTTCTGCCACTGCAAAGTGAGAGGATTTATGTGACGATTTTGTTGGGTATAGGAATGTTACAAGGCTGTACAAATATTTCAGAACATATCAAAATTAGGAAAGTACAAATTAAGTACATTTTTTGTAATTATGAAGTATGGGGGAAACAAATATTTTAATAGGATCAATACAAATCAATACACAAGGTGATGCTGATTTCCACACATTATCCTTTGTTCACTGTACAGTTTCATCAGTAAAACTGTGTGTGCAAATATAGTGGTCATTCCAATTAAAATGTGTTTGCTGTAATGGAAGTGTGTAACCACACCATGCCAATTCACTCTACGCCATTCCACTCTGCAACACTCTATGCCACTCCACTCTATGTAACTCCACTCTATGACACTCTATGACAGTCTATTCAACTCTACCCCACTCCACTCCACTCCACAACGCTTAACTCCACTCAACGTCATATACTGTACTCCACTCCACTCTACACCCCTCTACTCTATGCCACTCAACACCACTCACCTCTATGACACTCTACTCCACTTTAGACTGCTATACACCACTCCACTCTACGACACTCTACTCCATGCTACGCCATACCCATCCACTCTACGACAATGTACACCACTCTATGCCACTTCACTCTACACCACTCCACTCTACTCTACTTTATACCACTCCACTCTACTCCACTTCACTCCATTGTATGCTACTCCACTTTATGACACTACTCTATGCCACTCTATTCCACTGTGCCCCCACTCTACACCTCTCTACTCTATGCCTCTGCACTTTACGCCACTCCACTCTTCAACACTCTATGGGCCAGATGTAAGTAGAAAGCAAATTGCGAGTTGCAATTTGCGAGTCCTTCCGACTCGCAACTTGCAACTCGCAATTTGCTATGCAGAAAGGTGTCTCAGACACCTTATGCGACTCGCTATGGGGTCGCAAAGACCCACCTCATTAATATTAATGAGGTGGGTCACAGTTTGCGACCCCATAGCGAGTCTAGGCACTCACGGGGATGGTGGCCTGCTGGAGACAGCAGACCACCATGTCCGTGACTGCTTTTAAATAAAGCAGTTTTTTTTTTCTATCTCCAGCCCGTTTTCCTTAAAGGAAAACGAGCTGCACTTAGAAAAATATACCGAAACCTTTTGTTTCGGTTTTTTTTCAGAGCAGGGAGTGGTCCATAGGACCACTGCCTGCTCTGAAAAAATACTTTTGTGATCATTCAAAAAGGGGAAGGGGTCCCATGGGGACCCCTTCCCGTTTGCGAATGCGTTACCATCCACTTCAAGTGGATGGTAACTGCGAGTTGATTTGCGACCGCTTTTGCGGTCGCAAATCAACTTACATCGCGGTGCGAGTCGCAAATAGGAAGGGAACACCCCTTCCTATTTGCGAGTCGGAAACACATTTTGCGGGTCGGTTCCGACTCGCAAAATGTGTTTCTGCATCGCACGCAGGCATTAGCGCCTCGCAAATGGCGTTTTTCGCCGTTTGCGAGGCGCTAATGCCTTTCTACATCTGGCCCTATGTCACTCCACTCTACAACACTCTACTTACTCTATGCCACACCACACAACTTTACTGCACTCTATGCTACTCTACTCTATGACACACCACTCTACGACACTCCATTCTAGGTTACTCCTCTCACTTTATTCTACTCTATGTCGCTCCTCTCTTTGCCACTCCACTCTACTCTACTCTATGACATTATGGCACTCTGCAACACTCCACTTTACATTACTCCTCTCTATAGAACTTTACTCCACTCTACACCACTCTATTCCACTCTGTGCCACTCTCCTCCATGCAACTGCCCTCTACTCCACTCTATGCCACTACTCTGCTCTATGTCACTCTACTCCACACCGTCCATTCTATTAAACTCTACTCAACTCTACGCCACTAAACACCACTCCATGCCAATTTATTCTAGTCTATGCCACTCTACACCACTCCACAGCAGTCTATACACCACTCCACAACGCTCTACTCTACTCCACTCTATGACATTCCACTCTACTGTACTCTACTGTACTCCACTCTACCACACTCTACTCCACTCTAAGCCTCTCTGCTCTACACAAACTACATTCTTCAGCACGCTACTCCACTGTACACTACTCTACTCTACTATATGCTACTCTACTCCCCTCTATGCCACTTCACCATACTCCACTCTACAACACTACTACACTCTCTGACACATCATTCTATGCCACTCCACTCTACATTACTCCACTCTACTTCACTCCACCCCATGACACTCTGCTCACTTTATGCCACGCTTCACCCCTCCACTCTACAACACTCTACATCACTCTACTCCACTTTCTTTATGCCTGTACTCCTCTCTTCCTCAATCTACGTCACTCCATCCGATGACACCCTAGGACACTGCACTCTGCAACACTTTATGCTACTCTGTGACACTCCACGGCTCTATGCCCATTTAATCCATTCTACACCACTCCACTCTATGACACTTTATTCCACTCTATGCAATTCAACTCCACTCTACGTCAGTCCGTTCTGCAATGCTCTACTCCACTCTTTGCCACTCTATGCCATTCCACTTCACTTCATGGTACTCTACCCCATTTCACCACACTCCACCACCACACTCCACACCACTCCAATCTACTCCACGTCACGTCACAGCCCTCCACTCTACGGCACTCCACTCTACTACATTCCACACCTCTTCACTCTACAACACTGCATCAGTCCACCATACTTCATTCCATTCCACAACAATGCTTGTTTTAAAGTAGCAATGCTTGCAGCCATAGGCATGCACCTATGTACATAGATTCTTTGGGCCGTGCTGTATGTAACTCCAAATCAGCGATGAAAGACCCTCTCTGCCTCCCCCCTTCATTCTATTTTGTGTCACATGAGTTTTATTAAACAGTTAAAGATGTCTCCAGCCAGATACAGAAGACGTTTTTTGTGAATGCACATTATTACGCTGGTCAGGTCTGTACTAAAATTAAATCACTGGGTAAGCCACCGCCCACCAGCCTAAAATCCGCCTCTGCCTAGTTTTTGAGCTGCACATTTAACTGTTTTGGAATGCAAAAACTCCACTCAGGACTAGAAAAATCAATAGTTATTCATGAGCGGAAGAAATGTGTATTTTGGTGTTAAACATGTAACAACATCGGATGATATAGTTTATCGTCTCGACAAACTGAGCAGCCATCGCACGTTCAGAAATGCGTAATCCCGTGAATGGCAGCCTCGTCCATGCCTTTTGCATTCCTGTAAACCAGTATTATGGTTAGGAGGCACATACCAGAGGCCTGAAAGTGCATGTACTAAAAAAAAATCTAACCTGTGTGTAGCATCACAGCCCAACGCCTCCTATACTGTGCCACGTGACCTGCCCGCCTGGGATGCCCTTTGATGGTTCAATGTTAACTTAAAGGCACCCTCAAGTAAACAGAACATGAAAGGCAATTAGTGCGCCGGCTCCTTTGTGTTATTCAAATAAACTGATTGGGATTAAATAAACAGGCGACAGATCAGTGCATGCTTACAACAATAAGCCGAAAACCAGAACATCTCAAATTACGTGATCACCATGTATAGTACCCAGCTCAGAAGGATGTAGCAAAATATTACAAAAGTGTAAAGAGGGAGTGTCTTGCCATAGATGTTGCACTTTAATGCCATCTGGAAAGGATAAACCAAGTAAACAGTAAAGAAACCAGTAAGCAATCACACACCATAACAGAGGACTGAATACCAGTTTTCCAGAAAAAAATGAGTACACCTTTTTTACTGCTTGAAATAACAAATTGATCATTATCACTAACAACCTAAGATCAGAAATATTATGAAGGCAACACATTTAACATCAAAGTTGGCAGTGTTCCTGTTTCAGAGTTTTGGCAGGACAACTGCCTAGTGTCCTGATGTGATTCAGGATTTTCACAGTATCTCAACTTCTTATTTTATGGCCAGTTAGTGCTGGGAACACCTGGTTTACTGCTGTTTTATGCATGGTCTACCTGTGGTCTACCTGTCTTCATAGGATGCTGTCTGAATTCCCTCACAGATGTGTGCATGCTGACATCTGTTTGGAATTGGACATATGTTATGGGGCTACAATTCATGTGGTGGCACAGACAGGAGTGTGTCACCATTGACAGGTGGCTCACACATACCCTCACCATTGCATGTCATTTGGCATGTACAACTGAAGTAGCGAAGAAGGACATGACAGGTAGGACTTCAATATTTACCCACAATGTGCATTTCCATGCAATTGATGTAGAATCATGTAGCAAAGTGCTTTTCACATGTTAAATGGGGAAGGTTCATTACCTAAATCGTGACATGCATAAGGGAGTGACTGGCAGTAATGTGGGAATCATATGTGGTTGTGTCAACCATTCATCCAAGGGAATCTGTGTTTGCATGACAAAATGAGACAGTGAAATGGCTTCCCATTGAGCAACATGTTAAGGGGCTTCTACAAGTACTTCAAAATCCCTCTGCCTTTGCAACATTCAAAGGTATATTGGCTTCTACTGATGCAATCAGAGTATGGTATGGTCAGGAGTACCAATCAAGAGGTGTAATCCCTGGGGCTAGCTGATTGATTGTGGTGTGGAATTTGTAGATACATGTCTCTGACATTTTGCCCAACTTGTCTCCAGTGTACATTTCCGTGCAAGATGTGCTATGTATCTAAGCATCATTAGTACAACCTCCATGAGTACATTTAGACAATGTGCACATAGTGAAGTGGCCATTGTTGATTTGATTTGTTTCCAGTGTGACATGGGTGTTTCCATGTCACCTTCTTCCTGCTACTGTACTTCTGTCACCACCATGGCTGGATTTTTTGGCCATCATTTCTTCATGATGTGGCATTGGGTAAATGAAGACCAGCTGGATGCATGACCTTGTGTGGGATCTGTTTAAATGAACTTGGTATTGCCCTACTATTGTACGACAACAGGTAACTGAGGAATGCTGCATGAGGCAAACCATTGAAGGTGCTAAGGTCTCCTGCATGTTCAATGGGTACTTGTTCAATGGGTTGATGGGATTTCACAACTACACCCATGCAATTGAGGTTGTCTGAGATTCAGAATTTCCTGTGAGCAACTGTTGACAGTTCATGTAGCATGTATGCATATGGTGTTGCAAATGTTGGAGCCACTTTGCTGGAGCTTGTGACTGGGGGTTACTGCATGGTATGGTAATGTTTGCAAATCACAGCTGTTGTTCAAGTGTGATCAGGAACATGTAGTGACCCTAATTGTCTTTGTAATTCCAGCATCATCCTAGGAAAGTGTAAGAGACAGGGCAGAAGCAGCTGGCCACAGTACCTTCAGTCATGAAACAACCAACACAGAGGGTCCCTGTGGCCCAGAGGGTGAAGGGATTGCCACAGAGGACACAGGCTCAAAGTCATCATCTTCAGATTCTGCCTCCAGTGGCTACTCCATAGTGGTGGTGGACCCAGCCGGACCTGCTCCTGTTCCATCTTTGTCTGCTACCCCCAGTTCCATCGCCACCCTCCCTGTTGCTCCCCACTCAGCTGGCTGTGCCTGCTCACCCAAGAGGGTGGGTGTCTCCTTTGCCCTAGGGCATCTCACCCCCTGTTCCTGTTACCGCTGCTGCCCTGAGTGAGAAGGCTATTGACCTCCAGAGGAGTATCCCTTTGGGTCAGACCTTTCTGAAAGCCATCCAGGTGCAGGGCAGTCAGATCATGCAGATGGTTGCATACCTGGAAGGCATTCATAGTACCATGTCTGGCCTACAGAAATCTTTTCAGGCTCTGGCCTCCTCACTGACGGCAGCCATCCACCTCCCAAAACCCTCCCTCCATCACCTACCTCTTCTCCATCCAAATTCCCTGTTCCCCTACCTGTCCCAAGTACACAGACACATCCGCATGCACCACCTCACCACACACAAGCAGCACTCAAAGACAGAAGCACCACAAGACACAGCAGCATGCAAGCACTCAATATTCACTCGCACATACCACAACACCCACCATTCCCACATACAGCACCCCACCCCCACCAATCCACTCACTACAACCACCATACCCACAAACACCACCCCAACACCCACAGACAGTCACCACATCCACCATACTCCCAGACACCACCCCAAAGCACACAAACACAGCCACCACATCCACCATTCCCCAACACCACCCCAACACCCACACACACAGCCACCACTCCCATATCACCCAGCACCTCCACCTCACAGCCCCCCAATAAACACAAACCCCCACAGTCACACATGCAACAGACACCGCCCAAATTGAAGCATACCTCAGACTTGCACACACCAGCAGCATCAACACCCACAGGCAAGACAAGCACTCCCTCAACCGCTCAAACCCCAATCCCTTCTGCAGACCATACCTGTTTGCCCAAGGAAAGTCTCATTGTTAACCTTGCCCTTTCCCCTGTGATCACCGCCCCCCCAAAACCAAGAGAACCCCACCCACATCCCAACTCATCCCTTCCACATCCAAGTCCTCCCCATCACCCCCGCCAAAGCACCCATACCTATCTCCCACCCTGAAGAAGCCCACCCCTCCATAGGAGAAGACTACTCCTCCTAAGAAGAGGACCACTCCTTCCAAACCCACCCATCCCAAAACTGACCCCACTCCACCCAAGAATGATCCTTGAGGTGCCTGGTTCTCTGGCAGTTATTAGAGTCAAGCTGCTGCACAGCACTGCACGTGGACTTATCTATGGACTGACCAGTAGTCTTTGTTCTTCAACATTTTATCTTAATAAACCCAAAGTTTTGTTTTTTGGGTATACATTTGTCCTGCCATTACATTTCTATCTTTTCGTTGTTCCTGAGTAATTTGTGTTGTATGCCTACAGTTGTTTGTGTTTCACCATGATTGCTGATCCATTTGCTGTGGTTGACAAGATCTGATTTTATAGCAGTACTGGGGTCACCCAGGACAAGCGTAGATGTTCACTGGATGGATATGTGGGTGGTAATCAAATTAGTTGTTGCATTGTGTTTTGTTTGATATAGTACATTTTTCACCTTGGCTTGGCCATTGTCAGCATGTATTGTTTGAGATGTATACCCCTGATGTACATTGGACATTAGTCTCATGTGTGCAAGTGAGATATTTGTTTGTCCACACAGGGAGGGTGTTCAATTATGCTACCTTCCTTTACATTTGACTGACCATGTGCCCATTTTGATATGTGTACCTCCTAGCTACTTCATCTACATGTGTGACCAATGCACTGTTGCTATTGTATTTGCTTTCTTGACTTGCACTTACACATTTGGCAGATTGGCATGTCACTTGGCTCTACTATTGGTTGTCCCTGAGATACAGTTCCTGTGTAAATGGTATTTTAGGGCCATGTGCAAAGTGAAATGTGTCCCAGGGCAGCATCCTTCCTGGAGTACCTCTGATGCCCCATCCCTAGTGTGCAGGTATTCTTTACATTATGAGCTTTGGATATTTGTCTCACAAAATATTGTGCATCCCATTGACCTTCCATTGTGTTACAATGTGGGTGATATGTGTGGGTCCATTACAGGAATGTTTCACAACAGTTGTGTTTGGGTTAAGTGACACATCCATACATACAATATCACAACAGTCCATGGCACGTAAGCAATGTGAGGGTATCAGTTTAATTATGTGTGATGTTGATGTGGTGTTGCTATTGTGTGACACAATGTTCTGTACACTTCACTGTCACTGAAACTGGGAGGAGCAGACGTGTTTTTTATGGAGTGTGGCGGTGCAGTGTTAGTGACCTGCCCAAAAGGGGCATCATGGGGCTCTCTATGGGTCATTCGTACCCATGACACAATGACAAGTGTACACAATGGCAATGACAAGTGTACTTGGTCCACGGAGCATAACCCACATACCAGGTGGATGGCGGCACGTCGATCTGTTGTCAAGTTTCGGAACATGGATAGGTGTGTGATCTCACCTTCGGTTGCATCCACAGCGGCAGGACGTGTGTGATCGGCTCCATGGCAGCACAGGGCATGTTACACTGCCTGCAGGTCAGTTCCTTCCTTTAATATCTCCACCAGCTGGGACATGGTGGTCGGATTGCCAGATGTCACATTGGTGGAAGTCAACATCATAATCTGTCCGGCGGAAACACTGGGGAGCAGATTTATGGAAAGTGGCGCTGCACCCAGTGCAGCCCCACTTTCCCTGTGCCCCTTAGCACCCCCCTACCGCCACCATGTGTGCGCTGTATTTAAAATACGGCGCACCATGGCGCAGGATAGAGGGCAATAGTGTCATTTCTTATGACGCAATTGATGTACTGTGCAGGAATGGCGCTAAATTGTTGGCGCTACTCCTGCAGAGTACACAGGGTCCTATTCTAAAGAATGGAAGCCCCCTTTTAACGCCTGCTCTTGTGGCGCAAGGTGGCGCTAGGGCATTATAAATATGCCCCTGGCTCCGAAGGCCTCTTTGGCCTACCTCGTCACCGCGGCAATCTGTGCTGCCTGGCGGTAACAGCGGGACCACAGCTGTCTTTCATATATGGAACCGCATGCATTATAATATGGGGGTCCAACCGCCAACCCGATGGCTGTTGCCATGGAGGTCCATGGGCCACCAAACTCATAATCAGGCCCTAAGTAGTTACATGTTTGCTTGAAATGATTGCATTACCTCCTCCCCCATCATGGAGTCTATAACAGTATCACATTTTTGCAAGAATTTCTTTAACCACAAGATGGCAATGCAATTGAATTCAAATAGTACAAATGTGCAGTAATTGCTTCAGCCACCAGATGGCACTACAAATTAAAGCTCTTTTCTGTAAAAGTATTTTCATGAGCCTATTAGGATTTGGGTGTGGTATATGACCGAAATTTTATTTTGATGAATGCGTGAGCTCTGTTGGATTTTTGATGAGTACAATGATCAGGAAGGCAACAGAAGATTTCCTTGATGCTATGTAGTCAAGGTAAGAGATGAGGCTGCCAGATCACATCGTTTATTTATGTACGTACGGGCTTGTCTATTGCTCTAATTAAAACTGTCCTTGCGTAGGTTATTCAATCTGGTTATTTTCATAAAGCAAAGGTCAAGACCCTACAATTTCTACTAACTGGGCTGTCCGCTGGAGAAAACTTGTAGCACACCCTTGCAGAAGTTCTTTTGAATCGCTAATCATGCCATGGGAGAGAACTGCTTGCACATGCAGACAGGGTCTTCTTTACCTCACCGTGTGGTCTTGGCCTGCTGCTGGGCATTGTAGACAAAAAAGTTTTCTCGCTTAATCCCTTTCAGGCAGTGAGTTTCAAAGAATGTCATCTAAGACAACAGGTAAAGGCTTTCCAGCCAGCAAACAATTTTCAAATGATCTGGGAGACCCTGACAACAAGAGAACTTTGGAGCACCCAAATTCTATAATAAAAAGAGAAGATGGTTACTACAACATCCAAGACTATAGTGAGACAGTGTTGTATAGCATTAGAGAGGAGTAAAGGAAAAGCAGTAGGAAGAAAGGGTATTTCAGAACAAAAGGTGGAGGAAAAAGATTAGTGGGTCAAACAGAAGAATATGTGTATGTGCAAGAAGAGAGGAGGACCTAATAGGTGGGGAAGGAACATGACATGGAGGTGAGAAGGCTCAATTGCTAGGTTGGGCATTGTTTCTACGTACTATATTACTTTTTCTACTGCATCTCTTCTCCTTTCTGACTTTTTTTTTTTTATGGGGACGGGCACAGAAAAGGAAAAATAATAGGCAGAAGGAAGAGAGATGCTGTAGAATAGAAATAAATGTATTAGAAGCTTTAGAGTAGCAAGGAAGAAGGTTTAAAGAAGGGTTTTCATGAATGAAACAACTAAAGAACAAGGGACAAGGTGGTGACATTACAGTACTTATGATGTTTCCCTGTAGCTGGGCAAGGGCCAGGATAAATGTTTGTCACAGTTTGGTGACACTTTGGTGGATCTACAGAAAATATCTCAAAGAATCAGTTCAGATGTCCTTTCTAAGTTGTATGTCAGGACTGGATAATGACTTACATCCACCTACTGGGCACATCATATTGTAATACTGGCCGAGAAACGGGGAGTAACAGGCTGCACGTAAAGAATAAGAGCAGTGTAAGCTTGCATCCTCATCCTTATGATGAAAGTTGAGGAAAGAGAAAGAAATGATCCATTGGTTAATTGGCTCAATGTACACCATGAGTATTGGATGGATGTCAGGGATATGGCATCTTTTAAGATTAACTTCTCTACAGAAGGCACACATAGGTCAATGAAAGAACCTACCTAAATGAGAGGTGCTGGCAATTTAAGTCTGGTCACTGCTAGGCTGCAAAGGTCTTCAGATTCCCACATACATGCCTGCATCAGATGTTGGGAAAAGTCACTCAAGTCATCAGTGAATTAAACCACTAGCCTATGGGAAACAGTGCAGGCATGATAAGCCTGGGGATGAAAATTTGCTGACAGAAAGAATGGGTAGGAAGTCAAGAAATAATTTGGCAGACAACAATGGAATGGGAAGAAAATGGTATGTTATGTTATTCAGAACTTATAGAGTGTGATATCACCATTGGTCTCTCTTCGGTAGTGTAAGCTTAGCTTTGTCTGACATGTGTTAGAGTTGCGCCTATGCCCATTCAAACAGCCAGATTTTAAGGCTATACCTGAACGTCATCATGGAGACTCAGCTCATTGACGATCGGAAAAGGGATCCCAGGGCCTAGGTGCATATGCAGAGAAGCAGCACGCTGCTGAGCTGACCTTGCTAATTCTAGGGTTCTTTAAACAATGACTACCTGTGGACCTCCATGGCCTAGTAGATAGATATCTTACCAGATGTTTCTTAATGAAACTTAGGGTGGAGGCACGAGATTTATGTACGAAGCATAAGGTCTTGAAAATAATTATTTTTTTAATCAACAAACAGTGTAGTTTATACAAAATGGGACTGATGTTATCAGACCTTGGGCACATGCCATGAAGTGCACAGCCGAATTCTGGGCTACCTGCAATCTTTTAACAAATGTCAAGGCGTGCTCCAGGTAAGGCACATTGGTGTAAGCAAGCCTAGAACTGTTGAAAGCCTGGGCCAATAAGTGCTTACTCTCCTTGTCTAAGTAGGGTACAATTTTATGCAAAATGTGGAGCTGGTAGCAACAGGCCTACGATGTTGATAACATGCATTCCACCAAAGAAAGTTGAGAGTGAAGCTTTACATCCAAGCTTTTTACCACTGAATCATGGACAGGTGGAGTGCCCAGTTCCAACAGCCAGTATTCATCCACAATGAACTTAAACTTATCTCTCCCCATCCAAGACTTAAACTTATCTCTCCCCATTCTCTTGATACTCAATATAGCAGTCCACTTTGTTGTTCAGCCTCAACAGTATATGGGTGCCATCTGCATATATGTATACTCTAACACCACGTTCTACGAGAGAAAATGCCTATGGTCCCCGACAGATATTTACGAGGTAAGGGATAACAAAATAGAAGGCACTAACCTGCTATGAAACAAATGGTAAGAGCTGATTCTTGGGTGCGACTGGTCAGAAAAGAGTGGGACCACTGAAGAACCGAACCCACCACCCCAACTGCCCTGATAAGGTCCAAAAGGATGGTGTGATCGACAATTTGAAAGATGGCTGAAAAATTTGACAGGATCAATGTGCTGGTGTGATCCATACATAGGCCTAGTCTGAGCACGTCCAGGATAGATTCCAGACCTGATTCCCCGCTATGTGCCAGACGGAAACCAGTCTGGAAGAAAAGAGGTGCCTGAAAAGATCTTCCCTCACTCAGTTTCCTTCCTCCTCATATACACGATGCCAAGCTGTAGAAGCCCTTTAGTGATTTCGAAGATATAGACAGGGTAGCATCCTTGCTGTAGGGTTGATGGAGGGCTTTATCATCCATTCCAAAAGACACTGGAATCTTATAGAGCAGAGAAAGGGAATGGAGAGATGTGATAAAAGAAAAAGATAGACGATATTAGGTTATGAAGGGTGGTGGCTCATTTGTTGAAGAACTTTTTAAACAATGCCCTTAATTACTTGTTGGTCCCAAAAAATTATCTAGCAAATACAGGATGATTCATCATTTGCCCTTCCCTAGAGGGAACCTAGTTAATCACCTTTTGGGTTGAAAGATTCCTGCCATGATTTATACAACTTTAAATGAGTGGGTCATGCTTGTGATGGAGCAAGAAAGGGGCACATTGCTAGCAACATCTTAAATGAGGTCTGATTTCAGGTTGTTTCTGGTCCATCCACATATTTTCCTTGCTTGAGTTTGCCATGGAAGAGGCACACTGCTTCAAGATGTGCTTGCACATGACTTGGTATATTTAATGGGTAACATTATAGGGCACTGTATCAATGATATACCCACGGGCAAAGAATGAACAGATTGTATAGAATGTGCACATCCCGGTGCCATTTGTCATCTAGTTTCAGAAGGAATTTCTGTTTATCAGTGATGTCACCAAGAAACAAATGCACTTACTTACAGCTCTGTTGTACTTTGTCACTAAGGTGATCCCACTGGGGAACACATTTTCCAGGTGACTAACAAAAGCTACAGTTGGTGGTGTGGCCACGCAACATGCTGAATCAATGCAGACCAAGGGCCAGATGTACGAAGCATTTTTCCAGTCCCAAACCAGAAAAATACTATTTCCTATGTACCACAGCAAAATGTGACTCTGTAACTTGTTTACTATTTCCTATGTACCAAAGCTAAATGTGACTCTGTAACTTGTTTGCCGAATAGTAGTGACAATGATTAAAACTACCGATTAGTGTGATGTACTGCTGAGTAACTCAGTAACATCTTCCAGCACCAATCCAAATTTAACAGTCTGATGTACATAGCTGGGAACACCTTCAAAGGATCAGCGTGGCTGTCTTTATAATTTACAGCAACAGACTAATGTAGCAAAAAAAAGGGGGATAGAAATAGTCTATCCACCCTTATGAAACCATGTTATATACTGTTTTACACTGATTTTAGATAACAACCCTCTTATACAAAGTGGTGTATAACATTCATTTATATTTATCAGTCACATATATATATATATATTTATATATTTCTGTATATGATTTGTGCACTTCAAATTCACCCTTATCACTTGAACTGCACCACAACACTACTTGGAGCTCCTTACTACAATGTATTTGTCATTCTCTAATTTATGTTTTAAGGAAATGTATTAAATGCATTTTGTTTAAATCTCAGACTAAACCAATCTATTGATGTTTTTTACATGTTGCCATGTTGTCCTATCCTCCTCCCAGTATTACTGGGCTGCCCCATTTTCTTTGAGAAGCTCAGTTTCCGGGTGCATCAACAGCTGCACCCCTTCCCCATCAGCCGCCATGGGGAACACATCCAACAGATTCTCCTCCTTTGTGTCCTCACGGTCCTCTGCTTTTTCTTGTCGTTCAATGATCTAGGAAAATTGATACAGGGGAAGCAGAGCTGTTGGAGCGCAAGCGGTAACTATTAGGCCTTGGCAAAAATTTCATTATGCCAGAGCAGTGCTTTATTTATAAATAAAAACGTGCCGGTGCCCAAAGCCCTCCTCTTAAACACACGGCGGCTGCAATTAATTGTGGGAAGCCATCTCTGGCCTCTTCAATCCATAGAAAGCCACTCGCTGCCCCTTCAGCTTACTCTTGCAGCTTTCTGCTTTCTCCCAATGTGACGCTTTTTCGTTTTTCTCTTTCTCCGGCTTTTCCATTTGTGTCTTTTGCTCGTAGCAAATGCTTTAGGCAGAAGAATAAGCCCCGGCCCTCAAAAATAAGTGCCGGTGCTCAGCACCGGAAACAACAAGCACAAATTAAGCACTGTGGCAGAGTAATCATTTTGGTAACTTTACGTAACAAAAGGTACTCAAAATTGCTGAGATTATGCCACATCATGTAATTTTGGGATCAAAATTTTAAGACGAGATGCACCATTCGGGTAATTTTAGAATGTGAGCCACATTTCAAGCAGCCTTTTTTTTCCAGAAAGAGACATTTAAGTATTATTTGAGTGTGAAATGACAAATCCAAATGTGAAAGGCAATGAATGTTTTAAGGTCAGTGGCAGTTCATTTACTGTGGGCGGTCAATGAACATTTTAGGTAGATTTTTAAGTAGAAAACTACAAATCCGTTTACAAGCAGCAGTGTTTTGGATGTGGGCAACCGGATTCAACTCACAATTACATTTTCGTGCTGATTTTTTGACCAAATGGGCAGTTTGGGATGCGTTTTGTGTAATTATGCATAATTTTGCAGTAATTTAGCATTATTACACTACCCGAAAATACTCGAGTTACGCCCACCCCTACTAACTGTTGCCCTATTATGGCTAATTTGGAATTCCAGTTTTTACTTAGTATCTTTCATACCCCGGACTTGAGATTTCTGTCTATATTTGTGTGCCTTCCCATACTATGGTGTGAAGAGGGACCACTGTTCACCGTCTATTTTATGTTTGGGACACCTGTCTTCCCCATCATCACACGGTTTGTATAGCCTACTCACTCTATACCATGGGTTCTGACACACATTCATTTCTGTCCCCTGAACTTCTATTCCTACCTATGCAACATCGTTCTTGTTATGTGTTCCTGTCATATCTACCTGGATACGATTTCCAATAAATCTGGCCCTAATTCCTTTAGTCAACTTGCTGAGTCCACTGTAGGATCATTCGCCACCACAGTTCCTCTGGATAAACTTTTGCCTTACCACTGGCACCTAAGGTCGTCTTGGTGTGCATCATCCAGCATCCCCCTGCCTCCTTTTGATTGAGGCGATTCCCGCCACCACATGCACCACACGTTAAAAATAAAATACAACAGGTCTGGAGGCCTAAAGTTTAACATGCAGTTAATGCAAAGTAGGAAGCAGCATAGCAAAATAATTGAAAGACAATCGTCAAGCTACAAGAAAGAACATGTATTCACTCACCCCTTAGTGAGCATCTCTCACTGGATGACCAAGGCTTGATGGCGCCATCACTGTCTTTATATTTATTGCAATTGGCCCTATTAAGATGAATCCCTTAAGCACACATGAGAAGTGGGGGGCAAAGTAAAGTAAGGTAAAGTTAGGACATCAGAGGTATCAGACCATAGGCACAATCAACACCTTCCCCTCCCATCCCGTTCCCCCCGCACTAGCACAAAGAGGTATTATCCAAGATATCATATACCCCGATGTTACCTGTCAGTAATTGTACAGGACAAGGCTACATAGCACTCACACCTCACTGTTCCTCTACTGCCCAGCTACTGCCATTACCCTTATGTCCCTTGCTATGAACACATGCGTTGTATGGTATATACTCTGCATAACTCAATAACATGCATTGGTAAATTAATTTGTGCTCATGTAGAGTATGCCTGAAGTTCACAGACAACAATGAACGATGACCGATAACCCACATTGTATAAAGCTACTGGGATGCAAGGCTTCGATACTGCCTTATCTTGTCTCTTTCTCCATCTTCCCTGCCACTCCCCCAAGGTTCCCTATCCAATTCTCCACCTTGTTCGTATACCTCTAACTTACACTCCCCTTTTCCCATTCACGCCTTCTTTCCATGAGTATTATCCTTCTTTCTATCTGCTTTCTTCCTTCTTTCAGATAACATCTCTCTAATGTCTGCAACACCAAACTAACTGCATAGTGCATTCCCCCTACACCAGCTACCATCTCATTAGCATTCTCCTGGCAAAGCACAAATGGGGGGGTTCATTATTTGTATTACTCTCATTACCACTACTTTTGTTACTATTGTCGTTGCTATCACTGCTCTTGCCAAAATAGGGCTCCCGACAGGTAATTTGGTATTATTAATGAGAAAAGGCAGGGGGGCCGCAGTATCTTTGATATGCTATCCCTAAGGTGCAGAATGCCCAGCATAGACACTGTCAGACCAGCAACTTAATCCTCATTCAGTTTTTGATAAATCATCTCCCTATAATCCTGGAGGAGAAGAATAATCGCTCTTGAACAATCATTTTAGAATAATTGTTTCATGATACTGCAGCACGTGATATGTCGTATCCTTATGTGTCAATACAAAATTACAATGCAAAAAAAAATTGAAAAAAGAAAAATATCTAATGAGCAGGTGGCAGGATCTTCTCCTCTTGGAAGCACAAGATAACCATGAGGAGGATATCTTATTCATTAATAAAATACTGAGCTCATTATTCTCGCAAAATTCTGCTCTCAGTCGCCAGCACTGAAAGCAAGGTTGTGGTATTCAAAATGTGCAAATGTGCAACCATTAATAACAGGGCTTCTAGGCCTACTAGAGTCATGAAACCTAGTTAGCATAATAGCAGTCAATGGGCATTTCAGGCAACTATGAGTCAGCATTCATATCTGTTTATAAATAACATCACTGCATTATTTCTTTGCCATACGTTTGTGAAGGACAATACTGCAATATGCATGTGGCTGCATTTGAATGTTTTCACAAATTCATGGAATTGTCATGTGCCACAAGTTCAATAGATACATCAGTGCACAGTTACATCATCAATCTTGCTTCTTGCTCTTTGTGAAGATTCTTTGTAACATCCCTGCATCCAAGCAGTGTTGTATGCCAGAACATCACATACATATTGGATGGACATTTTCTTTTGTTAACTCCAATGGGGCTATATTTTCGTAAACATTATTTAGGACGCAATATTAATGTCAGACTATATTCGAAAACACTATTCTGGTACCACACCCATCCCTTAGGAGCACCTTTCATCATTTCATTTATGATTAATTAAACCAATGATTTTATACAAGTTAGACTTAGCTTGTCTTACACTACTGGCTACTTTTAACCATTGCTTAATTAGTAAATAAAAACGTGCCGGTGCTCAAAGCCCTCCACTTAAAGCGGCGGCTGCTGCAATTAAATGTGGGAACACAGAATACTGAGGCAGTGTAATCCTGAACCCATTTCGGGCCTCTTCAATCCATTTAAAGCCACTCCCTGCACCTATAGCTCACTTTTGCAGCTTTCTGCTTTCTCCCTTTGTGATGCGTTTGTCGTTTTTCTCTCCCTCGTCTTTCCCATATGTGTGTTTTGCTCGCAGCAAATGCTTGAGGCAGAAAATTAAGCGCCGGCCCTCAAAAATAAGTGCCGGTGCTCAGCACCGGAAACAACAAGCACAAATTAAGCACTGACCACCCATCTTCAACAGCCAAGTTCCCCCCACACACCCTTCCGTAAGCACTGGCTTGGAGAGTAAGCAAAATAATGAGACTGGCAATAGACTAAAACACATCTCCTGCAAAGAACTGTCACCCAGCATCCCCACAGGTGACAATCTGCATCTTGTGTGACCTCAGGCCCCAAAGGCATACTGGAAATATTGTTGCTCTTCAAAACACCCAAACACATTCTCAGTCTTGCGGGTGAGCCTTACAGAAATCACTCTTCCTATAGTGATAACGTCCAGGTCTGACTATATTTTGACTTCCCTCATTTTTAATTTAGTAAAGTTTTATGTGTGCCCACTTGTCGGATATTGTTCAGCTTTGCAACCCACAAATTCCACACTTGTGCTAATTACCGTGCCTTTTATGTAAAATATTTTCGTGCCCTGCGAGGGAGTGATATGCTTTCAATGTACAAAAACGCATTAATTAAATGATCCCCAATTACAGCGACTTTAATTTGAAACAAAAATGTTGTTTAGAATTTGACCGCACTCGTCCTCTTCCTGCCTGACATTGATTACAGAACCCAGAAAAATAGTCCATTCTTCCTAACAATGCTGTTGGCAGACTTAGATGCTAAATATAAAATCTTTGATAGTCTTCCAAGGCAACCGGCACTGCTGAAAACAATAATTTCCAGCTTTTAGTGAGCTCTTTTTCACCATTCATATTTCAAACAAGACCAGATTAATCAACAAATGACATTTCCTCACTGTAAACCTCACCTTACCCTTTGCTGTGCTGAAGCAAAGGAATGGACACATTGTAGAGGTTTCTAAAGATTATTGTCTCATGGTAAACAATAAAGGCTCAGGGCCAGTTTTACAAGGCCCTATCGCCTTCTCCCGCCACACTAGCATCATCTTTTTTTTACGTTAATGTGGCATTTAGGAGGCCATTCTCCTTTGCAATATTTACAAAGTGGTGCAATGCTTGAATTACGCTACTTTGTGATGCATTGTAGCTACATTATGCCTGTGCCGGGCATAATGTATGCAAGGGGGGGGGGTTTCCCATGCCCGCACAAATTTACAAGATTTCACTGTGCCATTTTTAGTGTCATTTTTAATGCCTGCTCATAGCAGGCGTTAAAATGACGTGTGCATAACTTTCAATAGGCCTCCCTTTACTTTGCAGGATTAGCGCCATTATTTATGGTGCTAATCCTGCAAAGTACCACAATAGAGTCATAAATTATGACGCTACTGTTGTAACGTGTGCCATGGTGTGCTGTATTGTAAATACATGGTGTTGTTAGGTGCCGGCAAGGGGGGCAGGGGCGCAAGAAAAGTGGTGCATCACAACTCATGCGTCACTTTCTTGTAAATCTGGCCCTTAGCCTCATCTTGGGTACTCCATGCGAGAAGATATTGCCACTCAACTCTACTGCCTCCATATCCCCTTCTACTTTGATTCTTGCTGAACCTCTATTGAGAAGTGTGGATGCCAATATTTACCTGATCAGAGGTGTGTTTCACTTGATTTCTTACTAGGACCTGCCAGCATTTATCGGCCCAGATTTAGAAACACTCTACGCTGAGCTTGCATCACAAAAAATAACACCATTTTTTTTTTTTTATTAACTTTTCAGTGCAAAACTTGTTTTGTGCTGGAAAGCTGCCTGAAAGTAACTCAAAGCACTGCAAAGTTACTCTGTGTCAAGGGGGTCATTCCATGAGTGGCACATGGGCATTCCGATACAAACACCCATGGTTTTTACGCATCTACTAACAATAGTGGACAGGGTTTTGCGCCAAAAAATATCACCACTTTGAAACAGGTGTTAAAAGGAGAAATACTTTTATTTCTCGCAACTTTTCCTATTTTGCATGTGTACTCCCCTGTGAACCACACCTCAAAAATAGGAAAAGTTTTAAAGTTTGTCTAGGTATAGTGTTTTGGTCCAGAGGGTTACTCTTCCAGTACAAAACCTATGCAAGACACACACACCCTTAATACGATGGTACAAAGGTGTGTGTATGGCACTCAGCAGCCTGATTGTGTGCTGGGAAGAGAGAAGGATAGTGTCATATCTCTATAGACAATGCACGTTCCTGCTCTCTCCCTGTCGCGTAACACTGATCAGCAACTTTTGGTGCTGCGCTGCATTCCGTAACATCTTTGTAAATTTAGGCCTAAGTTTTTGGAGTACAGGAAACACTAGACAAGTCAAAGGGTACAAGGATGCTTGCACTCAAGTGGTCTCAACCTGGTTCAGTGTTGTGCCTGCTTTTCCACTAGAGCACTCACCTGCCTTAAACATCCACTGTCACTAATATGGTGTGTCAGAAAATGATGGGACTCCATTCTCAATTGAGAAGTTACAATATACGTGGTTCCAGAGTTTAGCACTAAGGTTAATGCCCATATTTATACCTTTTTAGCGCCGCATTTGAGCCGCTTTTTGACGCAAAAAGGGCGCAAACTTACAAAATACAATTGTATTTTGCAAGTTTGCGCCGTTTTTGCGTCAAAAAATGACGCAAATACGGCGCTAAAAAAGTATAAATATGGGCCTAAGTTTTTTAAAATGTCTCTATCTTTGGGTACTTCAACAAATTCGTGAAGTGTGAAGCACGTAGGTGAAAACTGCTACAAACAGTACATCTTGTACTCCATTTATGTAGGCTGGGAGGCCCGGTTAGGGTTGCCATGCGCTATAGAAATTCCCATTGAATTGAATTGGAAAAAATCTCCTAAAAATTGTCAATACTGCAACTGCAATTGCAGTCAATATTAGTCAAATTAGCAAACGTTGCACGTTGACTGGCTTTGCTAGTGGACTGTTAATTTCACTCCCTCTAAATTAATGTCTAGTTCTTCCATTTAAGGGTGTTACCTCCGCCAGGTGAGGTGGAGCGATGAGTGCGGAGGGCACAAAGAATGCAGAGAAGGTGTGTATTCTGCTGCTGTGGTGAAGTTCAGTGGTTTTAAATTCTCAGAGTGTGGCTCATCTCTAATGTTCGCACAAAACCTTATAAAACGCCCCAAATTATTAAAGGAATATATTTCTGTGATGGAACTGTCTTCCCCCATTGCAATACACATTTTTGCAATGTAAAATGTCCCCTTCGGTAGTATTTGCAGAAACCTACTGAACAACTGTGGATTCCGGGTTGAAGGACAGTAGACCGCATACCTGTATTAAAAAGTACACCATGAAATAATTATTCTGAGTGCAATTCCCGTCCCTTTAAGGGGAAGGGGCTTTAATCAGGTGCAAACAATGGCAAAACACTTAGGCGTGGTTGTTAAATGCAGTCTGTAGAGCTATTGGCTTTGCCAATTGATGTGGTTGTGCAGGCAGATTTTTGATACCTTCACTATTGTATGATATCTGACATGTTTCAAAGCAATGTGTTGGACATCTTCAATCAGTAAAAAAAACTATGGCAAAAAAATTAATGGGTGTCCACCCTTGCATGCACAAGCACTGGAGGCGATCTTTGAATGTTATTGCTGAACGTTATAATTAATTAACTGTACCATTATTTAAGTTTTTTTTTTTTAGAAAAAATGTGTTTGTCAAGACAGCTAACACTGTCTCAAAGGCCAGACCCAAAAAGAAATTGCTCACTGCAGTGGGACATCTGGAAAAGCATGCAGTGAGTTATCGTTCGGTCTGACTCAATGCCCATAGCTGTCACTGTCAAAGTGACAGATACCCATCACAGAAAGCAGCCTTGACTTTGCAGATCAATGCCACCTGCTTTGATAGTCTAATAACTAAATGTTGTTTTATTATCGCAATTGTGGTCACAAGCCATTTATATATGGTAATCAAATTGGAAGACGAAGGCGTACATCTTTTAGGACACCCTCTACTTTCTAAATCACAATGAGTTGCAAAGTGTACTTCGTTAAATTTCTGACTTTTAAAGTGCCTTGTGCACATTGCAACTCTGGATTTTACAATCACAAAGCCTGTCATTTGCTCTGTAGGTATTAAATTTGATAGCACCACTCCCAAATTTTCTAATCAAGTCAAGGTTCTAAAACTTAACACTCAAAAAAACCTCTTATGTAAACGAACAATATTTGGAGCACAAAATGACTTTCAGATCCAAAATGCCTCTCTGACTTCAAACACCCTGTTTCAGGAAACACACAACCCTTATCTCACTTATTCCTTGGGAATGCTCCCAAGATCTGGATTTATCTAACTGCAGTAACTAGACTACCTGAATCCTGAGTGATCTTCCTACACCAGTTTGAAGGAGACCTGCTCACCGGGCGGCTAGAAAAGTGACTCCCTTCATACACTTGTGCTTGTCACCTACCATTATAGGTTCTTGTTGATAGTACAATTTGGTCAACTTTTCCAGGTTAGGAAATACAAAGACGGCACAGTTTCAAGAGTAATTTGCTAATTATTGTGGTTGACGACCTCGCAATATTGCCCAACGCTATAAAATACCTGCAACGTGAAAGAACATACAAATACCAATTGAGTCCAAAGCACTATGGGGGTCATTACAACATTGGCGGTAAAAGCCGCTTACCGCTGTGCAGAAGACCGCCAACACACCGCCGCAGCCGCGGAATTCTGCCACAGCTATTATGACCCACATCTCGAAATCCGACAAAATTCAGACACCCACACAAGTACGCCACACCAAAGGTCAGTGATAAACTGGCGAAAACAAAACCGACACCGTCACGGCAACAGAAATACTCCCACACTATCACGACACACGAATCCACGCGGTGGTCTTTCAACCGCGGTATTCCATTGGCGGTACACACCGCCGCGCTCAAAATACACACACATATACAAAACACAGCCACATTGGACAATTCAAAATACACACACCTGATACACATACACACACCACTCCCACACACCCAATACAATATAAAACACACACCCACATCACCCACAAACCCCTACGACCACTATTACAGAGAGAAGGCCAGAGAGAGACACCACCATCCACAAACTAGCAGCCACAGGCACTCAACACCATCACCCACACAACTTCCACGCACAAAACACCACACACCACTACATATCACCACACTTATCACCACACACACCACCCCACACATCACCTACACCACTCCATGCCACGGCAAAGACACCCCAGGTTCTCGGAGGAGGAGGTCAGGGTCATGGTGGGGGAAATCGTCCGGGTAGAGCCACAGCTATTTGGAGCACAGGTGCAGCACACCTCAATTGCAAGGAAGATGGAGCTATGGAGAAGAATAGGCGACAGGGTCAACGCAGTGGGACAACACCCAAGAAATCGGGACGACATCAGGAAGAGGTGGAACGACCTACGGGGGAAGGTGCGTTCTGTGGTCTCAAGACACCACCAGGCGGTTCAGCGGACTGGCAGCGGACCCCCACCTCCTCACCCACAACTAACAACATGGGAGGAGCAGGTCTTGGCGATTCTGCATCCTGAGGGCCTCGCAGGAGTCGGTGGAGGAATGGACTCCGGTAAGTCAAAACTTTAACTACCATATCCCCCACCCTACCTGCATGCTATCACATACCACCACCCTCGCCCCCACCCCTATCACTCCAACTCCTCACAAATGTACCAATATCACAAACCACACATCCCAACACCAAGCCCTGCATGCAACACCAACGCATGGACAACCATCACCAAAGCATGCCCACTGCACATACCCAAACACCCCCCTAAACCAGCATCACACAAGCCCCCACACAGGAATGCAAGCACTGGGGTACACGGTCACCCACCATTTGCACACCATGACACACACAGACGCAATAATCATGCTTTTACACCCCTGCAGGACCACTACCCAACGTCACCAGACAGGAGGGTCCAGACATCTCCACCCCACCCACAGAAGAGGCCCACAGTGATGACAGCAGCTCTGTCCAACTGGATCTAGATGACCAGCCCGGACCATCGTGGGCCTCGGGACAGTCGGTTCCCCTCACACAGGCACAGGTCACCACAGACCTACCCCCCTCTGGTAACACCAGCACACCACCCACCCAGCGGGCCCATACCTCCATCCCCAGGACACGGCAATCAGCTGTGTGTCCACCACTACAGGGAACCCAGGACAACCCACCACCCCAACAACAACAGGGTCCTGGGGGCAGTGGTAGTGGGCACACGGTCCAGGGGACGGAGGCCCAGGAACACAGGGGAACTGGGAGGGCTGCTGTGCGACAGGGGGCGGACAGGCAAAGGGAACCCACTCTCCACGAGGCCCTCTCCTCCATCATGGGAGCATACCACCACTCCCAGGAGACGATGGCAACTGTCCTGGCCAAGTTTCAGGAGACCCAGCACATGCAGGAGGAACAGTATTTGGGGTTCAGGGAGGAACTCAGAACCATCAGCTCCGCCCTGGGCACCATCGTAGGGGTGCTGAAGGAAATACTTAACACCAGGAGGGACACTGTGGCACTCCAAGGGGCCCCTGACACTAGCATGGACGATGAACTGCCCACCACCTCCGCCGGCACTAGTGGACAGGAGGCACCGCCACAGGACCACCACACCAGGACCCCACCCCCTGCAGATGGAGAACCGCCCCACAAGCGGTCCCTGAGATCCAGGGACAAGACAGAGCACGATGCCAAGACCCCCGCCAAGAAATGAGACCACCCTGATTGTCATCCTACTGTCCCACTTTGTCACCCTGTCCATATTGGAACTGCCCTAGCTCCACTTCCCATGCCCATATGGGCAATGCACCTTTGAGACAAATAGACTGGACTCTGCCATGGACACTCCTCCGCCATTACCCCTCACCATTTAACTTCACCCTCCAATTGTTTGTATTTAAATAAACACACCTAAAGCACCAAAAGATCTGGAGTCTGTCTGTGATTTTGAAATAGTGTATTTGCAATGACAGTGACAAAATTTCCAGGAATTAGTAATGTCAACATACCTATGTCACACAGCTCTAGTCCATGAGGTATCTAAGCAGATGACACACGTTGGGACCCACATCTGTGAAACCGTAAGGGAAAGTGACAACTCAGTGACCATACACTGGGTGAAAACGACAGACAGGATAGAGGTAGAAGTGTAAAAGTACATGTAGTAGGCAGGAATGTATTCTCACCTGTGTTTCACTGGAAATATTGCTGGATGACTGAGTCCCTGTTGTCAATGTCTTCTTCCTCTGCTTCCTCCTCATCACTGTCCAAAGGCTCCACAGCTGCCACAACACCGCCATCTGGACCATCCTCCTGCAGAAAAGGCACCTGTCGTCGAAAAGCCAAGTTATGAAGCATACAGCAGGCCACGATGATCTGGCACACCTTCTTTGGTGAGTAGAATAGGGATCCACCTGTCATATGGAGGCACCTAAACCTGGCCTTCAGGAGGTCGAAGGTACCTTCGATCACCCTCATAGTCCGCCTATGGGCCTCATTGTAGCGTTCCTCTGCCCTGGTCCTGGGATTCCTCACTGGGGTCAGTAGCCATGATGGGTTGGGGTAACCAGAGTCACCTAATAACCACACCTGATGCCTCTGTAGTTGACCCATCACATAAGGGATGCTGCTATTCCGCATGATGTAGGCGTCATGCACTGAGCCAGGGAACATGGCATTCACATGGGAGATGTACTGGTCGGCCAAACATACCATCTGTACATTCATCGAAGGATAACTCTTCCGGTTCCTGTACACCTGTTCACTCCTGTGGGGGGGGGACCAAAGCCACATGGGTCCCATCAATGGCACCTATGATGTTGGGGATATGTCCAAGGGCATAGAAATCACCTTTCACTGTAGGCAAGTCCTCCACCTGAGGGAACACGATGTAGCTGCGCATGTGTTTCAGCAGGGCAGACAACACTCTGGACAATACGTTGGAAAACATAGGCTGGGACATCCCTGATGCCATGGCCACAGTTGTTTGAAATGAACCACTTGCAAGGAAATGGAGCACTGACAGCACCTGCACTTGAGGGGGGATTCCTGTGGGATGGCGGATTGCTGACATCAGGTCTGGCTCCAACTGGGTACACAGTTCCTGGATTGTGGCACGGTCAAACCTGTAGGTGATTATCAAATTTCTTTCCTCCATTGTCGACAGGTCCACCAGCGGTCGGTACACCAGAGGATTCCGCCATCTCCTCACATGTCCCAGCAGACGGTGCCTATGAAGGACAACATCGAGCACAGAGTCAAACAACTCAGAGGTATGTACCCACAGTCTACACAGAACACGAATCATACACAAAATCTGTCCTGTATGTGTGTTGAGAGTAGGCCTAGGTATGTGTGACGCAGTTGGTAATTAGGCCATGTGGGCCCCTCAAATGGCGGCTGCCTGACCTCTAAAGTGGGACAATGGGATGTGAGGTAACTTCACTGGCGTTGTACACCGTTGCAGTAGGCGGTCGAAGACCGCAGCACAATGCTGCATTGGTTAACATTGGACCCTATGGGTCCCAGGAGCCAATGACGATGTACGCCGGCGTTGATGGTACGCACCGCCGCAGACGTGACCGCCATTTTCTATCTGTTGAATCACTCGATACCTGATCTTCGACAGGAGAGGACCTACACTGCAAGTGCTGCTGTGACCTCGGTCTGGAAGAGACAATGGCTCGTGCGTCTGGGGAAAGGGCCCCTGCCTTCACATCGGAGGAGTTGGAGAAGCTAGTCGATGGGGTCCTCCCCCAGTACACGCTACTCTACGGTCCTCCAGACCAACAGGTAAGTACACAGGGAGCATGTTGTATGGGCTATGCCTGTGTGGAGAGGGCTGGTTGTAAGAAGGAAGGGGGCAGAGTCCTGCGTGCATGAAAGACGGTGGGTGCATGTGCCACATGGCAAGGGTAGGGATGGGGGCCAATCACTTTGACGTTGCAGTTGGTAATGACTTCTCTTTTTCCCCTGTACATTTCATGTAGGTCAGTGCCCACTAGAAGAAGGATATTTGGCGTGCCATCGCCAAGGACGTCCGGACCCTGGGGGCCCACCACAGACGGAGCACCCACTGCCGGAAGAGATGGGAGGACATTCGCCGCTGGAGCAAGAAGACGGCGGAGGCTCAGCTGGGGATGGCCTCCCAACGTGGGAGAGGTGCCCGTCAAACCATGACCCCCCTGATGTTCCGGATCCTGGCGGTGGCCTACCCTGAGTTGGATGGGCGCTTGAGGGCATCACAGCAGACACCAGGGGGTGAGTACACTCTCATTCAGCTGACTTTGCGTGCAGTGGAGGGGTCTGGGTAGGGGAGGAGGGCTGTGGGTTTCCCTAGGCCAGGGCGAGTTCCGTAGGCTAGGCCCCTTCGTAAGGCATGGCCCTATGGCCCCCCACCCCACCTCTGTAGAGTGCCAAGTACAGCTATTCATGCCCCTGTCTCATCTATGTGTGCAGATGTCGTCCATAGCCTTGTAGGTCATTTCCCAGGAAGTGCACTGTAGAGCACAAGTGCGCGGCGTAGTGCAGGGGGCTTCTGTGTCTGTCTTGTCCGCCAACGGTAGCGGTAAGCCATGCACTCAACCTGTCTTTCTTCTGTTCCCCCCCCTTTTTTTGCGGTCTCCCTGTTCTTGTGTGCATTAGCATCATCAGGCGGAGGAGCAGTGGCACCGGAGCACGAGGGAGCTGCATCCCACATGGCCATGGAGGCCCACACTACGGACTCGGAATACACCAGTGGGACGGAGGGCGAGGGGAGCACCACGGCAGTCACAGGATCTGCAACCAGCGACACGGACTCGTCCTCCGATGGGAGCTCCCTTGTGGTGGCGGCAACATCTGTGCCCCCCACTTCAACAGGTACAGCCGCCACCCCCCTACCAGCACTGCCCTCCCAGCATCTCCTTTGCCCCAGGCACCTCAGCCCCTGCCCCTGTCACCTCTGCTGCCCTCAGTGAGGAGGCCATTGACCTCCTCAGGTCCCTCACTGTTGGGCAGTCTACCATTTTGAATGCCATCCAGGGTGTAGAAAGGGAGTTGCAACACACAAATGCATTCCTGGAGGGCATTCATTCTGGTAAGGCTGCCCTTCATCGAACCGTTCAAACTCTGGCCTCAGCACTGATGGCAGCCATTGTCCCTGTGTCTAGCCTCCCCCCTCCAACTTCCTCCACCCAGACCCAATCCCATGTACCTCTGCCTATCCCAAGCACACCATCAGACCAGCCTGCACACACCTCACCACACAAGGGAAGCTCAGGCAAACATAAGCACCACACATCCCACAGGCACTCACGCAAGCATCAAACACATACAGACACACCAACATCCACTGCCTCCACTGTGTCCCCCTCGTCGTCGTCTCCCTCCTCCCTCCCAGTCTCGTCTACACTCACACCTGCATGCACTACCACTACAGCCACTACGTCCCGCACCAGCACACCCACCACCACACCCCGTTCACGTGCATTCACCACCCCCACTACCATTCACACGTCCCCTGTGTCCTCTCCCAGTGTGTCTGTGACGCCCCTTCCCAAGATACACAAACGCAGCCACACACCCACCCAACAACCATCCACCTCACGACAGCCTCCAGCGCATGCACCTGCACCCAAATCCACAAAACTTACACCTCCTACAACCACCACCTCTTCCTCCACTCCCAACCCCCCTCTAGCTACCCGTCCCAGTGTCTCCAAACAACTTTTCATGTCCACCCTTAACCTATTTCCCACCACCCCACCCCCACCGTCCAACTCATAGGTCCCGTACTAGCACCTCAGCCACAAAATCACCGGGACCAGTGGTGCCTGTTGTGACAGATATGTGGAGTGCACCGGACACCAGGCCAGCCAGTGTAACATGGAGCCAGAGCACAGCCAGTCCCCCCCCTGTCAAGCACCAGAAGTTGGCCAGTGCCCGGCGAGAGAGGGGGAAGACTCCAGCCACCCAAGCTGCTCACAGGGGTCCCGGGGGGAGTGTGGACTCAGCTGTGACTCCTCCCAAGGTGGGGAAGGGACAGAAGAAAGGCGCAAAGACTGGGAGGAGCAGCACGGCGGAGAAGAACGCCATCATCCCCGCTGGCCAGGAGGCTACCGCCAGCCCTATCCTCGCTGCCCAGGAGGCCACCGCCAGCCCCATCGTCGCTGCCCAGGAGGCCACCGCCAGTCCCCTCGTCGCTGTACAGGAGGCCACTGCCAGTCCCCTCGTCGCTGTACAGGAGGACCCCGCCAGCCACAGCCCAGCTGCCCAGGAGGGCCCCGCCAGCCACAGCCCAGCTGCCCAGGAGGGCCCCGCCAGCCACAGCCCAGCTGTCCAGGAGGACCCCGCCAGCCACAGCCCAGCTGCCCAGGAGGGCCCCGCCAGCCACAGCCCAGCTGTCCAGGAGGACCCCGCCAGCCACAGCCCAGCTGTCCAGGAGGGCCCCGCCAGCCACAGCCCAGCTGTCCAGGAGGACCCCGCCAGCCACAGCCCAGCTGGGCAATGAATGCCCGCCAGCCCCAGCCCAGCTGGGCAATGAATGACCGCCAAGTCAAGCACCGCTGAACAGGGCAAGCACCGCTGAACAGGGCATGGACCGCCAACTCAAGCACCGCTGAACAGGGCATGGACCGCCAACTCAAGCACCGCTGAACAGGGCAAGTACAGCTGAACAGGGCAAGGACCGCCAACTCAAGCACCGCTGAATAGGGCAAGCACCGCTGAACAAGGCAAGGACCGCCAACTCAAGCACCGCTGAACAGGGCAAGCACCGCTGAACAGGGCATGGACCGCCAACTCAAGCACCGCTGAACAGGGCAAGGACTGCCAACTCAAGCACCGCTGAACAGGGCAAGCACCACTGAACAGGGCATGGACCGCCAACTCAAGCACCGCTGAACAGGGCAAGGACCGCCAACTCAAGCACCGCTGAACAGGGCAAGCACCGCTGAACAGGGCAAGGACCGCCAACTCAAGCACCGCTAGCCCATGAGCGGTAGGGGCAGTGACGCAACAGGGACCGTCACGGGGTGAGTGATGCACTCTGGGCACCTGTCCCCCTCCAGAACCAGTGGAGACATGCATCCACTCAGTCTGTCCTGCACAGGATGAAGCACTCTGGGCACCAGTCCCCTTCCAGAACCAGTGGAGACATGCATCCACTCAGTCTGTCCTGCACAGGATGACGCACTCTGGGCACTAGTCCCCCTCCAGAACCAGTGGAGACTGTTATCCACTTGAGAGACTGTGGCTTTGCACTCCCCAGGATAAAGCAGTGGGCAAACCACCCACTGGAGAGACTTGAGAGACTGTGGCTTTGCACTCCCCAGGATAAGGCAGTGGGCAAACCACCCACTGGAGAGACTTGAGAGACTGTGGCTTTGCACTCCCCAGGATAAAGCAGTGGGCAAACCACCCACTGGAGAGACTTGAGAGACTGTGGCTTTGCACTCCCCAGGATAAAGCAGTGGGCAAACCACCCACTGGAGAGACTTGAGAGACTGTGGCTTTGCACTCCCCAGGATAAGGCAGTGGGCAAACCACCCACTGGAGAGACTTGAGAGACTGGGGCTTTGCACTCCCCAGGATAAAGCAGTGGGCAAACCACCAACTGGAGAGACTTGAGAGACTGTGGCTTTGCACTCCCCAGGATAAGGCAGTGGGCAAACCACCCACTGGAGAGACTTGAGAGACTGCGGCTTTGCACTCCCCAGGATAAAGCAGTGGGCAAACCACCCACTGGAGAGACTTGAGAGACTGCGGCTTTGCACTCCCCAGGATAAGGCAGTGGGCAAACCACCCACTGGAGAGACTTGAGAGACTGTGGCTTTGCACTCCCCAGGATACATCAATGGGCATGGAGCCCCCTCGTGGATCTGGCGTCATTCACTCATCCGGCTGAGGTGCCCCCCTTCCCTTCCCCCTGAGGTGCCTGTTGTATTTCTATCTGATGCCCCTGCAGTGTTCTCTCAGTCATGTTCGGGTATCTTGTGTGGGCCTCGCCCATGCATTTTGGGCCCAGTGGTCCACGGACTATGAATGGTGTTTTACCTGGACTACTATTCGTGGTGTATATTTTGTTAATAGTGTATATATGTATATTTTTGCTTACTCTATTTAGATATTATACAATGGTTACACTCATTTCCTTTTGTCTTTGCATTCTTCCGGGGCGGTTGGAGGGTGTTACTGTAATGTTTGGACATGCTGTATTAGTGTGTGTGTTGTAGTGGGTGAGGGTGGGGTTGTTGCGTGTGTGTGTCCCTGTTTTTTCCCTCCCCAATGTCGTAGGTGCAGTACTCACTGTGGTCTTCGCCGCCGGTGTTGGTGTTCCTGGTACAGGAGCAGGAAGACTAGCGCAGGAAGAATATGGAGTTCCGGCTCCATGGTGCCCTCCTTCCTCGTGGTGTGTGATGAGGTGAGCGTTTTCACTTCGAATTTCCTGTTTCCGCCGTGTTTTTATCTGCGGTGAATCCGCCCCGGAAAAGGAGGCGGATTGGCCTGTCATAATAGTGTGGGCGGTACATTGTCTACAGCCTGTCTGTTGGCGGTGACCGCCAAGCTGTTTGTCTGTACCGCCGTGGCGGTCAGAGTGTTAAAGTGGCTGTCTTTGTTGACGGTTTCCGCCACGGTCGTAATTCCAAATTTTTTACCGCCGGCCTGTTGGCGGTCTTACCGCCGCTTTAACACTGTCCGCCAGGGTTGTAATGACCACCTATATCAACACAATTATTGAATTGCCTTAATGAAAAGAATAGTTTATATTCCTATAAGGTGACCTGTAAAAAATTAAAACCATTAATACTACCTACATTTTGCAAATGCTTTTTTAAGGTACAAAAACGGAATCATCTATCACCTCAATCATACCTCTACACTTTTGTGCATGTGTTGTCACCTGAGATAATTATACCATGAAATGGATAATTATACCAGAAATCAGGGTCCTTTTGAGATATTTTTCTTCATTTAAAAAATTAGACCCTAACAAGGGAGTGAAATCCTTCCTATTACTCGGGATACAGTGGGGGCTCGTATGACAAATATTGTCTTAGATTTTTAAAGAGAATTGACTGCTGAACAAATTTTTTTTTAAAATACTCTGATCCATTAAGGAGTGATGAACAAAAATATTATTTTGGTGGTCATTTTCCAATATGGCGACTCGTTGTTCTTCGCATTAGTGCCTACAATGCTTAAAAGAACAATTTGTTAATTAGTAGACAGTGAAAGGTAAAATACCACTGTACATCTAGAATAGGCTTGTCTGGGTCCCTTTTTCTCTTCTTTAATTGTGTTAAAGTTTGCTTGTTTCACACTTGCGAAGAAGTTTAAAATAAAGTAAGTGATGTAGTAAGATTCATGTCTTAATAAGTTTGCACACCCATAGTTACAATTCTTATTTGGTACTATTCTGTCCTCTCATACATGTATCATAAATGACCACAGTGCCATGTGGGCCTTCCTTGTCCTCTCATTAGCTGTCCTTTACTAGCTTGTGCCTACTACCCTGGTGTGTCTCCACACTCCTTTCATTTTTGCACCATTTAGTTAGTTCCTCAGCACCATTCATATGTGGGGAAATCCTTGACAGTGTCAGATGTACTGATGCCCAATAGAATAACCACACCACATATAGCCCTTTGTTTTCTTTGCAGTTCAGTACTCCCAGCGCATGTTTTCCAGAAGTGATAACTGCCATCTTTATCCCTCTTTTAAGCCCTCTCCACGCATCATCTGTTTTCTATCCAATTTGTTACTACCAACACTCATTCAAATTAGGATGTCATTTGTGTCATTGTTCCTCCTTCATCCCAGAAGATGTTATCCCTCAGCATAGGCCTTGTATGTTGATTCACAAATCTGTCCTCCCAGAATTGAAGGCTGGCAGAAAAATGTGTGCACTCTCGTCATTTTAAGCCTGCAGATGTGAATGATGCAACGTTTCATTTGGACCCTAGTGTTTGTCCAGTTTTTTCAAATACCCAACTAAATCAATAATTCCTTCTGCCTCTTCATCAGATAATTGGGGTCAATTCTCACATATGTCTTGTCCTTAGCCCTCAACAAAGCATTAGCGAAGCAATATTTGTCTCACAACTGAAGTTGACTCCTTCAGCATTGTGTCCATATATTTTTCAAATTTGAGCTACATTCTATTTAGCTCTTCGGGCAACTTGTGGAAAATTTGTTAGTACAGATTATTCTGAAATTGTGCTCAAAGATTCAAATATATAATGAGTAGAGTCTAATTTAAAATTAGTATTGAGGCTTTGTAAATGCCTTTATGTTTAACACACAGAGAAATGCACAAACCTGACAAACTGCAAAATATTAACACAGAACACATACTCTCATCCTCAAATTGTGTATCTAAGAATATGACACTTACCACGTGGTATGCATAATCCCCCTGAGGATAATCGCTTCTACTCGAGAAGGTACCAGTGTCCTCCTTACACATTCCTCATTTCCTACCGTTTTACCTCCTTCCTTCTTGCTTGTATAATCCCTGCATTATTAACAGATAAAAACCCTTTTGCCATTTCTTCTTATACTAATGGCTAGGAAGTTTGTTTGCACCTTGCTGTCCCTCCTTGACATCACAGTGTTATTTCCCTTCTGCTCAATGGGAAGCATCTTCTACAGATATGCACTTGTTTTCTACCTTTGCATAAGGCAGTCTCCAATCCCCATCATGAAAGAAACATGAACATTCCACACAGCATGGCTGTTCCCAAATTCAGTATGTATGTTCTGAGACAAGCCTCTAATCCTCTTTCTTGGTGACCACCCATGTCTCAAAGGGGGTTAATACTCAACTAATAAAGGGTCTAATGAAGCATTAAGGACCCAGTGTTGAACCTGGCGGTAATCGTATCACTCCATCTCAGAAAGTCCAGAGATCCATCTGAAACTTTCAAACGATCTTAAGCCTGGTTCATAAAACATATCTCCCACCCTTTGACCTCTCCATCCACACTTCTAACAACCCTTTGTCCATCTCTGGATTGTTCAGGATTTGGGTGAATGGGGGAGGGAATTTCTTTAGACCTAGCCTTTACCATACCACAAACGTGACTTGACAGCTGCGACATGTAGAAGCTCCAGGCCATGTGCTGCTTCTCTAGCACTCGACCCTCTGGATGCTTGAGCCTGCAGCCCTCTGGTCCATGAAGCACCAGGGCTTCTTGGATTTCTTACAGCCCCATTGCACCACAAATCTAAGATGTGATGCTTAGCAGTATTATATTATGCTAAGGAGTCCAAAGCCCCCAAGTTTGGGAAGTCTATGCATCGTATGCCTAGTGAGCAGTGATGCTTTCCCTTCCCATACAAATGTGTCTATTGCTCCTTGGAGTTTTTTCAAGGTCATGTAGCATACTAGCAGTGGGAGAGTCTGAAAAGGATAAAGGATTTGGGGTAGGGCCATCATTTCAACTGCAGCTGTTGTCCCACCACGAGAAAGACCACTGGGGTGCCAGGTCTAGAGATCATGTGTCACAACCTGCAACATTCAGGTGTAATTAACCTGCACTATCTGGGCTGTAGACGGGACAACCTATAAGTCCAGATATGCCAGTGACTTTGCAGCCCAATGGAAGTGAAATTGGGCTTTCAGCCAGGCCACCTGGTTTTAGGGGATGGAAATGTTCAATCCCTGCAACTTGGTCGTATTGCTCTTATATCCTGAAACATTTCCTTACTGGAGCATGTTAGTTCAGATACCAATATTAGGACATCATTGCCATACATTGTTACTGTTTGGACTTCATTTTGAACCTTTTCCCCCTAAATATCATAATTCTTCATTACATTGGCCATCAATGCCTCTAATTCCAAAGTGTATAAGAGAGTGTGGAGAGTGGCAGCCTGGCCTAGTATCCCTCTGAATTCTAACTGATGGAGGTCAGTTGACTCAGCTAAAATGTATATACATTCACCAAAGTGGTCGTGGGTGCAATTTACCTAAATTATGAACCACCCCCTAATCCCTAAATCTTTACCGTTCGCAGCAGGCACCCCCAGTTAATGATGTAGGACAGTGGTTCCCAACCTGTGGTCCGGGGACCCCTGGGGGTCCGCAAAGCCTCCTAAGGGGGTCCGCGACTGCTTAGAAAATTAAATATTATTAACTGATTAGGTCCACAGCTTTCAGTAATGACTCAGTAGGGGGTCACTGGATTCCAATAAGGATTCAGTGGGGGTCCCTGGGTTCCAGTAAAGATAAAGTGGGGGTCCGCAGAAGTGAAAAGGTTGGGACCCACTGATGTAGGATGTTTTTTCCATATCTAGTGAGAGCAGCAGAGTATTCTTCTGGGCTCTTCCAACATTGTCAATGATGTGTATTATCCTTTTCGTCTTGCCTTCACAAGTCAGTCAGACCTGGTAGAACTATTCCCAGGCAAGATTTCCATGTTCAGCATTGCATCTGTTTAGTGGAGGTATCAATTAGTATAAGTTGCACATTATTGTGTTTTTACTGATTTCAGAGATGACTGAGATTCTCCAACATGGATCCTGACATGGTCCTTGTCTCACCGAATGGATAATACACACGTGTAAGTAGTGGTGCTATGTGTGTAGTGTCAAAATGTGTTTCAGTATAGCGGGCTGAACCCATCGGGGCCCAGTGACTTACCGAGGTTGACTGCAGCAAAACCAAGTATAGCCTAATTTACTTTGATGGTTCACTCAAGCACAGCAGGTAAGTTGCCATCCCTTAAGTACAACTCATTACAAATTGGGGAAATACTGTGAGCTTTGTAGAGATTTCTTGGTTATTAAAAGCCTGTCTCCTTTGCCTAGGTCCCTGATTGATCCTTCTCAGATTTTATATTTTCCATTCTGTTTTTGGTTGTATTTGCAAGACAACTGCTTCCTAACTCTCTTTTCCCCATCATCATATTTCTGCCTCCTCCTGAGTAAGTCTTGTTCAGCTTCTTCTGTGTCTAGTAGTGTGCACTCAGTGATGAGTTTCCGCCATATCTTGACCAAACTTGTCCTTATCTGGGCTGGTTCTTGTTCTGTCAAGCATGCCCTAGCGCCCCATGTTTTCTTTCCTTGGCCGGGACAAATATGATAGTCCTCCTAATACGGTTATTTTGGGTATCTGACTCTTTCTGTGTCATTCTCTGTCATGTTTTCCCCAATGTGCTTATCCGGCTTATCTCCAATACCCTGGATGTGAAGCATTGCATCCTTCATTGTCCAAAGGTGTGCCATCCTGCGTACTGACCTATTTGCCGCTATAAGAGAAACTGGGGTGTCATCAACTAGCACTATGTGACCAATGTCTGAGTGGGTGGCCCTCCAGGTCAGCCAAGTCAAGGTCATAAAATGATCGATTCTGGCATAGGTGGGGTGTGCTTCTGAGTAATGAGTACAGTCATTTAGGTTGGGGTATTGCATCCGCCTTATACCCTCCACACCCCTCCTCTGGAGCCAGTTAAATTAATTATTTTAAATAATACAGATTTCCACAATTTAAAGAATAATGTGTAACCATTTGTAAGATTGTACTTATTTGATGGACACCTCAACTGTCTTAAACACTAATTTATGCAAGACATTAATGAAGAGTCCTGTGAACGATTTGAATCAATAAGTCGTCTTAAGTACTTTATGAGTTTGTAACTAAGTACCCAGTAAAGGCGGCAACACCGAGGTTGCTTTCAGCAACATACAAGACCTGCATTCCCACGAGAATGCAAAAATACTAGGGGTCAATGAGGAACTTGACAATGTTTGAATTTGTTTCATACATAGACGTATTTGTGGCAATGCTGCAGCTTAGAAACCCATTTTCCCATGAGATGCTTACATTAGCTTATATTTTAGTATGGGGAGGCACTTTGTTAGCTGTTGGTCTTGCTGAACCACTGCTTGGATTGAGTCAACAAACAGACTGTATTGATGTTGACTTGGATTACGAAGAGAGTATACCAGCACTGTGTGCATTACATACAACTGGAAGGTAACATAAAACTTTCAATTTGGTATTTTTCAGACTTTGGGGCATATTTACAAGACTCTTGCGCCACGCTAGTGTCATTTTTTTACGCTAAGGTGGCGCTAATTAGGCCTTTCTCCTGCGCCGTATTTACAAAGTGGCGCAATGCTTGCATTGCACCACTTTGTAAGCCCTTGCGCCACATTATGCCTGCACCAGGCATAATGTATGAAAAGAGGAGTGTTCTGATGCAGGAATGCCCGAAAACATGGCGCAGTGAAATTTACATGATTTCACTCTGCCATTTTTTCCGTCATTTTTAATGCCTGCTCAAAGCAGGCGTTCAAATGATGCACCCATTTTAATCAATGGGCCTCCCTGTGCTTTGCTGCTCTAGCATCAACATTTTTGACGCTAATGCAGCAAGGCTCCACAAAAGCGTCAAAAATGTTGACGCTTTTGTCCTGACGACCGACATGGTGCGCGTTATTGCAAATAAGGCGCAACCATGGTGTTGTGAGATGGGGCAGGGCAGCACAAGAAAAGTGGCGCATCAGGGCCGATGCACCACTTTCTTGTAAATATGCCCCTTTGAATGGCATGAAGTGCTGCTTTTTCAGCTTCTTCAGATGAAATTGGGGGGTAGTAGCCTCAAAGTACAGCCTCATTGCAAATCTTTTTTCCTGTCGGGCTTCAGTCTTCTCTCATGCACATTTACAGCATGCTGCCTCTCACCTAGATGGATATATGTTTCCTGTAGGCCACATTCTTTGGTAGTCAGTGCATAAGGGTGTGTATGTGAAATTTGAAAGTACACCAGGGGTAGACTCTCACAAGCCCAAGTAAAAAAAAATACAGACAACTGTGAATGACAATAGCTTGAGGAACAGCCAACAGCAAGCGTCACGTCAGTGTGGATCCACTCTGCAATGAAGTAACTACTACTATTACAAGTACCCAGCCATGCAGAACCTCACCTCTGAATGATCTATCCATCCCTAGAAATCGCTATTCGTTACCTTTCTACAAAAACAGTGGCCATTTACTTGCTACCAAATCACTGCAGCATTTACATTTGCCATTCACAATAACCAACGCGGTCCAAATAATTTACGCAAAGCATTGCCCTGAGAATTAAGAATAATAGAGTTGAAATGTCAACACTTCTCTGCTACTTGCTTTTTCAGTACAAACTGTGTTTGTCATCATATGAGTGAACTTTTCATCAATGGACCTATCACAGGACTATTACTTCGTTGGGAGAGTGGATCAACACTGACATGACCCTTACCATTGGCTATGTTCATCAACTAATGTGGGTCATAGTGGTGTTGTATGCTAGAACATTTACACAGGATCAGCTTGCAGTGTTTTGTAGGGGCGGGCAGCGCGCCGGGGAAACGGTAATTAATTAAACAAAAAACACTTGCTTTCATCGTCGCCGCTGCAGCCACCACCGCCCCGCTCCTCTGCTGCAGGCACAGGCTCCCAGCCTGCCCTGCGGGCAATCCTGACGCTGCTCAGAGCTACGTTAGGATTGGCTGGGAGCGCCCAGCCAGGTCGCTCCCAGGCAGACTGGGAGCCTGTACCTGCTCTCTTCAGTCCGGCAACACAGTGCCGGGCTGGAGAGAGCACAGTGCTCATGTGTGTTTGGCCGGCCCGTGACGGCCGGCCGAACATACATGCGCAATGAGTGGGAGTGCTGTGCACTCCCCCTCAGTGCTCGTCACATAGTTTATTATCGTTTTGTAGTAAAAGGTTTGCAGCTGCTGCTGCTAGTGGGTGGAGGGGGCGCTGCGCCTGCATTTACAACCCTTTATTATATCGTCATTGGTTTTGTTTTTCTTCATTTAGAGTGTTAGGAAAGAATCCGCCATTTTGTACGCTTGGTTGTCAAAATATTTTCTTTTCTTTTTTACTGTATTTGTTTGTATTCAGTATACGTCCTTATGAATAGGCATTACATTCATTAGATTTGGAATAGATCCTGCAAATAATATGTTGAATGATTCCTTATTGGCATTATTGGGTTTCATTTATCTTTTCTTGCTTATGGTTTTGGTTACACTCGATACTTACTAACATCAAACATCAGTCATTAATGTCCACAAGCTGTTAAAACTTGGTGGCTGGATTGCAACAATGTAGACCTCGTCCTGACATACATGCAAAGGGAAAAAGCATTGGCAATGTCAATAGCTCTTGCCTTTATAATACATGTGCCGAACTGTTGGCTTTGCCATTTTTTGTCAATAATGTATTCTTTAAAGAAATAAAAGAAAAAAAAAGAAAAATATATAAGGAGAAGCAACCACATATCTTATGGTAGCTCAAAACTATAGATTTAAATCAAAGTTCTCAATTTTTATCATTGACATGCTTTATTTTCTAAATATGTTTCATTCAGGAAACTCCAAAAATAATTTAAAAAGAATAAGGAAGTGCCAGAATGTAAAGGGAAATATGTGTCAAGGCCTAATCTACGTTCCACAGGATTCAGAATGTTGCTCTTCTTTAGTAGTTGAGGGAGCAAGCACATTTATGGGCATCCAAGAGAAGTGTCATGCTAAGTACACCTTCTGTCTCAGACATCAGCTCAGTGAGTGCAACAAATGGCCCGTCTCCTATTGCCATAAAACCCTTTATGTGCTAAAGCTTGTTCTTTCATGCACTATGTGGAATGCAGGAGATAAAACAAAAAAACAAACTGAAAATCTTTTCTGTCATACTCCCAAAATATCCCTGTTGCTGTGCTTTTACAGACAAGCTTTGAGGAGCAGGAAGCAACACAGGGTTGGGAAGTTGGGGGGTGGCAATTTGAGGGGTGAAACAACACATAAAGGAGAGAGCTTATAAAACACATGTATTCTCAAGGAGTCCTAAATAAAAAAATAAAAAAAGGAGTTCTCTAAGTGTTTCTTGTCTCCTGTTTGGGCGGATCTACTTTTGGTGACTTCACAAGTGACGACTTCCCTCTGCATTGCAGACCCCAGTTCAAATAACACAATCCCATTAGCTTTGGGAGGTAAAGTGATTTGGCATACTCTAGTTGTCTTTGAACTCTAACAGCAGGGTTCCAATGTCTTCATATTTAGGGAGTGGAGACACATCAAGGAACACGTTTCAAAGCTCTGGCCCCATGATAAAGCACCTCTACATCACGCTTCAGCCATATCAGTGTTGGTAGAGCACATGTGGTCTGTTCCTCTACTCAGCCCTCTCCCCACAGCCTTGTCAGTCGCTTCTCTTGCTTACTCAATCTGGCCTCACTTTGGCCTCTCTCTGTGCCTTCCTGCTTTTGAATTCTTCCACGCTGGACCCTATTCCGGACACTTTGTTCTCAATGTCATTGATGCCAGTCTTTACAGTAGGTCTCTGAATAGGAATCTCTGCTGGGGATGGAACTATGTGGATTCTCTGTCTCTGGGATGAGGAAGGCCTTTGTGAGTTAAAAAGTATTTCCTATCTTTGCCTTGCATCTCTTTAATTTCCTTGGTCAACATACCAGATTATTAAATTAAATGTAACAGGCAGAGGCTTCAGACATGAAGCTTCCCAGGTCGCAAGTGTCTCAGGGTCACCAATTGCACCTGGCGAGAACTTCCTTAGCCAAGTTGTTTTCTCCAGGCTCTCTGCCCCTTCACATCTCTCTGCCAAAATGCTCTACTACTCCCTCTTGTACATCATTACCACACTAATCAGCCACAGGGGAACATGGCTTTCCATGAGAGTGGCACCCTGCGGAACCTCAAACTTTCACCAGTGGTGACATTCGCACAATGCAAAATTACGCCCCCTCCCACTCCAGAATGTGATAAGGTGCCCCTGATTATCCCATATCTCACAAATGTGATTGGCTTTGGGCTGAATCAAGATCCACTTAAGATTTGTGGGCCCTTTGAAGGGTTGGGGATTGCCCTGCGTCGCAGGGGTTGGAGGGGCCTGCGCTACACCCTAAGTGGTGTCCTCTTTCTACTCTGGATCACTTCACCTCCCATTGGAATGCTCCCAATGCTTGAATGCTGAACAGACGTGGCAACCCTTTTAATGAGCCAGTGCACCATACTGAGGCACCATAATAGGTTTTACCGATCAGAGGAGAGAGTTCGACATTGCTTCAGCTCAGGCAGGTGAACCAGAAGGTGATGAAATACTCTGATTGGACAATTTGGGACTCCAGAGGATCTGATCCACAGATATGCCACATCTTCCAACCCTACTGGTCCGTTGCCTATGTCATCAGCCTCGATGCTCGAGCTGTGCCATGCCAGAGCCCCACAAATGCACGCCCATCACGTAGACCAGCATGCTCTGCCCCCTCAGTTACAATTTGATCATAGGATGTCACAATCTGGAACAGATTTTTCACCAGTCCATGTTATATTAAATGGTTTGACCCTTTTAAAAACATGGAGAAAGCAGATTGTAAAATGGTTGCAAGAATGAAGAATCGATTGCATATAAATAATTTTAAGATTGTGATGGAGCTTTAAACAAAGAGAATCATCTCCATAAATAACTTTTGACAAAAGTTGAAGCAAATTGATTTTGCACCATTCCTGCTCTTTATTTTAGAAATAAAACTGAATTTGCACAATTTTTGGTAGTTACGGAACAAGGCATGTATGAAATTGATTTTACACTATTTTGCTGTCTGCTTACCAATACTTACTTTGTCTTACATTTAGCCTTGTCTCTCAGTAGGTGAAGCCTACTGACGGCGCATGCCATTTGATTGCTAAAGACCTATTGTCAGCTTAACAAGAATTTACAGTGTGCATAAGGGCCAATCATTGCATAACAATGGCTGGCTTTATTTTTACTCTTATTTGCTTGTTTCTTACTTGAAAGCTTTCCTTGTGCATCATGGGTTTGTCCCTCTGTAGGACCATAGCCGCTTCACATGTGAATTCCACTTCTCAGTTTTAGGGAACTACTTTTTAACTTTTGGCTTAAGCACTCCATGAGAATGCATGTGTTTCACAGCTGTCTCCTTGACTCTCCCTGTTCTTTATGTTGCTCTTTCTCATTCATGCTTCTCTCTCACCCTGCACTCTCTGTTGCTGTCTCTTATTCATGTGCTTCTCTCCCTGATGATCAGTGTTGCTGTCCCCCTCGTGTGCTTCTTCCCAAGCTCCCTGTATTGCTGTCTCCCTCCTGTGGTTCTTCCCGACACCCCTTAGTTGTTCTCTCTCTCGTGCTGCCACTCAATCCTCTGTTGCTTTCTTTACATTCGCCCCCACACCGCATCCAGTCGTTTCTTGGCCCACCCACAGCTGCAGTTCTGTTTTAAATATACTTTTTTCGGAGGGCCAGGCACCAAATTGTAGCCAGCCCCCTCACAAAAGCGAAATGTATTTTTATTTTCCAAGTGGCTGATCTGTGTGGTGGCTGTAATCCTTGATCAGTCACACAAAAAAAGAAGATGACAACAACGTCTTTCTGTAGCTGAGCACCTACATAATGACATAACCACCACAGCAGTCACCTTGCCCAAAAAACCACTGGCAAAGTCAGTAGATTACAAAGGCAAGACCTACTGGCTTTGTCAGTGCTTCTTTTTAAAATGTGAACAAACGCGTATAAGCTCTATTTCTTAACATGCAACTACAAATAGAGAGTGAGACCATTTTGCCCCATTTTTAACTTAGGCTACTCCTCCCAGGCAAGCAACACATATGGTGTGAAATGAATGATTTCACTCTTTTGCACTGGTGTGAAATGTTAGTTAATATAGCTTTGTTTTTTGAGCAGTGGTTCTGCCCGCCCTTGCAATTTTATCACGGCTTGTATACCATAAATGGAAGTTTGTAATACTTATATGGAGCAGATATATTGCTTCGAAAATATGCAAGGGTTTACTTTTAAAGGTAAACTGGCTCTTGGAAACAACGAAGGAACTACTCCTTTAACTGAACACAAGTCAGGTGGCATTGCAACCTACTTCCCATGGCTGTCGAAAATCAGGGGGGTCTTACACCCCCCAATAAATGTATTTTCTGGTTAATAATTGGGCACAAGGGCTTTCAGTCAGGTATGGTGAGGTGTCTGTCGGATTTCATCAGGAATTTTTACATACACACAGATAAAAACGCACACATGCTCTCTCTCTATCTGTTTTGAAAGACTTCACAAACATTGTTTATTTTACCAATTTTTTTTTTTTCTCGCTTAGGGCCTCATTTTTAGGGTCGAGCCTGCGTTGCATGCGCTCGCGCATGCGTATCGCAGCAAGACACTTTAGTATTTAGAAAAGGGCTCGGAGCCCTGTCAACTTCACGTAAGTTTTTTTCATTGGTTCGTGGGCTTGCCTAATAAAATCTGCTTGCTTTCATTAGTCGAAGGCACGCATACGTCAAGTCTTTTCCGGTGGCTATCCTTCCTCGAGCGCACCGACCAAGCACAGAAAACATGCGAGGCTCGCTGTTTTCCATCGGGCTCGTGGACTTCTTTTTCTCTAATTTACAAGCGCGATCTCGCTTGGCAGAAGTCAAGCGCTTTACATAGTTAATTTCACTTTTTTGGGTTAGGTACATAAATGCACTTTTGCCCGATAGGTGAAAAGTTGGGTTAGGAGTTTACAACGCGATCAGCTCTAACATGAGCAAACGCGAGTCCCGTTGCATTGTAAATGCTTGTTTAGTTTTGCCGCATGGAAGTGCCCCAAGCCTTTTTGCTGCACCTCCCTACTTCAAAACAAAAGGGCAGGAATGCGCCAGATCTGTCCTTGGCTCCTGTGCTGGCACACAAATTGATGCCTAGTGCCAACACAGGCACCCTTGTGCAAGGGTGCCTGCATTGCAGGGATGATTGTCTATGTGTGCTGTCGAATGAAAACACATAGAAACATTTCTCCAAGTTGTGCCACTTTAACGTCACCACTGAGGTGGCATAATGTATTTTAATATTATATGCCAATGGGACAATTGGAAAATCTGAAGTGCACCCCAAAATCCCCCCACCGCAAACCCCCGTCCCCAATTTAACTGACCAAGCTACGCCAAAAATACTGAAGGTAGCAAACGAAAATTATTCTATCTAAAAATGTCAAAGTGCCCTAATCTTTTTTGTCTTTCAGTAGAGAAACTGGAAGTCTCTTCCAGCGGCGTAGGTGTGTTTGAGAATTGTGAGAAGCTGCTATTCTCATACCAAGCTACGCCCACACAAGCCGGTTCCAGTTCTAGTCCCACCGCAGCGACTGAAGGTCACCTGGATGGCAAACACGAACAAATACGTTGGCGCCCGGTTATCTGGTTAAAAGAATGGCATGCACGAGTGGAGGTGAGCTGATGGGCACCGAAAGAGAGGTAGGCCGGAACTCTGCTCGCTCACTGGTGTTTGTTTTCATGCCTGCCCGTCGACTTCCGAGCACCATTCAGGGTGGAGAAAAGTATACACGCCTGCTGGATGCCTGTAGAGGCGTGCAGCGTGGGAAAACAGGTTTTGACCTCTTTGCAGTAAATATAAATTAACTGAAAACACGTTTTTATAAGGCGAAAAGGGTTTTCTCTTATACAGGAGGACGAGCAAGCACACGTAATGGGCTCAAAGATGTGCCTCCAGTGAACAACCCTCAGTGCTTAATTTGTGAAAAAATACGTGCCGGTGCCCAAAGCCCTCCTTTTAAACATGCGGCTGCTGCAATCAATTGTGCCAGCACGGAATACTGAGGCAGCGTAATCCTGAAGCCATCTCGGGCCTCTTCAATCCATTACAGCAACTCCCTGCCCCTTCAGCTCACTCTTGCAGCTTTCTGCTTTCTCCCATTGTGACGTTTTTTCGTTTTTCTCTTCCTGCGTCTTTCCCATGTGTGTTTTTTGCTCGCAGTAAATGTTTGAGGCAGAAAAATAAGTGCTGTCGCCCGCACTGGAAACAACAAGCACAAATTAAGCACTGACAACACTCCACCAGGACCAGCAAAAAGTGACCATCAAGCGTTATATGGAGTAGTGTCATTTAGTGGTATTATGGTGTGCACAATTCAGTGCTTTAAATGGAAATATAAAAGTTGAGGTACTCATTACACCAGAGTACCTGTTTGCTGTTGAAAAAAGTGCTAGTACAATAAAGCCATTGTAATTGTAATTGTATTTATATAGCGCTTACTACCCCTTGCGAGGCGTTAAAGTGCTTTTCGGCAAGTAGCATGCTACTCCGGAACCCAAGAGGAATTAGTGGTGGATTAGTATAGAGAATTATGAGCACACATTGCACCAGTGCTGAGAAGTGCCGGTGCTCTCCCTTTCAAATGAAAATAGTGCAGGTGCTCAGTTCCCAACAGTGAGTGCCCATTTAAAGCAGTGGTGCAACTGCACCCCTTTGGTTCACTCTGTGAAGCCCATCTCCACCTAGGGAGGGTACGTGATCATCTCCAGAGCTGCCGACCTTGGAAGTGAATAACCTTGGCTCGATATTCTGCGACTCGGGCGAATCACTTTGATCTCCCGCTGGCTATACAAAGAAAAGTGTAATGTTATCTGGTTCTCATAAAAAGTGCTCCAATGCCCTTGGGCAAAGTTTGCACTATAATTGCACAAAAAAATAGGCGGACAGGGTGCCAGACAGAAATCAGACAAATGTATTTTAAGAAGCCTTGTTGCTCAACGCAGACACTTTCTCCAACTTTTCCCGCCTTTAGAATCCTAAGTGGCTTCCTATTGATTATGCCGCAGTGTCAGGTGTGGCTCCAGACTGGAACTGCTGTTTCTTTCATAAAGAGAAATGGAGGTATTTGGAACTGAAAAAAAAGAGAGAGAGAGAGAGAGAGAGAGAGAGAGAGATGACACTCTGCCAGTCGCACAGCCAGAGTCTCCAAGATATTCTAAGGCTTTTCTGAGAAGAACAAACATGCAGTGGGTCTCACACACTTATAATTCCTGTTTCATGCATTCTAGTATATTCTTTTTGCTCATATGCAAATTAGTCTTGGCTCACCCCACAAAGGGAGAGTCCAGCCCACATTGCTTGGGCATATCTCCTCTGTACAGGAGGACAAGCATCTCTCGACACGTTTCAGCCATGTTGGGCCTTATCAGTGAGATGCAGCTTGAGTTCAGCAGCACAGCGAGTTACACAATCAACATCTGAGGATATCAACTCTGAAAGGAACAATAAATGATAGATGGAATGATTGTCTGGTCCAAATTGCTAGGCCATGTTGTCTGTCTCTGGGAACACAAGCCACCCTTCATATGTTCGGATGTTTGCTTTATCTATATTTTTGCATTGATACTTATAAAGTGCAAACCCTAAGGAGAAACAGAATATTGGACACTTCAGTGGGTGTTTGGATATCAAGTATAAATGTAACTTTTTGAATTACATTACTTTTTACAACTACATTTCACATATTTAAAGATTTTGGCATAGGGAAATCGAGTGATTTGATTGGAATCACATGATTTCTGTTATGCACTGCAACCAGAATTCAAATCCAGGCCCCCAGATTCCAAAGCCAGCAGCATAGTGACCAGATTACATCTCTGCCCATCCGTGAGCTGCAGCTCAAGTCCTAGGACACAGAGTCTGGGCATACCTGCTGTGAAACAGAGATGACCTAGTTGTCCTGATCAGTTCTTTTAACATATAGTACCACAGCTTTAAGGAGCTGTAGAATCAATCTTATAATTACAAACAACATCTAGACAGGTGCAGTCTATGCCCTTCTAAGATTCAATTGGCTAGATGTTAAGAAATTCCAATTAAGGGATGTTTTGGTCACATCCAGAATGGACACAGTACTCTCACAATGCTAAAGTTCATCAAATGTCTCCATCACATCACGCTTCAAACTAGAGGACATTGCTAGATCAGTATAGTTAAACCCATCTTGAATTCCAGCTTGTATACTGTCCTGATATGGTGTTACTAGATGTATGTGGGTGAATATTGCTAAAGTTTGGCCTACTCCTTTCACTCTTGCTTACCAACAGATATGTAACTGGTTAGTTAGGGAGTGTAGGGCGTAACCGAGGTGCCAGTGAGGCTGTCGCCAACATGCTTGCTAAGTGAGATACAAGCATTCCAAGCGTCTGTATGATGTAGGTCCCCTGGGGAGTTGTCTCCCAGGAAGCGGATATCCAGGAGCAAAGGGGAGCAGATGCAGCATCGCAGTGCGAGAGATGGCCAGGTAAGATCATCAGATCTCCATAATAGGTCAACTATAGAGGTAATTGTGCAATGGATAGACACTATTGTGTATGAACATCCAGAATATGTTAAGGACTATGCTATGGGAGGATAACTAATATGGAGGAATAGTCAGAATGTCACCAATGACACCCACTAGGGTTCTGATTATGAGCTGCACAGTACTTGCATTGTGCACATTTCACTTTCAAAATTAATGTTACAGTGCAGTAATATTCCAACAGAAGCATGGAATTAGAAATGAATCCCCCCAAAACAGTGCTTAATTTGTAAATAAAAACATGCCGGTGCCCAAAGCTCTCTTTTGAAACACGCAGATTCTGCATTTAAATGTGCGAGCCATCTCGGGCCTCTTTAATCCATTTACAGCCACTCCCTTCCCCTTCAGCTCTCCCTTTGCGACGCTTTTTCGATTTTCTTTTCCTCCTCGTTTCCCATATGTGTCTTTTGCTCACAGTAGTTGCCTGATGCAGAAAACAAGCACCGGTCCTCAAAAATAAGTGCTGGTGCCCTGCACCAGAAAGCACCGGCTCAAATTAAGCACTGCCCCAGAACTGAAAACAAGTGTGCGAACCCAGTTTCCACGTGAAAGTCTGCACCATTTTCTCTGTTCCAGGGGGACTAACCCTAACTACCCTCACATTTATGATCTGCTCTGAGTAGGCAGTGAATTATGATCTTGAGGGCAGGTGCTGTAAGAGGGTAGATGGAAGGAAGCAGAAACAGATGGCTAATGGGCAAGGGTTTGGGTATCAGTAGCTAAGCTGGTGGTTGTTTAAGGCCCTTGCTTCGACGAATGGTTCTCTCCAGTGGTGATTGGAAAGTGGTGCAGCTCTGCCAGCAATTCCCCAATGTGCCAGCGGCCGCTGATGTAAAGGTGGCCCCGCCTTGTGAATCAAATGGAAGTGCACTAGAAGTCTGAAGTGCAAATCTAAAAATAACACCTTAGTTGGGATTCATAGATGCATTGCTTGTTTTCCTCCTTGGGCTCCAGAACAGAAAGCTGTAACTACCAAAGTGATGCTTTGTTTAGGGAACTTTGGAGAACGAAGTTTGTTTGAGGAATGGAAAGCTTTTTAGCACTACATTCATGTTTACTGGGTATTCAAGTTTACTGGGTATTGTGGGTCATGAAAGTCAGTGCAAGTCACATCTTGGGTGTCAAACTTTTTAAACATGCCTGGGGTTGCTGCTTTTCTCTAGCTGCTGAAAAGCATCAAGCTTAAAGCTGTAAATATATTTCTTTTCAAATTTTAATGAAACACTTATGTTCTAAATATACTTAATATGGCTGCATCTCTTGTCTTTCCCTCTCGTGTGGTAGGTCATCCCACAAGTGGTCAGTCCTGTTTTTTCACCAAAGGAGGGGCAGAAGGAAGCGTTGTTGGATATTTGATGTTATCACACGATGACCCTGAGATGTGGGAGGTTGCACTGAATGTGAATGTTTCCATGACAGTTTTTCATGAAATCGCCTCACAATTGAATGGTACTATGGGTTTTTCTAACTTTAGCAATGGTAGGGAACGCCCGACCTCTGGTTCCTCTTCACCTTTTTAGGAAAACAAATTGTATTAGCTTCAAATAGTAATAGAAGCAATGTTGGTACTGAAACACAAAATATTGTGAGCCTACTGCCATATATTGACTTCTTACAGTTGCATTAGTGGATCAAAGCTATGGATGCTATAGATATAGAAGCTATAGACGCTATAGATATAGAAGCTATAGATTTCCCCACAAAATTGGGGATTATGACATCTTGAGGCAGGGAATGTACAAATGACCCCTTGTTAAATTCAGAGTTATGCCTACTTTTCAGTAATGTGTACAATCTTAGGTTTGCTCATCGTCTTTCTGTCTTTTTCACCCATTAATGTCTACACATAAAATATGCCCATAAAGTTATTTGCGGGCCACTTGTTAGAACTCAGACAATAAGAATTCAGGAATGCTATATAGCTGTTCTTCAGAACGCATTTTTTGCACAGTGTTTTAGTGGCAAGCAATGTGTACACATGCTCCCAAAAACACTAGTTTGAAACAAATCTGAAACAGTTAATATGTGGACCAAGTATCATTAATCGAAACAAAACTTTGACCACAAACAGGCTCAAACAGCAAGCAAATATTGGAAAATCTAACAGTCTCACCTTTGAGGCATTAGCAAACCTGTTGGCTTTGCCAGTGCTATTTGCTAAAGCTGAACAGCATCGGTAAAAAGAAAAAAAAAGCTTGTTGCCAGTGCTGAACAGCAGGAGCAGAAAAGCCAAAATGATGATGTTTCTCATGCCTGTGTCACTACACATAACATCATATGTCAAGATGCTGCAGTGAACATTATGGCTTTTTTTTAAATTAATTTTACTATTCAAAAATGGCAAATTTGGTGTGATGAATTAAAAAATATAACAGAAGAAAAGGTGTGTGAAAGTGCATTATAAAAATGGAACAAATTGCAGCTGCCTGAGCCTCCAAAAAAGTAAAAAAAAATAAAAAAATGAGATGAGGAGGATTGGAGAACCAACATATGAGCAGGGGAGGCAGGCAAGCGACTGAACACTGCTGAGCGGCAGGGAGCAACAACATCGACCAGAGAGGGGTGGGAGCAATGGAGCTTGAACAGTCTGTAGAAATATAACAAAAAGGGGAAGAAAGAAATCTTGCGTAATGAAAAGGGGCATCAACGGATGAGCTGGCAAAGGTGGTGGGGTTATGAGGAAAGAAGCGGGACACAGGGAAGCGAGCAAGAAAACACATGCACAGACGCAGACTGCAGAGATAAAATGAAAAGAAGTACATCCCTAATGTTAGCTGTGTAAGGATACAAGTCATATAGTCAATTTGAGGGTAAATATTTTATGTTTTGGGGGAGGGACAAACACAAGAAGAGGAAGGGAGCCATAGAACAAAAAACAAATAAATATGAGAGACAAGAAAGGCAACTAATAATGCTCCAAACTTTACTAAAGCTTACTTTGTGTATTGGTATTTCACCCAATACGTATTGTACACAATGGGCCTTTCCACAAGTCTGTATGTGAGACCTAAACAAGGGCTCAGCAAATGTGGTGGTAAGCCGGATGTTATGTTTGGCAAGCTGTCTCACATGGGCTGCAAGAGCAGAGTGGGGGCAGACTAGCCTGGCAGGTGATACCACCTTCTGGAGGTGGCCAACAGACAGTAGGCAAAAGTGACACAGCATGGTTGGGGACAATGACCTGGCAGGAGCACATGGGGGAGTCTACCTCCCCACCTCCCCACTTGTACAACAATGCAGCGGTGGCTATTTTGGACTGAACCAATTCATAGTAAAACACTAGCCAACCATCAAATCTGCAGAATTACACCTCAATCGCCAAAGCAGAAACAGAGTAATAAATAAATAAACAAAATAAACATACAAAGAAAGTGAAGGAACACTCAAAAGAACAGAAATATGTCTACTGACAGAAATAAACAAATCTCTGCTGTTATTCAGCAACTCCAAGTGCATTCATCAAATAAACCAAGCAGCAAGATGGCGCCCAAAAGAAAGGAAAGGTTACATGACTTTGAGGATTTCACTGAGATCACTGGTGAGAAAGATGAAAACCAAGATGCTGCCAACAATGAACAACACAATAGACAAAGATATCCACTAGATACTCAAGTAACTGCTGCCACCTCAATCCTTTACATATCAAAAAGTAAGGAACGTGTCAAATGCAATACATTTAATCCAAAAAGAATGTAAACTATGAGTGATGAACCTTTACATAATGTCACAAGAAAAAGGGGAGTTGATTGGTGAATTCATTGCCCGCCACCATTGCGCGGTTCAATACCGTGAATTCCAAAGATTCTCTCATGAAGGAGCCATCAAAATATCAATCATTGAAGGATGTCAGCATGGGCAAGAATGTCAGAAATGTGGTAAGGACAGTCCCTTTGAGAAAATGCGCAACGAAGCAAACAAAGACAATCACCAAACAGCACCATAACACACAACTACACAGGGACTGCCAGAGAGAAGATCATAGTTCCTCCACATCCTGCTCAAAATCGTGCACTACAAGACAGTCAACAAGATTTTAAACTGCATAGGGGTTCACTATCAGCTTACTTCCAGTGGAAGGATTAGTATCTATTTATGGTTGCTGATGAGCACACTACAAAGAAGAAATATTGCCACCTAAATCTCATGATGGGTAATCACCCTGCTTACTTCATCCTGGACAGCGGAGCATAAACTACATGTGTGCTGCTGACTACAAGCCGATTAACCCTAGGCCAGGGTTTACTCAAGCAGATGTTAGGGTCTACATGTGGATAGCCAGAGAACCACTTTTGGTCTTTGACAAGTTCAATGTGACATTAGCACACAACGATCGCATCACTGAAGCTGACATGCGTGTGATAAATTGGCCAATCAGCCTATCGATTGTGGAGCAGTTAAACTTAATTGCTGTTTTCTACATGGTGGACAAAGATCAACCCGTACTTCAACAACAACTAAAACTATTCAACAATTTAGGAAAAATGAAAAACTTCCAGTGAAGTTACACATAAACGAAAACATCAATCCGGTGGTCCAGCATCACAAAGCATACTGTTTCGTTTACAGGAAGTAATAGAGGAGGAACTACAAGAACTTCTACCAGCAGGCATCACTGAGCAGTCTCGAGGACCAACACCTGAGATCTCAGGTGGTAATTGTAGTTTGGTGGTAGCCTTAGCAAAGGCTACCGCCAACCTAGAATTACACGAATATATGTAACCAAATTCACAACACATCTATGGCTATTCTGACACAAAACATGACACTTCGGCAGTCTGCATCAGCAGAGATATTCCAAGAAGCCATCAGGGCAGTCATCACTAGAGTGACGACATCCTGTATTTGCCACATCAGTGGAAGGACAGAACCAAGCAAAGATGGGAAAGCCCCAGCAAAGATGAAGCCGGCTCCGAATGGAGCCGGCGGATTTGCTGGGGTGCGACGGGTGCAGTTGCACCCGTCGCGATTTTCAGTGTCTGCCAAGCAGACACTGAAAATCTTAATGGGGCCCTGTTAGGGGGCCCCTACAGTGCCCATGCCAGTGGCATGGGCACTGCAGGGGCCCCCAGGGGCCCCACGACACCCGTTCCCGCCAGCCTCTTCCTGGCGGTGTAAACCGCCAGGAACAGGCTGGCGGGAACGGGGTCGGAATCCCCATGGCGGAGGATTCCCTGGGGCAGGGGAAAACCGGCGGGAAACCGCCGGTTCCCCTTTTCTAGCCGCGGTCAGAATTGCCCCGGAAGCACCGCCAGCCTGTTGGCGGTGCTTCCTCTGCCCTCTGCCCTGGCGGTTAGAAACCGCCATGGTCAGAATGAGGGCCATAATCTCGAACAGAATAATTTGCCCAGACCTGGATAAAGTCAAGGCTCTCGGTGAAACCCCAGCTCCTAAAGATGCCAGTGTTGTTTTCTCTTTCCTAGAAATAGTCAGTCACTTCTCCAGGTACATAAAGGACTAGGCCAAGGTCAGCAGTGCACTCAGATATCTAACCAAACAAGGATGAACATTTCAGTGAGCACAGGAGTGTGGACACACATGTCAAGAAATAAAAAGAAACATACGAGTGCCACTGACATGCTCTGTTTACTGAACTCACAGTGGAAGCCAGCCTGTTAGGCCTATTATCCATTCTAGCACAATATTGCATAACTTTGTACTGTGGCCAAATTGTATCCTAAGCCATCTGCTTTTGGACATTGATAAGCCATATTCATAACCTGAGAAAGAAAGCCTAGCAATAGTCTGGGCATGTGATTGCTACCCTATCTTCATCTATGGAAAAAATGACATAGTCACCAACCACCATACGTTATTGACACTATTACAAAATCCAAAAGCAAAGATAGATGCCTCCTCTGATTGAACAATGAGGAGCACATTTTCAAGAACACTCATATACCATTATACACATACAGAGAAAGGACAGCAACCCGACAGACTCCGTGTCTCGACATCCATTGACTGCCGCCATGCAAACAATCGCTTCGGCTGTAGACTATGCCAGCTTTGTTGCATGCCAAGCAACTCCCCCATTTATGTCTCTTCAAGATACTGGAGAATCCACCAAAACAGATCTCATGCTGGTGGGGGTCAAGAGAAGGGCAGAGGTGGCACATTCACAGTGACCATCTCTTAGGAGCTACAGACATCAAAGAATTGTCTGTGTTTCGACAAATACATGATAAGCATAATTTTTAACACCTGCTCAGAGCAGGAGTTAAAATGACTCGCCCATTACTACTTTCAATGGGCCTCTCTTTACTTTGCAGAATTAGTGCCATTTTTTATGGCACTAATCTTGCAGAGTACCACAATAGCGTCATAAATAATGACGCTATTGTCCTAGTGTGCACCGCATTGTAAATACAGTGCTACCATGGTGTGGTTAGCTGCCGGAAAGGGGGGCGTAAGAAAAGCAGCACATCACAGCTGATGCACCACTTTCTTGTAACTCTGGCCTTAAGTTTCCTGTTTTGAGTATTTTGAAAAGCTGTATATCTGTTATCAGATTAAATTTAAAAGAATAAGTAAGGGTGATAAAAACATATCTTGTGTTGATATACAAAAAAGGCTGCCCAACGTAAGTGGTGCTTCAAATAGGAAAAAATAAGTTTAAAGACTCACAAAAATGAGTCAGGTTCAGGGTTACAGGGCGGGGATAAGAGTGAAGGGTCTTCCCTAGGACTAAATGCCTAGGGTGGAATTTGGAAATTTGGCACAACACATTCTAGTGTGAAATTGAAGCAAGCCTATATTTCTAGTAAAACTATTCATGTTGGCAACATATTTGCTGCAAAAAAGTGATCAACCTACAGGTTCACAGTTTTGAATTACAGAGTGACCAGTTCAGCTTCTTTTCTTTCTTCAGGGGTTGATAACATGAATATTGTTCAGCAAAGTAATATTAGCAGCTTCAATTAACTGAACAATTCACATGTAATATGGTATGCACATGTTTTTCATCTATGTACCCTAAAGTGTTATAGTAATGTGTTAAGTAGGAGTAAACACCCTTAACCCTTATCCAATGCATGCCACTCTCTTGTGTGTTGTCAACATTTGGCTAAGTTGAGGTAGCAGTGAGTTGACACTGTTGACATGCAGGTTACTTGGTCTAGCCTGAATTATATAGCACAGAAGGTTGAGCTTCTATGGCATAAACCTGTGTAGTATGAGGATCACTGCTTCCACTGCCAGTGAAATTGCTTGTTAGTTTAGTGTGCCTGTTACAGCTGTACAACTATATAATCAGAAGATTTAATGTGGAATTGCAGGAAAATAGCATTTTGGGTTAATGCACCAGATTATGGTGCATGGTGTATTGGTAGATTGCAATTCCAAATGCCAGTAAAATGAGTAGATGTGGTTACCCATCTGTTGCAGAAACTTACCATAGTTACAAGTCACCACAATATCATGTGTGTCACTTTCAGATAGGTTTAGTTTAATAGAGTGCCATCATTTTCACAGCCAACACTGTTGAAAGAAAATCTCCCAGCACCAGAATGCAACTCACTGTCTGATAAAACGCCAGCCTGACGCAAGTGAGAGAGGGACACGCGAAAACCATGATTTTCTGTCCAACCTCCAGAAGCCAGAATGGGATCCAAGTACATCTAGGAATTGCAGCGAGATCTTTGTAACATGCAGATTACATGTCAGAAAGTTGTTAATGAGCATTCTGCAAAAAAGCGGTTTACCCTGACTGCCACAGATTACTTTGCCTTTAATATAGCTCAGCAATTAATGCAACAAGGACACAAATCTGTCACCTGCAGGTAACAGATTCCAATTCTGGTAAAATACTCAGCTTGCTGTAATGCCAAGTGTGTAATCTGCACATCACAAGTTTGAGCCCTTGCAAAACCAACACAACCTTTCGCTGTTCAAAAGTCTTCAAACTGATGACATTTGATTTTATATATATAGTGATAGTTATATTTAGAATTTAGGTATTGCTGCCAAATTGCCTCATTTCCACGTGCCGCCTTCAGATAGCCTGGTTTATAACTGGGACGAGTTATTTTGGTTTTACCTTGTATGTTGGTGCTCAAAATATCAGCATGCAAAGCCATGTTGGCTAAAGAACATGAGGCTGACTGGAAATCTCCCAGATGACATTGGCAAGTATGCTCATGTATATTAAACCTGCTTCCCCACTTTTCAACAGTTGAAATTAATCTCAAAATATATTGGTGGGTGCATAATAATACACTAATATTGTATAATGTGTAAACAAAAGTTTGTTGTCATATTTTTTTCTTCTCTACTCTTCCTTCCAACATCACAAAAAAAAAGCAGTGCAATGGGGTTAACAGAAGTCTCCCATTGCAGAAACAGAAAGAAACAAGCATTGGCATAGCCAATAGGTCTCACCTTTGGGACCTAATAAATATTTAGCAATGCAGCACATTATCCTGTGTGCTACAACATATAATGTTGCTACACGTGCCACTGGTGACTGTCCACACACACCGAAGGATGGGCTCTTGTGCTACTTAATGAAAATGTGATAAAGTCTCTTCAAAATTCAAAAAAGTGTATTTCTCTAACTAAGAGGCTTTGACAAATAGGCACATTATAACACTGCATTGAGAAGTACTTATTTAAAGTGCTTTTTTGTACAATTAATAGTCAGAACTTCTATATCTGGAAGTGATTTTATATGCGATAATGAAGAAAAAGGTTTTTGTGACATAAGATATAACAGAGGCAAGTTAAGCTATGACATATCAAATACTCAAAACCCTAATGCATTAAAAACTACACAGTCACATTGAGTTCTTTAGAAAATCTAAAATCTATTTAAAATGCAAAAAATGGTGAAACACTGTTGATACTGTATTTTAAACTATACATTTAATTTAAGATGTGCACAAGCAAATTATAAGTTGTCACTTGCACTGAAAAACAAAACATCTGAATAAAACAGCAGTAATACAAATACAAAAGTGGTTAGGAACATGCAATTTGTATAAGACCATCACTTATATTTTGAATCCAGGTCGCAGCAATGAGGAACTCTGTGACGTGCAAATTGATCACAGCATGAAGACACGGAGGCAGAGTATGGGGGCTGCAGCGAAGCTACTAACTGGGCGAAAACATATCAAAGAGAATAAGAAGTCTTACTCGTCAGCCGCGGCCCGTCCTTTGGGGCTAAGGGGCCACGCCCCTGACCTTTTGCTTCTCATGAAGAGTGCCTGTTAGGCTGAGCAAAGGCCAGCCTGACAGACACTCTTCATTTTCAGGTCAGGCAGCCAGGAGCTAGGCATTCGCTATTTGCACAGCCTCCTGGCTGCCTGAGCTGAACTTTGCTGGGCTGAAGAGGTCACAGCTCCTATGGGCCTGACCTCCTCAGCTCAGCAAATGTGCTTTGAGGCCCTCCCTCTCGGTGACTAGGGAAGTGTCACCCATTGTCTCTGACCTGGGTGCCTCAGGTTTAAGCTCTGAAGCGTCCAGGGAGAGTGTTAATCATTGACACCTTGTCACAGAATGGGGTGGGGTCAGCAGGCTCACTGACCCCATCCCACTGTATGAAGAAGTTGGGACAGCAGCCCCAACCCTCCTGGGACCTTAAAGGCTGAGCTGAAGGAAAGTGTGTGTGTGTGTGTTTTTAAATGACTGGTGCATGCCAGTATGTTTGAATGCTTGATAATGAGTGTTGTGAATAGATGTGTGTGTGCGCACGTGTGTGAATGAATGAGTGTGATTGTGAGTGTGTATGTGTATGTGCGTCCCACCCTCCCTCCTAAAATTACCGGCTGCCACTGTTACTCATCCTGCTGCCCGAGCCTTGTACCCTGCAACTCCAGATCAGTAGCACCCGTTGGATGGGACAAAGTATGTGCTGTATTACAGTCATGGGAAATGTTAAAGAATGAATATGAATTTATTAAAGCTAAGTGGATCAACTGATTTTATATATATATATATATATATATATATATATATACAGGGTGTGTGCTGGCTGGCGCCTGTACGCCCGCACCCAAGCGTGTCAATATCAACTATCATGCGCCACAGGGTTACTTCAAGGAACAAGGGCGGCACTCCTGGTGATGGGTAATCAATCATTATTCAGTCTTTTTGGCAAAAAAGGCAGAACAGAAAAGGCGTCAGTGTGTTTTGGCCCTGACAGGCCTTGATCATGCGACAGGCATTCTGATGTGAGTGTTGTATGTCAGACAACTATCACAAAATAGGGGAATAATTCTTGAAACGTAGGCCACGACCTAGAATTTGTTTGATTGATAACTTAATCACACTTTATACTAAACAAGGATAGGATGACTTTAGCTAGCGGAACTAAAGTGTAAAACATAGCACCTGAGTGTTAAAATACTCGTTACATTATGAACAGCTAACAATGGAGGGCCCCGTGGAAAGCAGACGTAGTCTAGTCTCTCCAAGGGAGCTTTCGGGAGGGAAGTGACGGAGGGAGGGCAGGATTGGTTGGTGAGTGCATGGGGTAGGATATGGGAGGGGTATATATATTGAGAAGGGTGTGGGGACCGGCCTCTTTCACACCAGCATGTTCGTTCACTGGAAAGTTTGACCGGTCCCATGGGGCAGGTAGAGTTCAGGAGGTTCACATTCCTTGCAGCGCCATGCCTCAGAGCCACAACGCTGCTGCTGTGAGGGCCGTGTTTCGCCTTTTACGACAAAGCCGGCCAGTCTGACCTCCTCAGGCCTGGCGTGTTAGACCAGGCCTGGGTCGGAATTACACGCCCTGCCGGTGGCCGTGTGCGGTTCACCCCAAAGGGCAAAACAAAGGAAGTCTGTTGTGGGGAGGGGATGCAGTAAAGTTTCACCAAGCAGTGGGGGTGGGGGGGTGGTGGGCCCCTTTAGTGCGGCTCCCTCGGTAGGGGGGGGGTTGGGCCCCTGATAGATGCCTCTTTAGTTGGGGGGGTGGAGGGCCACACCGGGGAAGGGCCAGGAGCAGGCCCAATGGCAGAAGGCAACACACCCACGGAGGGAGCCCCCATTGACAGCGTGGCAGGCCAGGTGGCTGGGCCTTGTAGCCAGGCCAGCCCCTCCCCAGTGGTGCAGGCAGGGAAAGTGGGGGCCAAGAAGGCTGGGGCCAAAGGGGCCTCACCAAACAGAAGTCCAAGTGTGCAGGTAGGCTGGGCATGGGGGGCCAGGGGACAGCAACCTGAAGACTAGAGTGGGGTGAGCTGGTGAGGAGAGGCAAGGGACTTTGAGGGCCCCTAGGGGCCCATGCAGGGAAGCATTTTCTGGCTGGCCAACCGAGCAGCCGGCAGCACATGACTGGTCCCGGTGGACATTGAGGAAAGGATTAGGGAACAGAGGAGGGTGGTCAAAGAGATGAAGGAAAGATGGGCCCAGCTATGCAAGGGCAGGGAGGAGGCTCTAGACAGGGAACGACACCCGAAAAGGAAGGCAGGCAAGGAGGAACTGGGGGGACCGAAGGGCCGTGGGTCTAGGTTGGGCTTTTGGTTGTGGGTTCCACGGGAGGTGAGTCAAGAGGCTCGTGCGGCCGAGCGGTCCAGCCGTACGACGGACACGAGTGGCGCATACGGCCATGCGTGGCGGGAAGAGTTAATGTTAGTGGTAGAGACTGGCGGAAGATAGGTGGTGCCAAGGGGGCGCACACGGCCCAAGTACGTTGGTCTGAAGCGCTAGAGGGGTCTTCGGCGGCCTTCTCTACACCGCAGGAACATACTGGGTGCAAGTATGGCGGACACTGTGAGGGACGCGCTCATGATGAATGGACTGAGGCGTTGGCTGCGAAAGGTGTGCACGACGAATGTGAGATGGACGATGAAGTGGAGGTGGATCTGGATTACAAGAATGAGCCGGAAGAATGGGAAGAGGGAGAGATACGCGAAAGCGAGGTGAGTAGCGAAGGTGGGAGAGGGGAAGGTCGCAAGAGCGGCGCAACTCCCTCTTCGGTTTCTATATTGCAGGTGAAGGCAGTCAGAAGAAAGGCAAAGATGACCTTATGCGAGGAGGAACAGGCTCGTCCATCTCTGACATCGGCTAAGGGGAAGACTCCCCGGGTTCAAGGTAAGGGAGAATTGTGGTCAGTTTGGAACGATGGTCAAAAGAAGGTTGTGCCAAATACACGCAAGTCAGTAGGGGTTGGCATACCTGGAGTTAGCGTGGCCCAGGTGGGGGACCGTACGCAGGCAGTCCAGACTGTGGCTTCTGCAAGTGACATGGGGGACACCTCGAAGGGTGACGGCAAGGATGGTGAGGACAAGGTCGGAGAGGGGCTTAGGAAGCGGCTCCCATATATGGGTGTTGCGATGCCTTTGGGTTCTCACGTGGCGGAAAAAACGAAATCCAGCATTTTCCGACATGAATACGTAGATGTGTTCAAATTACTCCACAGGGACATACAGGCTAAGGAGGGCTCCAAGGAGGAGGAATGGGAGCTAGCACGTAGTTTCCAGGGTGCCGATTACGATGGATAACTGGACGTCTGCATTTTTAATATATGCCAGAATCTATTGTGAAAAATCTCCTGACAGGACCATCGCGCTTTTCAAATATCTGGACATCATACGCAAGGCACAAATGCATTTTGGGGGTTTCACATGGTTGAACTATGACGATTAGTTTAGGGCACATGTCAGCGTGAATCCATAAAAACCCTGGGGGGATGCTGACTCGGAATTGTGGATGCAGTGGATGGCTTCATCACATTCTGCCACATCCACGCATTCCGGCAGTGGCCTACCAGTAGTGTACAAGCCCTTTCAGGCGCGTCTCGCCCAATGGACGTGCCTGAGGATTTGAGGATTTACTTCTCCTTCACCATATCACAGCTCCAGGAGCACTGAGCGCCTCTTGCTGGCCTGAATAATGATAGACAGGGTTGGTCAATCACTCCATATCTTTCACCATATGTGAACTTGCATAATGCCACACCCTCACTAACTGTGGAGTTTGGTGCATTTTTTCATTGTTGCAGGACAGTTAAATGGATCAATGGAGTGAAACCAATTTTACTCATACCATTTGTGTGCCAGAGCACACTCTGTGGCACTGATTAGCAATGTCACTGTATACAGAGTTCTAACACCACCAACAATGGAGTCCAGAAAAAGGTGACAAATCTGTGGAGACTTTGCAGAAAAGCAATATGCTACAAAGTGGCTCTCCAAGTGAGATTCCCCTTCCAGCTAAGATCTTAGGTAGACTAATCATTCCCTTTATGGACTTCACCACTCGTGTAAAAGAAGGACAAATTGTTGCCTCCGAAGCCGCACTTGTCTGTTCTGTGCCTTTCTGAACCTACTCATTCCCATCTTTCTAGTCCTGCAATAACCACTATCCCTGTCCATGGGGAACTCTTCTTCTCATTTACAGACCCCCACCAGTGAGAGGACCACTGGTTGATCCACTAGATGGTGCTTCATTATGGGAATACCTCCAGTAGCCTTGTCTCCTCTTTGATAGCTTTTCCATTCAAGCCACCTCACAGCAGTACTCCTAGCAAGATTATAGCAAGACTTCAGGTCATAGCCCTCTCCTGAGTAACAAGCAGACTGTCCAAAAGCACCACCCTGGAACTCACAGATTTCTGCAGTCTGCTGACAAGAGGATGGCACCTCATATTTAGTTTACATTTGTAGACTAAAACTGTGTATTTCCACAGCCTGACTTGTTGAGCTCTGTCTAGCGTTAGAGCAGTGTGTTTCATCTCACACTCAGCCATATGTCATTGTATAAATATTGCAGGTAACAGAATAGATTGGGTGATCCCTAACTGGGGCTTGCAGGACAAATGGCACAAAATGAGCTGGCCTTCCCTCGTGTGGCTGTTACCCAATATGTATATGCCCTTCTCTGAGGAGAATTGGAGCAGGAAGAGGGCAGGGACTGTCCTTACATTTCATAGTGTCTTTGGTCTTCTTCCATCCTTTCACAGGTGCCTGGTTCACTTCCAACTACTTTGGGGATGTTCTAGGGTCTGCATCTAACATGCCCATCATTTGGCAGAGATGCAAAATAGACTGCTGTCACTCACGCACACACACACACACACCCTACACAAATGCAAGTATGCAGGCACAGTCACTTCGTCTCCATGCTTACACTGACACACATCTACAGTGCAAACATTCATGTGTCATCCATGATCACCATGATGGAGTGAAGAACTTGAGGAAAGGGACTGGCAGGACCCTTACTTTAGGAGGAGACAGAGGTATGCCACAATCTCCATATACGTGACTGGAAACAGCCTGTCTCCACTACTATGATTATCTGCTGCCTCCCCAAACAGTATATTCCAGAGTTGCTTTCACTCTATTTGGTGTGCCTCTCATGACCACAGAGCCCAGGTATGGGTCTCAGTCCAATATTGCAAACGATCACCATACATGCATGATTCATGAGGGACTGAGGCAAATATTACAGAAAGGTTCTGAAACTAGCTATGGAGAACGTAGGGCAGGGGCGCATGTTCCTTTGAACCATGCATGAGACATTCCTGCCCAGTCATTATCCAAATGACAACATGGCATTAATAATTTCAAGCCAAAACCAGGAATGTATTTGGCAAGATACACAGATTGCAAACATGCATATACACAAGGAGAACTTTGCTTTTTGCCAATGGGTGAATGCATTATTTCTGCATGCAGATTTACTAATCATGAGGGCAAGGTTGTCAAAGCAAATAGTGGGCTGTCTTTCCAATCCTAGCCCTCCAATCATAGGATGCATTGGTTCCATCTTCTGATGTCAGCATTCCACCAAAACACGGATGCCCACTTACACACCCATATGGGCTATGGAACATATTGTCCTACTTTGGCCTTAAAATGCCTTTTAGTGAAATCAAAAGGTTACATTTCTAATCCTAAATTAAGGCTAGGAATATAATTCTCTGTACATCAGTGCTCATGTCTTATATAGGCGTCAGTCTGTGGTGGTCTGCGGCAGGGGGGGTGTCTGCATGCACTGCAGGAGTCCTGCTCCAAGTCGAACTCCAACAGGGGGAAAGGAGGTTCTACTGGTGCCCATCTATGTGCGTCCCTTAGTGTAAGCGAGAAATGCACATAAATCTACATACCATGACGCGGTCGCAAGATCATATTGATCACATTTTCTCTGTAAAAATGTCTCCTCCATCTTGTTTTTTCCAAACATGGCACAAATGTATAGAGGGTGGCTCCACAAATAATACTCCAACTGGGCAGTGGCAAATTATTTAGTGTGAGATGTTTAGTATCTTCTAGTCTATTTCTATTTCATTTGGATATCTGCACTTTGCGTAGAAATACGGTTGATAGCTTCTAGCATCAAACTGATGGGATCAGTAAATAAGATTTTCTTCGCTTTTTTTCCACTACGCAGTAAGTGAAAATGATTCGCAATGCAAAGCTCCCTTTTTCGAAGGATTCACTTTGGTCTACCACACACTGAAAAACCCCATGTACAGTAGGGAGCCTACATTCGAGGATAGGAATTTTGTCAAGGTCCTATTCCGATGGCAGCTACCAATTTTGGACTAACACGTGGCCCTGTGTTGATTCGTAGACACAGCCATCAATCAGATCGCTGCGACAACAGTAATCTGGTTGGCCACTCTTTCACACAATTAAAAGAGGACCATATGTGAGGCCTATTTTAATTGGTGACCATTCATAAACTTTAAAGACCGGCTGTTGAGGTGCAGGAAACCTCTGTCAGCCTAATTGGATAGATGATAGTATTCAGACATAATATCCGTCCTTTTCCCAGATCAATTTGAGGACTGGTTGCTGGCATTTTAAACTGAATTTTGCTCCACAAGCAGACTAAACCAACAAGCATTGGCAAATATTCCTCATTGTCAATACATTTGTTTATTTGCGTCTATGAAAAACAAACAAATCATCTGGTTCCAAAGGCACTTATGAAAAGGTGCCAGGAATGAAAGGCAGCGAAGATAATAATAATGAGTGTATAGGGGAATCAGGGGTTGGCCGGAGACATTAGAAGGTGAAAAGCAGAGTTGCACTGGGAAAGAAGGTACGGGGGGAAGTAACAGAATGAGACACACAGGAGGGAGTCAGCAAGAGCGGACAGAGATGGATGTAGTTGCAAAGTAGTCCCACATGCAGTTCAGTGCAAGCACCAGGGTCCAGGTGGAAGGATCCCACCAAAGAGCCAATAGCCTTTGGTGAAAGATAAACCGAGCTAAGAAGTGATTGACAAAGTTTCAAGCCAATGAGTGAAAGAGGCTGGTCAAAGAAAGCAAAAGATTGAAAGGAGTAGACCCAAACTCCACTCCATATATATTGTAAGCAACATGTCTGTTTGATAACTACGCTGTCAAAACCGAGACCTAAAAAAGGGCAGATTTGCTTTCAGCTTGTCTAACTCTACCAAACATCTGGCAGGCTAGCGCACTGTTATTCTTCAGGAAATGTATGAAGGTCATGCAACACGTTATTGGGGTGCAATTCTCTGGATGATGAATCCCAGGTGATTACCTCCTTCCCTGCATCTCTCTCCTTACCCACCCCTTCTGTACGTCATCTCCTATTGCCCCACCTTTGAACATGCACTCTGTTGCTTTGGAGCTAGGTTTGAGCTCTGTACATCCCCAGTGCGGACATCTAAGGACGCTGCTGTATCTGTGGCTCCCACACTCTGAGTGTGATGGTGGGCTGCTGCGGGAATGTGCAAATTGCAGGCAGATGCAAGCAGACTTGTGTCAAATGAAAGCCATGCTCACAGCTGATTAATATCTACTATGACAGGTTGCAATTATAAACCTCCCAAGGCGATTTCTCTCCCGAGTCGCTTTCAAAACGACAAAAATCACAAGTATTCACTAGTTTGCATTGTTTAGGCCGGATCTTTGTTGTCTGTGAAAAGTCGTGAAAACAGTGGATTAGGCATGGCTTAAAATCCCATTATTACTGTTCCCAGTGATAAATAGCATTTTCAGACTAGTCTTGCATTGTGAGAATTCTTCTTCACGCCCCTTCAAAGAAACAGAAAAAACATAACTGAGACTCGAAGAGGGATCTGTTTTTATTGTTGATTCTTTACACAGAGAAATATGTTCTCTTGTATAAAGATTGCTCAAGTGGCATTTGGAAAGATGCCTTTAGGTTCACGATATATAAATACCACAGTCATACAGTCTTTTTTCTATTTCTGCTTCTCACATTCAGGTGGTTATATGAGGACCTATTTCTGACCTGGACAATATTTTGGTGCATTACAATCGCCTGGGGAATTACTGGTACCGCAGGGTTCGGGTTCTCTAGTGTGGTATTTCCCACATATTCTTACTTCGCAAGTGGGAATAGAAGACAAAATGGTAACATTATTTATTTTCCCACTTTTCGGCTGCAAAAGTAGCAATATTGAGGTATTTTGCCACGCAAATTGCACCTGATTTACACTGGCAAAGTTACTGCAGGTGAACCCGCCAGGTCTGTGAGGTTAGTTTTGCACAACTTGTGATGCTACTGTGCACAGCAACTCCTGTTTGCACCTGGAGACCCTTAGATTGATAATAGTCTATTATTTCCGGATTTATCGTTTAGTTTATTTCCTCGAGAAATTGTATTTCCTTGCAGTACACTAGTTATGTATCCTATTACTTTGTTTTCACTGGTGATAATTACCTCTATGTCAGCAAAGGTTTATGTCTATTGTTAGGTTTGCACATAGCTGTTCTGTCTCTCTTCTTTTTAGGGTCGAGCCTGCGTCGCATGCGCTTGCGCATGCATTTCGCTAGCGAGACGCTTTAGGGATTAATAAGGGCTCGGAGCCCCGTCCACGTGACGTCAGTATCTTTCATTGGTTCGTGGGCTTGCCTGTTAGAATCTGCTTGATTTCATTAGTGGAAGGCACGCATACGTCATGCCTTTTCCGGTGGTTAGCCCTCCACGAGCGCATCGAGCAAGTACAGAAAACATGCAAGGCTCGCTGTTTTCCATTCGGTTTGTGGACTACTTTTTCTCTATTTTCGCAACGCGATCTCGCTTGGCCGAAGTCGAGCGCTTTGCATAATATCGATCCTGTTACACAGTTTATTGCACGTTTTCCGGTTACGTACATGGTTTATGTCACAAGAAAAGTCCAGTTAGGAGTTTACAATGCTATTAACTATAACACGAGCAAACGCGAGACCCGTCGCATTGCAAATGCTTGTTTAAGTATGATGTTAGCCAAAGCCTTTTGATTTCAGTGAAATTATAGGTGTAATTTACCTACTTAGAGGGGCTTTCAGGCAGCATCCTTTATACATTGGTGTGTTATTGTGTTGTCCACATTTTTCTTCAGCCCACTACACAAATACAGCATGAGATAATGTGCCAGCCTAATTCAACTTCAGCCATTGGGTAACTTCACTGTGAGGAACAGCTTTTGCCCTTTCACATGCGCAAATCCACTCACAAAGTAGTTCACTTACGTGCAAGGGACTACTATGGACAACAACATTTGTTTGCTTTTAGCAAAAGTTTTTTTTAGAGTGATGAGTCCCAAAGACACACAAACAAGTACTGACAAAGCCAAAACGCTGGGGTCAACATCAGACCTATTGGCTGTGCCAGTGCTTATTAGGGTTGCAACTTATCTCCATAACATTTGTGGAGCCTTTCATGTGTGTGAGCTGTTAGCAGAACAACAGGAACAGTCACTTCACACGGTCTTTCCCTGCTTGTTATAGTCATAAATTTGGGGTATGGTGGAACTTTACTACCATACAGATGCAAGTTTAGGAGTGGGCGGAGCACTAGTTTGCAGAATTCCATGGAATTGATAAACAAATCCGTGGAATTCCACAAAGTTCCATGAACAGCAGAGTGCCGCCTACCCTGAACTGAATGCTCCCATTCTCGAAAGCGCTAAGCACGGTCGCCCCTCCTTAGCGCTTCCAAGATCGAGTGCATTAAGGCCAGGGCAGATGGAAGCAAAAGCTGCCGTTTTCAGGCCTCTTGTGCACCAGCCTGCCTCATGCGCAGTCAGTGCACATGGGACAGGCTGGTGCACAAGAGGCCTGAGCAGGCCAGTGCATAAGTGGCCTGAAATGGCAGATTTCACTGCCTATGGCCCTGCTCTGAATTTAGGCCAGCGCCGTAGACAGCAAAAGCTGCCATTGCAAGCCTCTTGTGCAGCAGTGTGCACATTAAATAAGAAACAAGAACTTACCTGGATTCTCCAGGGGGTTCTCGTTGCCAGTGCAGCAGCCTGGCTCTTCCTCCCTCTGACCCCTATGCCCGGAATCCATTTCGGAGCTGCCGACGAACAGCCCTGCCAACGTTGGGTGAGTAGTGTGCACTCCAGCCCCAGTTATGGGCCACACAGCGCAGACTGTCTGCGTTTGTGCTGTGTGGCCCTGCGCTGCTCTGCTAGTGGGGCTAGGGGAATTTTTGGTCAGACTCCGCGCTCAAAGCGGTGCACCAAAAACTCCATTAGCTTTGCCAGCAGAGCGGAGCTAGCCGCCCACCCCTAGTTAACCTAGAAGAAATAGAAGCAGCCATGTTGGTGCAAATATTTCGGTTTGCTAACACACAGGCTTAAAGAAAGTCCTTTAGGGGTAACTATGAGTATTCATTTGTACCACTGACTTGCTTTTGCTCCCCTCTATGACCTCTATGGCTAGACTACTCTATGACTAGTCTTGCTGTCTGTGGTACTTGAGTATGAAGAAATAGTTGGTCTTGAGGTACAAGTAAATAGTGTTCTGAAAGCTATGTTTACACTTTTTCCTTCCGTGCCTTTTCTCAGCATGAGCCCCTCAGCAGTGACTAGGAGGCTGTTGAGGGTCACTGTTCTTCGATTGTTGGCTAGAGCCCACATATAAGGGAGGGGAAGAGCACGAGAAAGGGCGTAAGTGTATTTTGAAGCTGTACTGGTCATTCTCAGTTGTATCTTTGCTTCATTAGACTGAAGTGGGATTCTGAATACATACCTGTGCAATTGTGAGGCTTATCTTGGCATTTGAACTTTTAGCTGGGCACAGTTAAGCTGCAATGTGTGTTGAAGGCTAAGGGCTAAACTGGGCATTTGTGGCTAACCGTGCACTAATGTAGGGTACACTAGGAATTTAAGACTCTACAGAAGCATGAAGAAGCTTAACCTGGCAGTTGAGACCTTATGTGCACAAAGTGAGACTGCACTCAAAATGTTAGGCCACACATGTGCCTGGGGAGGTGGCCACAGGCTTTCAAGGCTACAGCTCAACATTATGAGGGTGTAATGGGTGTATAAGTTGTATACAAACAGTTGTCACTAGTAAAGCGTTACCACTGCTTGTAATGGCTGTGGCAGGGGAAGTGATGGTAGAACTGGGGCCTTTAGAGCTATAGCTGGTATTTGAGGTACTGTCTGCACAATTGAAACTACATTTGAACATATCTTTGTGCACAGCTTTGTGAGTCATATAAATATTTTTTCAGATCCAAGAGATTCTAGACCCAACAAAAATCTTCTAAATCCATATTATCTGGAAGGAGTGATAAGTGGTCTTTAACAGCCGACAAGGTGGAATGTTCCAGCCTTTGCTGGCACAACGTACCTACACTATAGGTAGTAACCACGCCAGAGTGTTGCGACTGAATATACTGGGCCTTGGCCTGCTTCCTTTAAACCCCATTGAAGAGTTTAAAAAACAGGAATTGCAGCCATTGGTATCAACTTCAGCCATCGGTATCAACTGGCCACAGTAACCACCCATCTGAACCAGAAAGTGAAGAATTCCATGTTCCATTCTGCACCATTTTATTAATCTGTTCTTCCATGAAATTAATGTACGGTTGCTAGTTATCAAACTATGCAATAGAGGGAATGCTAGGGTTATTCAAATTTGTAATATTGACCAAACCAAGACAGGTAGGCTGTTGTATGGTTTGGCGCGGGATCAGACACGCCGTAAATAAAGCATCAGTGCCCTGGACCTTCTCCAAACATATTTTAGTTCTATATTGTCTGTCCTTCCAATGATAATAACCCTTCAGGGCTAGAGCTGAAATAAATGAGTCAGAATAAATCAATTTTGTTTGTGTGAGCATGTTTTTCTCCGGTGGGGAAGGCATACTCTAATACTGACATATTATTCAGTCTGTAGGGACATGATCAGAAAAATAAGAACACTTCTTTAAATTTGTTCTACAACTACCTATAGGTGATGTCAGGCAGTGTTCCTACTGTGTATAATTAAAAACAGCACATGGAGTACTAGCAATGTGTAAATAGTGATGTGCATAATAACGCTAGCAAAATATTTCACCATCATTTGCAGAACTCAAGTAAAAATCATAATTTTCAAGTACTGAGTGTGATTCTAATTCAGATAGCATATTAGAAACAGTCACAATATCCCATTGATCCAAAATGGAACCTATAGATCATGTCATCCATAGAAATGTTTGGCACATAAGGAATTTATAATGCGTCTATAGGACGAAAAGTGTCACATGGGACTTTATTCCAAACAACACCGTCATGGACAGGAAACGCAGTAATGTTCACAAGGGACAAGTATCTTCTGACCTTATGTGAAGAATGGGGCTTCAGTCCCCAGCCACCAGTTCTGGAGAAGAGCATTCTGGGAGATAATGTCCATTCAACAGCAGGAAGACAATTATAACAAATCCAGTCCAGAGTAGGAGGAAAAAAAATGAAAGAAAAGTCCAACAGTAGGACCATGGAAGAATCAGATAAGTTTGTTTTAGCCAAAAGAACAGTACGCAATGACAATGGAAGAAGGAATGCGAAGAGTTTGAAGAAAAATCATCAATGTTGACAAAGTTATCAGAGGCAGTCTGAGTAAAAACATGGGCCTCTTCAGGCAAACGAGAGCAGGTAGGCACCTCAAAAGGCAGTTGGTAGTATTTAAATTAATTGCGAGTGGCAGCAGTAGGAAATGGCAAACTTACGTTAGAAACCCATCCTGTGTTGTCATCTAAAGTCCAGCATTTGAAGTCCCCAGTCTGGGAGTAGAAAGATCAGTACTACGTAGTGCATGTAGAGGGATTTCTGTGAGATAAATGTCATGAACATAAGACAACGCTTCTGAGTCAATTTCTTGTAAAATTGAAATCACTCAGGCAGCAAACCGACCTGGACTGTTCTTATTCCCTGTGGAAGTCTACAGAACCTTCATTTGGTTCCCAGCACTGTGAACGCAGTCAAATTGCATCTTCCAGGCACAATATTTTGACAGAAAAAGGATTGGAAATGCCCAATGCAGTTTTGCATTTTTTACTAAAAATTTTATTTATTAAGGTTGTGCTGTGCGAATTGTGTACAGCAAAGGTCCATGTGTGACTGTTTAGATGTCTATCATCCAGTAGGAATCATCAGGTTTAATCACAGGGAATAATGGATTATTCATTGGGAAGACACAAGGCTCAATCACACCTTGATATTCTAATTGTTATAGAATTTTTCCTAACAGGGCTGAACGGACCTTGTAGGTATAACATGATAAGTGTGTCCTTATCCAACCAGCCAGAATAGTATATAATTCTGAAAACTGAGGAATTCTGCAGCACGTGCTTCTTTAATTTCCTCGGAAAAAAGAACAGTAAAGGAAGGTAGTATTACATCTTACCCCTGTAGGACTTTTCTAACAAACTCAGGTGACCAATCAGTCTCAGCCAAGAAAATTAGTTAATGCCATTATGTTACTGTTAGTTAAATTCTGCCAGAATATTATTTTAATAGTACGTGATATATCGCCCTCAATTTTATGTGCAAATCATAAAGTTTATCAGCATAGCCGCTGATCTGGAGTTTCAACCTGTACATAGTCATTAGTCGGTCTTGCCACCATAAACTCTTGAAGAGACTAGCTAACTATTGTGCACTATTCTGACTTCGGCTGTGCTGTCAAGAAAAGTTCTCACCCATGTCACGTTCAGAAGTTCTGATTATTTGTGGCATATTTAGTGGAAATTCCTGCCACTTTCTTCTTTTCAAGTTGTGCTTTTGGTTGTGGAAGTATTTCTTCCTTTTTAATAATGAGATCAGAGGAGACCTGTGAGTATGTTTCTAGTTCCCATATTCTTCCTGTCTGCAGTCACCTCCTCCCCATCTGTCTGACCACTTGTCTGTAGAGTCCTGAAAGGAACGAGAAGAACATGTATCTGAATACTGAGGCCCTCATTCCGAGCCTGGCGGGCGGCGGAGGCCGCCCGCCAGGCTTCCCCCCTCCGAAATACCGCTCCGCGGTCGTAAGACCGCGGAGGGTATTCCGAGTTTTCCCCTGGGCTGGCGGGCGGTCTTCACAAGACCGCCCGCCAGCCCAGGGGAAAACTCCCTTCCCACGATGACGCCGGCTCGTAATAGAGCCGGCGGAGTGGGAAGGTGCGACGGGTGCAGTTGCACCCGTCGCGTATTTCAGTGTCTGCTTTGCAGACACTGAAATACTTTTAGGGGCCCTCTTACGGGGGCCCCTGCCGTGCCCATGCCATAGGCATGGGCACGGCAGGGGCCCCCAGGGGCCCCGCGACTCCCCCTCCCGCCATCCGGTTCCCGGCGGGAGAACCGCCAGGAACTGGATGGCGGGAGGGGGAGTCGGAATCCCCATGCCGGCGCAGCATGCTGCGCCGGCTTGGAGGATTCCTTTGGGGCAGCGGGAAACCGGCGGGAGACCGCCGGTTTCCCTTCTCTGACCGCGGCTGAGCCGCCGCGGTCAGAATGCCCCGCGGGGCACCGCCGGCCTGTCGGCGGTGCCACCGCATCCCACGGCCCTGGCGGACTTGTTCCGCCAGGGTCGTAATGACCCCCAGAATCCTAACAGGCTGTTTAATCATACCATGGCTACGTAAATTGTAACATTTTTCTCAAGACTCTGGTTGCTGAGATCCAATCCATGTTTTAGTTTCAGCTCTATCTTTATTTTTATTCCAGCTCTTTTTAGAAGACTCTGGTGTTGGCTTGGTATTATCAATATCCAATTTGCTTTTAAGCTGTGGCTTAATAGGCCTGGTTCCCAAACTATCACAACCTATAGATGTATGGTTTTCAGAAATTTTGGTAGCTGGTGTTCCTGACCTGCAGCTGGAACCAAAATAAGCCGATAGCGTATCGCCAAGAAGCTGTCTCCCCTTTAATATTACCTAAGATTATTGAGGACACTGTGGCAATGGTGCCAATGAGTTTCATCCCTAAATCCAGGTTAGGGGGCCGCTAGATGTTCAGTTTGAATCTGTTAAAGGACTTCAGGTAAAACTGCAAATAAAGGAGTCCCATGAGTAATGGTGTAGATGGCAACAAATGCGGAGTCCCATGTATTACACTCCTAAACAGGGGGAACCATACTACGTAGAAGACACATAGGGCCAGATGTATCATCACGGCCCTTTGCGATTCGGAAATAGCGATTTTTAAGAAATCGCTATTTCTGACTCGCAAAGTGCCATGTATCACATTTGCGAATCGGTAATAGCGATTTCCTAAAAATCGCAAATGCTATTACCAATTCGCAAATTGCGATACCGGCCCCATTCGCACCTATGGGCCTGTTGGCCCATATCCGCAAATTGTTAGCATTTCCAAAATTGCGATTTCTGAACCAGAAATCACAATTTTGCATATGCAAAACCCCAGGGTGCTGGGGGGCTAAGGCCCCCTCTGCTGCACCCCAAAGGTTTTTTGGGGAACATGTAAGGTGCACACATGCCAAAAGGGCATGTGTGCTGTACATGTACAATTTAAAAATGCATTTTAAATGCATTTTTAAATTTTGCACATGGTTACCACCAAGTTCAACTTGGTGGTAATTAGCGGTTCCTAAATGCCAAAATCGCATTTAGGAATGGCTTCATACATGTGCTAAGAAATCGCAAATAAGGAATCCTTATTTGCGATTTCTAATTTAGAGAGTCGCAATTTGCGACTCTCTAAACAGGGTCGCAATTTTTTGTGTGCAATCCAAAACGGAATTTCAGGGATTTTACCCATAATGGCATTAACAGTATCTGGACTAATTGCAGGCACAGCTGACTGCGTCTGCAAGGCTTAAAGAGCCCTTGCTGGGCCAGTAGTTAATTTACACATAATAAACTGCATCAGAAGTCGATACAGCCTAACCAAATGGTTTACTTGACCAAGTGTTTCACGTTGGTTTACAAAAGTTGTATGTGGATAAGGTGTATAGCCTCCTAAGCCTGGCCAGGTTTCTCCTTCATTACTGAGAGGACCCAGACTTACATTTTGAAGTGTATGTAGGAGCTCCTTGGAACCAATTATGATATTTCTGTTAACGCAAAGGTATTTCTAAATATTCACAAGGTCTATATACAGATGAGACTGCAGCCTCAGTGTATGTGTGAAATATTTGCAAATTGGCATTGACAGGAAAATAAACCCAGGAATAAAAAACTTTACACTTATATGCTTTGTGTACCTAATTCATGAAGGTAATGTCTCCACTACCGTGGCGAGCCCATATCTAGTTAAATGATTAGTAACAGCTTGTTTGCAATTAACAGCAATAATCAGTAGTTGTGCCTTATTTTATTAATAGAATTCAAAGAAAGGAAACACTATAGTTGGAATAATCCTTTTAAAAGATCAAGCTTGATGAACCTACAGACATAAATAGGTGCTTCCTATTAAAGCTGAAGGAGATTAATCCTTATCACTACAGACGCCTCCATATAAAGGTGATAAAGGACCCTTGAGAACGCACAACAAAACTACTGAGAAGACTGTTAAACAGATACCTCACCTAGAATGTGGAGCAATGTCATACGGTCCTACAAATTTAGTAGGACTGAGTATTAGATCAACACAACTTCACAAAATAGAGTATTTTTATGTTTAGATGTTGATTTAGTTTTACAGTACCACATCTAAAGTCCTAACCCTCCAGGGTGATAGATGTTTTTAGTAACCTCAAACATGACCACTCCGATTCCCAAGGAAATTGTGGAAACATATCTAACCATTTACTTTGTTACTTTTGCATGCCCAAAGTGCTACAAAGAAAACTATGAAAATGCATTTTCAAATATTTATTGAAAATATCTTATCCTTGTATATAAAACATGAGCGGCAATTATTAAGCAGCTGAAGCACATCAATTCAGCCATGTTGTTTCTAATATTACTCCTATATGTCACCAGTACCTACACACTAGAGAGGCCATCGTGGGAGTACCCTTCTGCCAGTCTTGTTGGAATAATCTGTCCCCATACCTTGGTATAAGGTGTCAGGAAGCCAGCCTAACAAATGCACCCATCTAAATGTGCAGCCTGCAAATTTCTCCTGCATGTCTGTCTTCCTTCTGAGGATGAAGGTCGGGCCAGCAGGATTTTATCTCAGTCACCGCTCACAGCAGTATCATGATTACTTCAGCATGAAGTGCCTCTTGCTGAGTTCAGCATGGATGCTGTTTAGATAATGAAATACTATATTTGAAATACTGTGCCAGAAGTGTAGATCAGCATCTTATGTTAGTCTGGAGAGAAAGAGTTGTCCTCGATGTGCACAAAAATATAACAAGGGCATCGGGTTCTAAATGAGTGACCCTGGAACTAACTGTGCCGACTATAGGACGACAGTGCCTACAAGGAATAAATGCACATGTGGCAGATTCTCATGTTAAGGAATAAACATGTGGAAACCACCATTTAAAAGAAAATGCTAAATTAAAAGAAAGCTAAAATGGAGGCTAAATGTTAGCCGTACAACAGCGGCCCCATGGAGGGAACGTAGTTGTGACCCCTCTACAGTCATACTCTTAAGAACACAAATATGTAAGCCACTTAGGGCCTGATTTAGATATTGGCAGACAAGTTACTCTGTCACAACTTGGATGGATATCCTGTCCGCCGATATCTAAATCCCATAGGGTACAATGGAATTTAGATTTCAGTGGATGGGGTATCCGGCACCGTTGTGATGGAGTAACTCGTCCACCAATATCTAAATCAGGCCCTTAATGTTGAAGCCCCCAAAGTTTAAGCTCGATTTAAGAGTCTCATTATCATCATGCAGAGATTTGGCTCCACATACTTAATCAAGGCATGGAACCTGTGGTCCAGCAGATATTTAGCTCTCCTCACTTCGAACAGCATCTGATCCTGTTTCAGGGAGAGTCTATATAATGCACCTTCCCACAATAGCTGCTTTTGCCAAAGGTGCGTGACATCGTCCTCACAGGCACACATGAGAGGATGGCGTCAACCGTTGTGGTTACATGCATGCTTCAAGAGCAGCTCAAAAAAGGGCCTTACAGCATGGCATATTGTGAGTCACTCTACTTCCCTATGTTTATGGTGGTTTGCCAGGGAACATACCAAGTCCAAGATATAATGATTATAGTTCTACCAAAGCAGGGTATTATGAGCCTCTCTACTAAATTGCACCTAGTGTGGAGGTGTGGCCGCGCCAGCGACCAAGTTGGCCGTCTGACAATGAAGCTCCGGTGACTTTGGCCCGTTACTGCATGGATCACGTCCGTTCCCAAATCTGACTCCATGTGCACGATGGGAACGCACTCCTGAGGACCAGATGATGCGGATTGTAGTCTCAGACACCACTGAAATCGCCTGCTAATACCAGATTTTAAGAGAGGCTGCACATGGCCCAGCACTGTCTCGGAGGCCTCACAGCAACAGGGTTCAGGGGTGAGCCTCAATCTGAGACTACCAAGTCTAGCAGGTGCTGCGGTCCATCTTTACACCTCCTACATGGCAGATAATACATGTCGGGCTCCGGCACAGCACTCTGCTCCCTCTCAGCTGCGCTTGATGGTGTCTCTGATGGTCCCGACTTACACAGCCCTGCCATGGATGGGAGCCGCTCCTGACCATCGGGGCTCCCGATGCTGTGTTGAACACCACCCAGTGAGTGACCCACTGCTGCTCCACAGGGAGAGCTTGGACTACTGCAGTACGAGAAGTGGCTGTGCCAATACCCCTCCCTGACCTTCTGCTGCTGCACTTAAGAGCCACCTGTGCAGCTGACAAGCCGTGGCCTACATCCACCATCCTTATGCGGCTCATCCACCTCTGGTGCTACCTTCCAGCTGCCTCACAATGCAACTCCCAAATACTGAAGGCCCTCCTGTGTTGCCGAAGCAGCACCAGTACAATTGTGACTGAGTTCCATAGTGGTGATGCAGACACCCAACATGCCTAGCTCTCACTTGGGTTGCGCAACTCACCATATTGGGCCTCAGAAACTACCGGTCATCTTGCTGTGTGGATGATGTTGACATGAGGGACTTTGGTGGCACACCCGCGTCTGCCTCAACACAGCTACTACATGGGTCATCTCTTGCTTCAGTGGGGTGCTGCTGCTCCCTCTCTCCTCCCTACATACCTGCAAGTGGTGGGGCACAAAACAGCAGCACTGTGACCCTGAGCAGCACATAGGATTACTCCCTCTAAGACTTCCTGGAGTGTACTCACATACTCTCATCACTAGATCTGTTCTCTACGCTTGAACATAGATCAACCCCCTGAGTGCATATCTGTTGCTGACGGCCACCCATTGGTCTGGGACCACTGAATAGTCAACTCCACACCTAGCCATTGCTACACCATTAGCACTGCCTCACTGCCTGCCAGCAACATCCTTCTGCCTGTTTACTGGTCCCCATGATGGGTCGCAAAGACCCTAAGCAACGCAAATTGCTTTTCAAGCAATCCAGGCTCGCGTGGCAACAGGGCTCACACTCAGAAACAGATGAAGCCCGGGACAGGGTACTAGCTCTGATTTTACAAGTAGCACAGCCACTGTCATGGCTGACCTTCAAGCCGGGTTCCGCTCCATTGACGCACATTTTAATGCCCTCACCAGTTGCTTTGATCGTATGGACGAGCGTCTGGATCTGCAGGCCCTAGACTAGACAATGCTAGAGGATGGCTCGACAACCACAGTGAAAAGCTTGAGGCGTGCTCCCACCGGAATAACATCCACATCATGGTTATTGTGGAATCCACTAGGCCTGAGACCACCAGCAGGTGCCCCCCAGCCCATTTCCAGTCATCGCTCGCCTCCTTAACTACAGGGACAGAGACACTGCAGTCAGGATGGCCCACAAGAAGGGCCAATTGCAATACTAGGGTTCCACTATTTCTCTGAATTTGATTTCACCATCATCATCCAGGAGAGGCGACGTAAATACTCAGATGTCAAAAACTCTCTGCACAAACTGGTCTTCTTTTATGCCATTCTGTCCCCTGCACAGCTTTGTGTCGAGATTAGTGTGAAGCCTCGCTTTCTTGACACCCCAGTAGAGGTTGTGGATTTTGTAAACAGCATACTGTGAACAATTCCATGTCCAGACGGAACACTCCTGAACGTTCCTTGTCTCCATCCCTGACCACCGTGTCTACTGCACAGACACGCCTTGGCTAATGGACACTTCCCCTGGTCAAATGTACCTACCTCTAGAGGATCCGCCAAAGACCCCCATCCCCAGTGTCCTCTCTGTCGTCACCTTATCTCCGCTTAGCCACACGGCTCCCATTGTACTCACCTACTGTATCGTGACTTGTGGCCATACCTTCCAGTCCATGCATCTGAAGTGTTGCCTCTACCCCGAGGTGTATACTGCCATGTTATTTGAAGAGATGTTCGTTTTTGTTCTGCTTGTTTTTGGGATTCACTGGATATGTTGTTGTCTAGTGTGTGTGTGGGAGGGTATTATGAGTTTGTATGCTCTTGTTTTGCTCTTGCTCTTGTTTTGTAGTATTGTACTTCCTTCTGGTACATATAGCATTTTCAACTGATGTTACACGACCATTACCATATTATCATCTCAGGTGGCACAACGTGATGGCCATGAGAAGATGGCAGAATTTGCCCTTCTCACTTGGAACATATGTGGCCATAACAATCTGCATAAGAGAATCATGTGCTTTCCTACTTCTACTGACATAAGGTCAAAATAGCATTTCTTCATGAGACTCACCTCCCACCTCTGGACTCCCACACATTTACGTCCTCTTGGGGAACACATTGCTACTTTTCTTGTTACTATACCTACTGAAGGTGGGTATGCATTCTCATTCATAAAAGTATCATTTTCTCGCTCACAACCAGTTTCCTAGACCCAAAGGGCTGATTCATCATATTAACCTTTTGTTCTGGCCGACAAACAAGCCCTGTTGATAAATTTATATTCCCAGAACGCAGATGCCTAGACCCAGGGGGCTGATACATCATATTAACCTTTGTTCTAGCCGACAAACGAGCCCTGTTGATAAATTGATATGCCCAGAACGCAGATGCCCCCGAGTTTAACCAAAACATCTATGTACTAATGGGTCCAGTAGAGGCTGATCTAATCCTCAAAATTGTACAGAACACCTCAGTAGATTCCACTAGTTCACAGGCAAATAGCAAACCATGAACTTTGGGGGTCCTCCACTACATTACAGACACCCAGGCCCTGCATGACACCTGGCCTCTGATTATACCTTTTAAATTGGAGTGCTGACTCCACCAAATATTTGGGGATACATCTACATATAGAGAAAGACCAGATTTGTAGGCTCAACTATGGCCCCGCCATTAATAAGATATCTACACAGGTAGAATGTTGGATTAAGCTCCCCCTCTCTATGGAAGGGCATGTAACGATGATAAAAATGATGTTCCTCCCTCGTTTCCTATACCTTTTTCTCAATATCCTAATACCACTGACACAGCATTTCTTTACCAGCTCAACCTCGACTCCTATGGGCTGGACGCAAACCTCGCATTCATTGGGACACCTTGATCTTCCCTTATAAACGTTGTGGCTTTGGAGTTCCAGACCCCCAACTATACTACCTTGCTGTGAAATGCCAATTCAGATACCACTGATACCACCTAAATGCTAGGGTCCCCTATCTGACACCGGAGAGGGATCAAGCCAGGAACCTCCTGTTATTCCCCATATTACCAAAGGGCATCCCCATGGATCCATCAGACATACAGACTGTTTCAACCACCAGCTGAGCAGGGCGGAAGCTCCGCAGTGTATTAGGAGTGTCCATCCTTTATTCCACAGCCTTACCCCTGATCAATAGCCCCTGTTTTCCCCTAACACACAAGAAGCTAGTTCAGCTCACCTTAGAATGCCATGACCTGCATATCATGGGGATCGTCTTTCCAGATGGCCATGTATTTACACATGTTGACGACACTCATTTCTACAATGTACAATGTCTCTTATTTGTACCACTTTCTCCTCTAGTGACTCCACAATACCTTACACTCCTGATTACCCACAAATCCCCGAACTCCAGATAATTTCCCCCATTTGATGCTTATTATCTGTGACTCCTGTGGGGATGGTTGATTTCCAGGTTATAGTGAACCTGTATAGCCATGAGACCCGAACCCTCCCGGTGGACTAAGGAGGCCTTCGAAAGCGAACTTGAGCAGCCACTGTCCGACAAAGTCTAGTATTATTGCTGTGCTCAGACTAAGCTCATCGCTATCAACCACAAGCTCTTACATTTTACATTTTTACATCGGGCTTATATCACACCCACAAATTTGGTGTGAATTAATCCCACACGTTCGTCCCAATGATCTCAGTATCATGCTATGGAGGCTGATTTCACACACTGAACCACTAATGGGACAAAATATTCTCTCTAGTCTCTGCTGTTGTGATTGCACCTGCCCCTCTGATGGCACTTTTGGGTTACATTCAAGATATTCCCAAGAACGTCCGCAGATTTGCCGACATAGCATTTCTACTTGCAAAACAAGGCCTGGCACTCCACTGGAGCAGCTGGCAAAGACCACAGACTCTGCATGGCTGAAGAGCATAATTCATAGTGATAAAATTAGCGAGCTTTACTCACAGCTGCTGCCCCAAACCTCCAGACCCAAGGATATATAGCAACTACTGGAAGATTATTTACTTACTCTGGAGTAAGACACTTCCGACTGATATAGTGCCCCTTTTTTGCTCATTTCTATATTCTAATTTCTGCTTATACTGAACCTCCAGGACGCTGGACCCTTAACAAATCTCAAACTCTTGTCGTCACCACGCCTGGTTGCTACGTTGATGACTTGGCTGCTCTCTAATTCACATAGGAGGTCATTACGAGTTTGGCAGTCTCAGGACTGCCATGTTGGTGGTGGCAGTTGTACCACCAACAGGCAGACGGAGAACACCACCAATTATGACCATGGCAGTACTTCCAACAGAATACAGCCATACCACTGCCAGCTCCGCCAGTGCAGTCAGGCTACCACGAAAGACGGTAGCCACCTGCAGGCCGGTGGAGACCATGTTTCTGCCAGACAGATTACGAGGTTGCACACGCCAAGGTTTCTGCCGTGGTCGCACCACCACAGAAATCCAGGTGGAAACCAACTGTACAAAAGGAGCCACTCATTTTCAGTGAGCCATACTCGTCCGCAGCCGCCATGTAATTTGAACTACGTGTCTTCCGGCTGCTCCTGCTCACCCAATGACTTCCGAACCAGTGACGACCACCACCACAGCAACTGTGAGTACACACACTTACCTGTCACTGTTGTAAAATGTCAAAGCCCACCATCACCACCGCCGACACACCCATCACTACAGCACCCTGCCTCACCAACGTACTAAACTCCTGGACCCCCACCAACGATGGGAAACCAGCAAAACCATGAGCTCCATCCACTCAGGCTCCCCTACAGACTCCTGCCCTCACCACATACTCAACAAGGCCAACAAAATCATTGCCCCCCAGCTCTGGGCCATCATCAACAGCTCCTTCGAGACCTCAACCGTCCCAGATATTTGGAAACATGCTGAAGTCAACGCCCTGCTAAAGAAACCCAATGCAGACCCTGGAGACCTCAAGAACTACTTGCCCATCTCCCTCTTCCCCTTCCCTGTGAAGGTCATCGAGAAGATCATCAACGGCCAGCTGACCCGCTTCTTGGAGGACAACAACACGCTAGACATCTCCCAATCCGGATTCCGTAGGGAACAACTGCACCGAGACCGCACTCATCGCCGCTACCAATGACATCAGGATCATGCTCAACAAAGGCAAAACCGCTGCCCTCATCCTCCTAGATCTCTCGACAGCCTTCAACACCGTCTGCCACCACACTCTGCACACACACCTCTTCGACGGTGGGATCCACCAGAAGGCCCTGGACTGGATCACATCATTCATCTCCGGCAGAACCCACCTCCCTCCGTTCCTGTCTGAAGCCACCACGACCATCTGCGGCATTCCCCAAGGATCCTTTCTCAGCCCAACTCTCTTCAACATCTACAAGGCTCCGCTCACCAACATCGTCAGATACCACAGCCTCAACATCGTCTCCTACGAAGACAACACCCAGCTGATCCTCTCCCTCACCAAGGACCCTGCCACCGCCAGGACCAACCTCCACGACGGACTGCTTGCCATCACCAACTGGATGAAGATGAGCGCCTCAAACTGAACTCGGACAAGACGGAGATCCTCATCCTCGGCTCCAACCGCTCCGCATGGGACAACTCCTGGTGGCCTGCCACCCTAGGAACAGTACCAACACCCACCACCCACCACCCAGGCACGCAACCTAGGTTTCATCCTTGACTCATTTCTCACCATGACCCAACAAGCCAACACCGTCTCATCTGCCTTTTTCAACACCCTCCGCATGCTCCGCAAGATCTTCAGATGGATCCCCACCGAAACTAGAAAGACGGTCACCCACGCCCTCGTCAGCAGCAGACTGGACTACGGCAATGCGCTCTACGCAGGATCAATGGCCAAGCTCCAGAAGAAACTGCAACGAATACAGAACGCCTCCTCACGCCTCATCCTCAACATCCCTCGCTTTGACCACATCACAGCTCACCTCAGAGACCTACACTGGCTTCCGGTCAACAAGAGGATCACGTTCAAGCTCCTGGTCCACGCTCACAAAGCTCTCCACAACGCAGGACCTGCCTACCTCAACAAGCGACTTACCTTCCACGCTCCCACCCGCCATCTACGATCTGCCAACCTCGCCCTCGCCACCGTCCCTCGCATCTGCCAGACCACAGCCGGCGGCAGATCCTTTTCCCACCTCGCCGCCAAGACGTGGAACTCCCTCCCGGCTCACCTACGACAGCCCCAGGACCTCCTGACCTTCAGGAAACGCCTCAAGACCTGGCTATTCAAACAGTAGCAGTCCTTCGCCCCACCCATAGCACCTTGAGACCCTAGCGGGTGAGTAGTGCGATTTACAAATGTTTGATTGATACATTCAACTCTATGTACCAACACCTGGCAACGAACATACACAATCACACAACCAAACAATTCAGCATATGACTACCCCGTAAACACATCACAACATATCTGACATACCATTCTCCACACACACTCACGCACACAGTCCAATCATACAAAGGCACACAACACTGCAACTAACACATGTCAACACAAACACCACTCAATACCATCACAACAACATGGCCCCAAAATACACATGCCCATCGCACAACAAACACCCATCACTGGGGGACAAATGCTCTGTACACAACCACACATGTTGCCCAGGCACAACAGGTAGCACAACCACCACTAACACACAAATGCTCACACACAGTGTCAGCCAAGACCAAATCTGCCCAGAGGCCAGTCCAAGAAATAAATGTGCAACATGCACACAAAATACATGAGTGTGCCCCCAACGTGACTCCTGACTGTCCTGTATCCTCCACAGGTAGGGGCATCAAGGGGGCAGACAGGCACCTCAGAGATTAGGGAAGAGGACGGGGCTGGGCTTAGGATTGGGAGGAGGAACTTTGGGTTTTGGCCTGGGAGGGGGGCTTGGGTCGAGGCTTAGGAGAGGACTGGGATATCTTGGGAGGGATTGACTTCTTGGCAAGGGAGGAGCATGGGTACTTGGGGTGTCTGGGAGGTGGAAGGGCCAGACTTAGGGAGGGACACAGAACATTTAGGGGTATCACGTGGTCGGAGAGGAATAGTAAAAAGGGCAAACTCCGAGAGGAAAGCTTTCTTTGACACACAGGGAGGGTCATGGCAAAAGGGCTTGGGTGTCTTGGGTGCATGTTTGTGTGATGTATGCTTGTGGGTGGTGAGTGTCTGTTGGGTGTGTGAGTGTGGGCGTTTATGTGTCTTGGGAGGAGGGGTGGAGGTGCAGGGAGATGCTGTGGATGGGTCACTGTCTGTTGGGGTGGTAAATGCAGGCATCGAGGATGTGCTGCATGTAGGCATGTCTGTGGTTGTGGTGTCTGCGGATGTGGTGACTGGGGTGAATGTCTGAGGGTCTGCTGTTGTGATGTCTGCGGGTAAGATTAGTGTAGTGGCTGGATCTGTGATTGTTGGTGTGGTGTGTGCAGGTGTGTCAAGTGTTGTGTCTGTGATACTGAGGGTGGTGGGGGTGTCAGGGCAGGTTGTGACTGTTGATGTGTCTGCAGTTGTATGTTGCTTGTGTGCATACCAATGGTGTGTCTTGTGGTGCTTGTGTTTGTTTGAGCTACCCTTGGATGTTGAGGTGGATGCATGCTTGTCTGTCTGTCTGCGTGCTTTGGCTGTGCCGGGGAAGAGGGGTTTGGGATTGGGAAGAGGAAGGTGGACATGGGAAGGAAGACAAAGGGTGACTGGCTGCCATCAGTGTGGAGGCCAGAGCCTGAAAGGATCTCTATAGGCCTGCCAGTGCACTGTGAATGCCCTCCTGGAACGCATTGCTTTTTTGGATATTAGTTACAAGTCGCTGGATGGCATTCACAATGGTCAACTGATCCACAAAGATCGACCTCAGGAGATCAATAGCCTTCTCTCTGAGGGCAGCACGTCTGACTAGGGCTGGGGCAGAGATGACTGCGGCAAAGGAAATTCCCACCCTGTTGGGTGAGTGGGCATGGCCTACTGGGTGGGGAACAACAGGAAGGGCAGTGGTAGAAAGGTGGGTGATAGACAGTGATGGTACTGGGGTGGTCCTAGAGGGGTCTGCCACGGCCAGGGAGAGTCCACTGGAGGAGGATTCCAAGTACGATGATGTAGATCCCCCCCCCCATGGCACTCCCCTTGCCCTCCTGCTCTCCTGCATGCTGTAACCTTCCTATTCGCCTGGGCCCCATCTCCTTTGCCTGCCAAAGCTGATGCACACAAACAGAGAGAGAGGGAGGGAGAAAGTGGGTCATCACATTCTTCACACGCACACATTACAACATGTGCAATAGTAGGTATACATCTCCTGCCAGGGAAGACCCAGTTAAAAGCCATTCAGAGCCTACATCATGTCAAAATATGATACTTCCACCTACCCCATTTGTCATCTGTCTCACCTGCATCATAAGCACTACTCGAGCATCCCATCAAATCAACTGTAACTCTAAGCCATCATGCTCATCATGGCCTGGCTAAAGCAAAGATTTCATCTCCATACAGCTCATCACTGTCCATCATCTTATCACTCTAAGGAAATGCAGGTGGCAGATAACACCATATCATGCCTACTCTGACTCCACACCTGCCCAGTCCACCAACAAAGTCTTGTTCTATTAAAGGAAAGTCATCACATTTCACATAGAACACAGCACCTCCCCTTCCAGTCACATGCCTAGCTGAACCTTCTGTACATATCTGACACAATGGCAACATTCTTTGATGAATACACATGTGGCAGTCTCATACAGTGGCCATCACAATGTGACATTCCATGTCTGGAAAACAGCTATGTAAATACTTGTAAGAAATCTTACAGGATTTTCTGCAGTCACTATTCTGAGACACTGTCAAATACACAACAGCTTCATTTACTGCATTTGGGGGCTATCGAGCACACATGATATATCCACAGACAATCACAGAGAGCATAGTTACAGCAACACAACTATGGACAGAATACAATTTGCGAGGAGGGCTCATAACATTCCACCTGACATGCTGATTCAGAGCCACTACATGACAACATGAGTACACATACATCACTTACAGCTGTCCTGACATGTGTTTCCCTCTAGCTAAGTCCTGACAAAACACTTACACACTGAAAACTAATGTACACATGAATTACAAATGCACCTACATGACTGCTGTTTTACTGACAACATATCCCACAACACCAACAGGTATTAGTGAAATTGAACTTCAGCTAAACCATTAAGTCAGGTTAATATGAGCTGAGCCAAAACCAAAACTGTCCAAACAGCCCAGATCAGGTAAGGTAAGCGTAGGACAAAAAATAGCCTACCATACATGATCAGCCACAAAGTAGCCATTGAGACATGATGTAGGCAGCTTATACTCTAGGTAGCACTCTTATAGGTATGGCATTGGCATATTTAGCATGGACATTCCAGATGGGCAAAGGGTCAAACAGCCTAGACACTTGCCTTCTCTACAACAAAGGCATTAGGATACAAGTAATTTGTCCACATGTCAAAGTAATGCAAAGAAGTGCTAAGGGCAAATAGACAACATGAGTTCCCCATTGTGGGATGTCCATCCTTTACAAACTTCACATACCCCATTGTATGATTATGACATGGCATCCCCAACACTTCCTCAAACCTCATAGGGACAGTACTATATTGGCCATACTAATTGCCTGAAATGGATGCGAGCCTCACATGAAGTCTACAACTGTTTCAGGACACAGGATACCTAGGCCCTGTAACTAATGCGCCAGGCCCAATGTTGCACGGAGAGCAGATCCATTTAAACAGGAGTGGTCTGACACCTTAGAGCTACATAACACACTATTTGGATGATTGGACCTGGGATCACTAGGTGGGAAGGATGACACAGCAGCTTACAGACATGTATGGCTGAGTAGAGTCACACTTGTGGCTCGTTATACGTGCATCTCCCCATGAAGTCATACATTTAGCTGGACACAGGTGATCAAAATGTTTCCATGCACAATCAAAAGTCCAGATCTCTGATTGTATATTGGCAACTGGAGTACCATGTATTCCCAGTAGCCAACATACCTGTAACACCTACAACATTGTCACAGCTGCAATACTGAGACAACATACACCAAACTAACAGAGGAATGTACATTTGTTCTGTCAGTACTTACCCCCTTCTGGCTGCCACTGCCCTCAAACGCCCATCCACCTCAGGGTAGGTCACTGCCAAAATGCGGGCCATTGGGGGGGGGGGTCAGTGTCCGACGGGCATCCCTCCCTCGTTGAAAGGACATCCCTAGCTGAGCCTCAGTGGTCTTCCGGGCCCAGCATCTCAGGTCCTCCCACCACTTCCTACAGCGGGAGCTCCGCCGGGTGTGAACCCCCAGGATCCACTATTGCTTGGAGATGTCACGCCAAATCCCCTTCTTCTGATGGGCGTTGACCTGCATGGATGACACAGACAAAAGGAGAAAGTCATGTCCACCTGCACCATACCAATAGGAGTGGACAGTACTCATCAGTCCCAGCAAGTTGGCACACATTTTCATCCTCTCAGCTTACACGCCTTCACAACATACCATCTGCATGCATCAACACCTTCACAAGTACATAGTCAAACACCACATCTACTACACATTGGTATGACATTGGACTCACCTGCTCCTCTGGTGCACCATATAGCTGTTCATACAGGGGCAGGACCTCCTTCACTAGCTTCTCCAGCTCGTCATGGGTGAAGGCAGGGGCCCTATCACCTGCAGTACCTGGCATGATAGCTCTCAGAGGCAGTACACAGCAGCTCAGGTCATGGAGGTCTAGCAGGCAGCAGTGTCAGGAGTCAAGTGAGCAATACTGCAGAAGATGAAGGTCACAGCCCAAGTCCGTCAAAGGCAGCAATTTCTTCCAAAAGCAAGTTATACCATGGTTGTGACCGCCTACCACCATAACGACTTCCGGTGGCGGACTAAGGTCACTTCCAACTGTCCAGGACAGTAGGTCAACCGCCTGCCATTTTGAGCACATTTCATGTAAGGAAGTGTATCTTAATTTGCGTCATTTACATAACCCCCTTTTGTGCTGTATATCTGTACCAACTGCCCTCATGTTTAGGTGACATATTGTGCATCTGTGCTGTAAATGCTGTGTTGTTGGAGGACATGTGGCGATAGCTATGTACAGCTACTCAGAGGTTCCTATGTGTCTGGAAAATGCAAATGAAGTCCAACAATATTTGTGAATCATGTATAACAGATTAGTCTCACACACATTGACAGTGACAGTTGTTTCATAAGTTCTATCCCATTGTTATAGTTGGCAATATGCATACTGTCTTTACATGTTTTCACATAGTTACCCTGCCATGAGGACAGCAAGACAACCACCAGTGTACCGCCCACTAGTAGACCTGCACACCATGGATGAAAGACATGTCATTCAGACATATTGTCTGAATCGTCATACCATCATGGATCTTTATAAACAATTGGAGCCAGATTTGATGCCTGCAATTCGCAATCCCTATTGTATACCTCCCATCGATCAAGTTTTGCTAGAGCTCCACTTACTGGTCACAGGGTCCTTTCAGAATACAGTGTCTCTAACCACAGGGATGTCTCAGCCCATGTTCAGTCTGGTTTTGAAGTATGTACTGTGTTCATTGTTGAAACACCTGAACAGCTACATCAGGTTTTCCTACTGAATGGATTTGGCCTATGTGAAGGAAGACTTTTATGAGATGGGACACATTCTACATGTGGTAGCAGCCATTGATGGCACCCATGCAGCCTCGGTCCCTCCCAGTGCAAATGAACAGATGTATAGGAACAGGAAAAACTACCACTCCATCAACATTCATGTCATGTGTCTTGCAGACCACTAAATCTCACAAGTCATAGCCAAGTATCCAGGTTCTGTGCATGCTTCCTTCATCATGCGCAACATCAATGTCCCATTGCTAATGAGACGATCCTACAGAGAGAGGGCCTGGCTGGTTGGTAAGTTACAAGTGAACTGTGTTTTTGCCATTTATGTTTCCTGCCATCACAATATAGCATGTCACACATACATGTTGGTGTTGTTCTCATATTGTGTCCATAGGTGACTCTGGCTATCCAAACCTTCCTTGGCTGTTGACACTAGTGAGGTACCCAACCACTCCAGGGGAAGTCCGCTACATTCAGGCCCACAAGAGGACAGGGAATGTAGTTGAGCAGACTTTGGGCTCCTGAAGGCAAGATTTAGGCACCTGGACTTATCTGGAGGAGCTCTCCTCTACTCGCCCCATAAGGTATGTTAAATAATAGTTGCCTGCTTCATGCTACACAATCGAGCCCTGAGATGTCAGATACCACTGATAGCAGATGAGGGGGAGGCAGCTGAACCTGTGGGTGGAAATGCTGATATGCCAAGTGATGAAGAGCCAGAAGAAGATGAATCAGGAGACTCTAGGGCAGATCTAATCAGTCAATACTTCAACTAACAGACAGGTATGTGAAGTAGACCTATTGTTGTGATGTAATTGTACAACCAGATGTAGATGGCTGGCATCACACTTCCTTTCTTGGATCATCTGTGGCGGTGTAGTGAGCTCCAGTGCCTATAAGTGAGCTGTGAATGCAGACTGAAAGTTTGTATTGTGTACAGGACAGATTGTTCTGCAGTCTCATGTATTGTTACAGCAGATGCAAACTTATACTTCTCGAAATGGTTTCTCAGATGTCAGGTATGTTTTGTGCAATGGTCTATCCTTTTTTCCTTTCACTCACAGATTTGCCTAGATCCTGTTTGGTTTTGTAACCTTGGCTTGAGAAATACTGTGTCAGAAACAGATGGGATTTGCTGGCAGACATGAGAAGTGTACATGACAGATACCTGGTAATATCAGTGTTGTTTAAGTGGGGTGTAACCTTGATTGTTAAACTGTCATAACACTGGGGTGGAAAAGCTTTAAACATTTATTTCGCCTGTGGGGTAGAGGAGGATGTCAAATGGTGTATTATGTGCCTGGAGACGTATCTGGCACATGTGTAAAGATGAGATCATAGCCTCTCTCTTCACAATGGGTGGAGTGCTTTTTGATCGACATTGGACCTAGCTGTCATTTTCTTCTTACTTTGCAGTCCAAGGTTCATGTCACTGTCATCTTTGTAAATTCCCTGGGATATGTAATTTAGAAGCTATGGTATGGGTATGTGAAGTGCCTAGACCAGGTGATTCAGAGGAACTATCATTGTGCGCCTGCTTTGTAGGTGGATTACCATGAGCCTGACTTGTGTACTTGTAGGAACACAATATATGAGTATGCAAAGTACATTGGTCTGTACCTTGATGTAGTGCATGTGCATCGACTCATCCATCTGAAATTCCAACCCAGTTCAGCCTATTTCTGGCTTAGGATATTTGATATGTGGCCATTATGAATGGTAACTCAGCTATAGCTGTGTTTAGCTTTGGTTGCTATTGTGAGTGTGCCACTGCATTGCTGTCATTGCCATGTACTGTTCCACACTAGAACAATCTAGATGGTGTAGCTAGTAATTTAGTTGGACATGCATTACATGTGATGTGTTGTACACATTCCAGGTTTTCGCAATGATGGGTTAGTGCATTCTGGGAGTGGTAGTGCTATAATAAGCCAGTAGTTAACATGCCATTTCCAAGGACTGTGAGGACAGTTGGGCTCAGTGGAGAAGTGGCATGCAAGAGAGGGGCATTAGGAGATTTGGTGAGCGGTGTAGTGGCTAAAATAGTTTATTAGGGTAGGTTTGTGTGGTGAGGGAGCATGCAGGACAAGACAATTGTGTGACATAAATGTTGTGGGTACTAACCAGACTCCAGCCCCCCTTTGGGCCATCAGGATGCAGTATGTCCAAGACCTTCTCCTCCGATAATGTGAAAGTAGGGGGAGGAGGTGGGGGCCCATTGCCAGTCTTCGGTACGGTTAGCTGGTGCCTGGATGCTATGGAACGAACCATCTCCCTTCTGGGCGTTCAACGTCTTCTTGATGTCCTCCCTTGTGTGTGGATGACTGCCTACAGAATGGACCCTGTTGACTATCCTTTGCCACAACTCTATTTTCCTGGCAATAGATGTTTGTTGGACCTGTTCTCCGAACAGGTGTGGCCCTACCCTTACTGTTTCATCCACCATGACCCACTCATCATCAGTGAAACATTGGTGTTTTTGTGGGGACATGGTAGTGGTTGTGTAGACTGTGTGTGAGGGTGTTGTGAGTGTAAGGGTGCAGTGTTGGGTAATTGGTTAGGTGTGGGTGTTGCGATGTGAGTGGGAGACAGTTGTAGCGGATTTTGTGTGATAGTGATGTGTATATTGTGATTGTTGTGCTGATGTGGGGTGTATCAGTGAAATGTGTATGTGTGCCTATAGTGTACAAGTACAAATTCTTGTCTTTTTGCTTCTCTGTGTATGTATATGACGTTCTGAATGCAAAGGATTGTGGGTTGTGTAGGGGTGTGTTATATAGTGCAGTGAGTAGGTGTGTCTGGTGTGTGGATGTGTGTCAGGTATAGGGTAGTCAAACTATCCAATGTGGTAATGTGTTCTGATGGAAGTGAGTTGAGACTGCAGCGTTTCGCACCACCAATATTTTTCTGCCATGGAAGGACTGCCATGGAAGGTCTGCTGTGGTGATTTGTGGATCGTAATTTGGGGGGCAGGATTTTATCGGGTGGGTGGTGCTGGTGGTGGAACTACCACTTTTCCATCCTCCAGTGTCGTGAAAGTTTCGGAAATGTTGCTGTTTTTTGGCGGACTTCACAGTGTAACTCCTAATATGACGGTCAGATTACCGCCAACATGGGTGTGATTTGGCAGCCACCACCACAGCGGTTCCCAAAAGACCGCCAGACTCCTAATGAGGCCCACAGTGTCACAGGAATCAACTTTCAATAAAGTAAACTTTTTTTTAAGTATGGGCCATTTTACTTAAAGGAAATGGTTCTGTGTTTAAAAATAAAAGTTTCTTTCAGAGTTGGCAGTGGTCTCCTGGGAGCAATCTTTGCAGCCGGATTTCAGTCACAAATCATTGGTACATCTCATAATTATTTGGTATTTGGAAGGGATGTTGGTAACTCACCCCTTTCAAATTGTGAGGTGGTGTGGAGTCACAAATCACTTTTATGAGTCGGTAACAATAATATCAACTCCTACAAGGCAATTAGTACATGTTAAAAAACATTTTTTGCAGTTGCAAAAGATTCAGACTGTTTGCACCATTAAAAATGTTTAGTATATATGTTCCCATTTTCTAATTCAAAGAACATCATGCTGGGCCACATCACCCCCGGAGGTTTGGCACTTACAAATGCGTGTTTAATTTGCTTACCTGTGTGTTTAATTTTCTTACCTGTACAACTACACCATCACTAATCTAATGTGCGATTTGTGGTCTTTTTTGTGTGCTGGTTGGGCAAACGTATCTATGGCTCTGGCCCTATCCTTTATTGAATAATAATTTTGGAAAAATATATAGTGCTTCATATCACACATTTGTTATTTCTCAGCACTGTCAATCACAAATCTTTGTGTAGTCCAAGTTAATAGTTAGTTAGTTTTGCCAGCATGTGAACTAGGATCTGCCGGTCGCACAATTGTCAATAGCAAGGATTTAGCCTGATAGAGTACCTTGGAGAAGCCCAGAAATAAAAAACAAAAACAAATAGAAGAAAGGTAATTTCTCAACATTCATTAGTAAAATACCTCGACCAGTACATTTTGCAATATAGGATTTTAAAGAATTCTCTCCAAAAGGCATGTTTGCTCCTATACAATGCAACATAGCCGCTGCTCCCTTCCCCATCTGATTGGGCGGCATCCAAGCAGACTGTTCTAAAACCTCACAGCCTACATTCCCAGGTTATTAAATAATAGGGCAGGAAGAACAACTAAACACAAAAAAGAACCCTCCTAAATTTGTGATTTCAGTCGACACCCACCCCACCCCGGACCGACTGTCTGGGCTTGATAGAGAGCTGGAGATAAGCCCAGGGAGACATTCAGACAGACTCCCTCTGAGCAGGGCTCCTGCCTGCATAAAGTGAGGAGTGGCAAGGAGCATTAATCAGAACTAACCATGCTTATCTAGGGTCTCTTGTGAAAATATGTCGGTGCTGAATGTTGCAGTGTCTATGGTCTATGCCTCGAGATGGTCTGAGACCATTGTTGAGCACTCGTAGGACTGTTGAGCCCCGTGCAATGTGCATAGTCAATAACAGTGATCAGAATGCAGTCACTTACTGTTGTTGCATCCTCTCAGGTACAGCTAGCTGACTTAGGGATACTAGTGATGGAAAACGTATGTGCAGGTACATATGTTATCCGTCACATCCTTCTTCTTGTCTTCACCAGCAGCTAAATTCCTTAAGCTGAGTGGGTCAGCATTATTGACTTTTTCTGCAATCAGCTATACTACAGTGTGCACATCAAGATCTCCTTTGACTTTGGACACACTCTTCTGCGGATAGACACTGACCCAGAGGTCTGTAAGAGAATATTTTCACAAGCATTCTTAATTTCCTGGACTCTGTGGGGCTACATAATTTATCAAAAGCAAACCCAAAACTCAAACCTAGTAAAAAAGGGAGCAGATATAACATGCAATGCTGGAATCAGTTGCCTCTTTGCTGGAGCACCTTTGTAAAAAGACAGTGGTGTAAGAGGAAAGAGGACAAAAAGGCTGTTCCTAACAAGTGAAAGGTTAGGGACTGGTTTGTAAGGTTTTCAAACAAATGCAAATGCAAACATCTCAGAAATGGATAGGCCTTGCAATAGTGAAAAAAGAAATTGGCAGCATTTCACTATCAGGACATGTAAAACACATCAGTACATGTCCTACCTTTTAAATACACTGCACCCTGCCAATGGGGCAGCCTTGGGGCTACCTTAGGGGTGACTTACATGCAGTAAAAGGGAAGGTTTAGGCCTGGCAAGTATTGCACCTGCCAGTTTGAAATTGCAGTTTAAA